>NC_090938.1:206333817-206636847 GCF_040938575.1 Ambystoma mexicanum
CAAGTGAAAATAAATGCTACTGATTTAATGGAAGATGCACTGTGTATTGAGACAAATGATTGTATAAATGTGTGTGGGCCAGGAGCGCAATAGTTCAAACTAGAAATTCGACTAATATTCACATGAGGGTGGGGTTGCCCACTTCCCTTAAGAGATGTTGTTACCCCCTGGTTTGAAGCAAGCCCCCTCATAAAAAACAGGGGTGACCCAGTGGATGGAGTGTGTTATTGTATGCCAAGGTATAGTATCGTACAACTGTAGCATGCACCACACACAAACACACACACACACACACACAATATGTCTACATACAACTGGTTCAATATCTGCCATGCACCATGTGTGCGGCACTGCATGGGATGTACTTGTAAGATACTGAAGGGTGTACCATGAACTGTCTCACCTGCATGCAGCCACGGAAACCCTGCTGGACCGCGCCTCCGTCACTGGCCACGCCTCCCACGCTCAAGTTGCGCAGTTTGATTCCATGAAGTTCGGCGCTCACATCCTCGACCACCTGGGGGGCAAAAGAGCAAAGTTTAAACAACTGTGTGCACAGAGAGTGCCTTTGGTCAGGACTGGGGGGCACTCTCAAACGTTCTGGGCAAGGTCCTATGATTGGGGCCACAGGGGAGTTCTGGCCAGGTGAGAGGTGCCTTGGCAGAGCTGCACATAGCCGCAGCATCCTAATGCAGGGGGCTGCACAGCTCAGATCACCACCACCCCCCCCCACTCTTTTCAATGCCGCACCTCATGGAGTCCGTAATCGAAGGTCATGATTGCCAGGGCCTGGGGCTCAGGGCTCTGCCGCTTCCGGCTTCTCATCTCCAGCTGCAGGTAGTGCCAGTCTCCGTCGTTCACCTTCACCTGGTCCAGCTTGAGAATCGACACGCGGCTGCTGGCACGATGGAGGGTCATCATGGCGTGGCCTTCGGTTAACTGCAATGTAGGGGCGATACAAGGGCAGGGAAGACAGCGGGTCATAGGTCAGTCTAAAGCAGTGCTAGTCAAACTTTCTTATGCTGAGCCCCCCTTGAGTACAAATATTGTTGTCAACCGTAACCCGCCCCCTCCCCGAGTAAAAATTGTGTTTTGGGGTCCCTGCAAAGCCGTGTCTGCTTTTATTTTCTATTGAAAGTGTCACCGCACTCACTTTTTGAAGAGCCTTGCACTCCCCCTGGTCATCCTTTGGGCCTCTGGGGGGGCAGGCCCATAGTTTGAAGGCCACTAGTCTAAAGCAAGCCTTGCTGTGACCAGCAGTTTAAGGGGGAGCGGTGGGGGGGACTATGAGATTATCTAGAGACCGTGCCCCTGAGATCAAGCCCTGCAGAAAATCCCCAACTGCATAAAAGTCCTATGCATTATCAGTGACATCACAAAGCAATGTAGGAGATCTTTCTGTACTCCCCCACTAGAACCTCAAAAGGAAACCAGCAAGAGAAAATGGAGGAAGCGCAGGTACAGGGCCTTCCACTCAGTTTGGAACTTACAATTTGAAGCACCACCGGCGACACCCACATAACTATGCCATAAAACAGGGTGTTTGTGCATTCTCGCTGTCTTGCTCAGGGGTAGGCCTAGGGTCTGAGCCCAGCAAAGGTTCTGCACTACACGGATGCTGGCTCTGTTTATTGCTGCTTTCTGTACAATGCCCTTTTCTGGCAATCCAGCAAGGTGCAGTATCTCAAAGCGCCAAGAAGCGACATAAAGTCAACAGGTTACTGCTTTAAATTCACCCAAAGAAACAGAAGGGTTTATGGTTTGAATCTTGTGAAAGTACATTCCCAGTTTTTGCCCACAAAACCACCACTGACACAGACCCAACTCCAACTGGGAGCTTTAAATACTTATTTTTTTGGGCAAAAGCGCTTGTATCCCTTTCAAAAATTGGATGAAGCCAGGAACGTGAATCAGATTTTAAAGACCATCGCCAAGAAGTAGCAAGAAAACCAAACTGCCAAGTAACCGCGATGCTTTGCAATTTCTTTTTGAGGTTCTGCTTTGAGTCTAGTCCAAATAAAAAAAAGGAAATTGTAACCTTGGTATTAAACTATTTAAGTCAACGCGAGAATGGGCACTACACGAACAAACAAATAAAGCGACAGATACACATAACAAGCTACGTCTTTTCCTCTGCTTTAGTAATTCAGGACAACAGTCACAGATGGCGTGGCCGCTATTTTAAATGTTAACATTCAAATTGGTTTTCGCCAATCAACATGAATGGTGAGAAGCGTTGTTCAAATCTGTCCTATGTCCAGCAGATGGCGCTGCCGGCTGTATCTTTTCCCCCAGGACTTGTTCTGTGTATTAGCGCGGCAGGTGCTGATGAACGTTTAAGAGTCAGGGGGGAACCGGAAGTTCTCCGGTTGTGTGTGATGGAGGAGAGCCAGAGGGTCTGAGGAGGCCTCAGTAGAGCAAGGCCCGAGGGTGGCTATCCGTAACTCACAACAACCAACTGTGAAAGCAGACTACCCGCACAGTGATGGATGCAGAGGAAGTCCTAAAGCACTCTCATCTAGGTGAAGAGGGGGGACCGAGGTAGCATTAGGACACAGGGGAAAGGTCTTGGTAGCAAACGCATTGGGTAGAGTTAGGGTGACCAGACGTCCGGGTTTTGCCGGGACAGTCCGGGGAAATCGCCCTACGTCCTGGGGTCTCAGAAGTTTTTTCATTTTAGAAGCCCCGTCAGGGGTTTGCATAGTTGGGTGGTTACAATAATTTAAATTGTAATTATTTTTCACAATACTTTTAGAATTTTGAAGTTGGAGGATTGGCGCGAACCCCCAACCTTTCAGGTACAAGTCACAACACTAACTGACTGTTCCACAGAGACTGGATGAGAAATGATTGTACAGCAAGCCATGTAATATCAATTAGAGCAAACGCCTGTTTTGAAGTAACATGCCAAGATTCACAGACAAAACTGCATCAATGAGATCATACACAATTTATAGAAAGGAGAAGTGCTGGAAATATGATTGGGTGGTGGTTGTGGGGGCGTGTTGGGGGAGGGGCGGTAATTGGTGGGCTTCGATGAGGTAGTCCCTCTGTTATGTTGTTGATCGTCTCGGTTTTCCGTTTTGGAAATCTGGTCACCCTAGGTAGAGTCCACCGCCTAGCTTTTGGTCCAGCAGAAGGGGTGGAGCAGCACGGCTGGGTTGAGGCTGGGTCACAGAATGGCGAATGCCTCCGTAACAAACCAGAATGGACTGCAGGCAGCGTGTGCTGCACTGGGTAGGGGTGGCCCTGATTGCATGCAAATGAAGGAGTGCTGAGTTGCTACAGTAAAGGAGAGGAAAGGCCTCAGTTGGAGTGAGAACTGAATCCAAGACAGACAACACACAGTGACACCAGTCTCCCATGAGGAGGGCAGATTATTTCACCATTGAGGGGCCTTCCGTGGGATGGCTGCTGTCCAGTTTGATCGGCCCCACTGATACCGGGTCCAAGCCCCCCATAGACACTTACCTGCAGGGTGATGGTGGAGGCCTGCTCAGCGGAAGCCCGCAGGAGGATGCCGTTTGGCTGACGGGTGCGGAACATCAGCCCAATGTGCCAGGGTGTGGTGATGGTGATGGCCAGGTTGTTCCAGGCGACCAGGCTTGAACCCATGAACCTCTGTGGACTTGCCATCTCTAGGCACCAAGAAGGACAAGAGAGAAGTAAAAAAAAAATATATACAAATACAGGTTAGAAGCATGCGCCCTGACATCCACACATGCCAGACATCTGATAGATATATATATATACACACACACACACACACACACACACACACACAACACACACACACAATTTAAGGGCATATCATTTTATTTAAACATGACCTAAATAGACAGTAGCAGCTACAAACAAAAGACATGTCACTCCGCTGTACACTGTCAACTTCCACAAGTTGGGTCGAGGCAGGGCACGCATTACCGCCTTACTCCAGCAACACTTAAAGTGCAATGCTAAAATTCAGTTTTGTGTACTGTGAACACGCTCGTCATTTCGTGAAAAGTGAGAAGGGACACCGGTTGCTGAGTGCCCCCTCGTCACTCTACAAAACCTCAAAATATTGTGTTTGGCTCTGTAGCTCTTTTACATCAGCTTGTGGATTTGGATCACTGTATTCTAGGCCCAAAATCATCAGGTGTTTAGTGCCCTGGTCATGCTCGCATGGGCAATGGCCTGTGGAAGTGTAAACAAGTCATGAATGTCCCTAGCCATGGAGAGACTGCCTTGTAAAAGCTGAAAATACTGGATCTTTTTGTAATTCCACCAGCCCTGGCCCTACAAGAGTAAATAAAAAGAAATCCTCTACGTGGAATTTGGTAATGTGATGGTAAAAACAGTGGATGCTTGTTTTATCCGCCTGGAGCACAGAAGGGAAAGCACACAGACATTCAGTGAATGTAAACACCCTTATCTGAGGCATCATTCGTTATCAGCATTTCTTATCCATCTCTCTGTCGAAATACGCAACCTTTCATTTCCTGTTCCTAGCTCATCTTCCGCTCCCATCTAGTTCATCCCCTTCCTGCCTCAAACCTGTCCGTCACTTCCTGCCCTTGATCAATCCAGAGGTACGGGAGCCGATGAGGGACAAAACTCCACCCCCCACCTTCATGGCCTACATCTGTTCATGGCCTCCCGACTGTCCTCTTTGGCTTAACCCTTTGGTATTCAGACATACCTCCTCTTGCAACCATTGCAGTCTTCTCCACCTTTCAGGGTCCCGCATAAGGTTCAGTTGCACTCATCTCTTCACACTGTTGGTCAGGCACACGCGTTTGTTCTTCGCTAAATTATCTTCTGAATGGTCGGAAATGCGATGCATTCCTCGTCCGTTTGTGTGTTGATGCTGCCGTGATTATAGAGCCTTTCTGGCCGATTAGCTCTAGTGGCTCGGCCAGGTATCACCAGTTTTCCTCATTTGGCATTGACAGACTAGGACCGCTATGCCAATATCAAGCTCTCTTTCCCTGCATGGTCTCCTCATATCCAGCTTCCCCTTGGCCTACACCTTGTCCTTTTGCGTTTCCATGGTGGTTCTTGTGGTTGTATGTGATCTGCTCGAAAACATTGAAATGAATATATATTTTTTTTTACTTGTAGATTGCTGCAAATAGATGCAGGAGACCACCGCCAAACACCCCCACCCCTCTTAAACTCCTTACAATAGTTATTCACCTAAACTCACCCCCCACATATATTTGGGGCAAAATCAATTTTTTTTAAACTCGATGAATTGTACTTCGATGAAATCTCCTGCAGCAAAAACTTCCTATCCCAGTTCTCGCTCTGATCTCTCATTTCTCTCTTCCCTTGGGACAGGGCCTTGTGGAAGTCGTGTTATTAGAGATGAGTACATCATCAAGTCGGCGTGGAACGCACCTGTGGCTTTCTGGGATTTTGTGGGATATTCACGTAGCATTCTGTACAGAGCTGGTTGGAGGAGCATACCCTCTATCTCAGCCTTTTGCGTGGTTTTCTTTCTTGAGGACTTGAAAAGTTCAGCTTTTCCATTGGCTTGTGGCCACAGAGGAATAATCTTCCAATGGCTGAATGCCAAATGTGCGGCCAGTTTCTAAAGAGTGGCCTGTTGTCCGATGTGATGACAGCTGGCATGCCCCATTCACTGAATATTTCATCCAGAGTTTGGCCAACTGTTCTGAAGTCAGTAGAGGGTTCGATTCATGCTTTCGGGAATCTGAAATATGAATCTAAGAGAAACAATCTGTAGCGTCCATCTTGTTGAAGGCCAAAGAAGTCTATAGCAACGGTTTGCCACACCTTTTCTGGGAGGGTCATGATTCGTCGAGGGAGGGGAGGGCTGGCTCTTGCAGTGAATTTGCATGTTTCGCAGTGTTTTATTGCTTCCTTAATTCCATAATCCACATAGGGAAACAACACTTGGTTTCCGACGATGCTTATTATTCTCAATTCGCTGTGTCCTCCATGTTCAAAGCCAATGGCCCATTTCCTTACAATCCTGGGTACAATCAGTTTCAATCCTCTCAGGAGTAGCGGGTTATGTGATGCTGCCGGTTCAGCGTGCATCCTTGACACACCTTCCAGTTCTTTCTCATTTACTTTGTGATATGATGTTAATGGAGAATTGAGACCTTACGATTGTTCTTTTTGAGCATTGTGGCCATTTGAAGTGTGTGGTCGTTTTGGGTTGTTGTGATGAGCATCGTCTTGGGGTTTATGGTGTTTATCTTGTGATAAAGTCACCTGGGAAATGGTCCCAAGGGCGACATTTCCCCAAATTTGACTCCCAAGAAAATCAAGCATTTTCCCCAAATATGCTACGACTGGAGTATATAATAAATGCGCGTCTCGAATCTCCACAGGATCCCTGGGGAACGCTTCAATCCATCCACGCTCCCAACACGGGCACACAGATGAGCGCCACAATTAGGGCACGTTTTGGAGTCCTGCTGAATTCTACAATTAAGTCTACCTCGCGGCTACCTAAGTTTAGGTGTCCACAGCCCAAGCGACATTACAGGTGCCTGGACCACCCCCCATCTCTACGCTCGTGGTTTTACTTACGTCCCACAGGACCATCTGAACATCCTGACAACATCGTCTGCCCTGTCCTGACAAAGGCCCTAGGAAGAAATTCGCTCACACAGCCCCCATATAGGGCCAACACCTGGTGTAGATGAATTTTCCCTTCAAATACAGTGTCACAAATGTTTACTGTCTCGCACTAATATATGTACTGTATACTTGCTCCAATTGTTTATTTGATATGACCCCTGTCGTTCCTCCTATGTATCGACATTAGAAACTGTATTATGTTTACTGTATAGACCTATGTGCAAGAAATTCAATTTGCCCTTGTTTTTTATTGTGCAAATTCTGATTGCTTGATTTTGTAATCAATGATGTTCAGCACTATACCTAAACTACGAAGCAAGTAAATGCTAAAAAACTATAAAAATAAGTTTTCTTGAAATTTAGGTGTGGTATTTGTATCTCTGTGTGAACTTTGAATGAACAGTAAGGGGTCATGGTTTTCACTTTGACCCATTCACTTGTATCTTATAACCATTGAGCCCTCCTGGGCAGAATAGGGTTGTTCCTCCAGGAGCCCTTGTAAATGCTAAAAAACTGTAAAAATAAGTTTTGTTGAAATGTAGGTGTGGTATTTGTATCTCCGTGTGTTCCTTCAGGAGCCCTTGTTCATATTTTTATTCTTAAGAGGTTTGAAGACTACGGTCTCCCAGCTAATAAGAGCAGTCTTGCTTGCTGGGCCGATGACTGGACTGTAAGAGCCAGTCTCCCACAAGGTTAGTGGGATGAGGTTGCCTTGCCACTGGAAGGCCTGTTTCTACATTGCTTACACCCATGGACTCAAAGCGATGTTCACAAAAAACAGTAGGATTTGACACTGACATTGAAATCAATGGTTATATCCAAACAAATTGATTTGTGGCTCTTGACTTCTGGTGGCAGAGTCTAAATCTAAGTGACCAAAATGTGGATAAGGGAACAAGGACCAAGGCTGAACAGCCGTAGGCGAGGGCTGCATGCCCTAAAGACCACTAAGTGGTTAATTCGTTGTAGAGTCAGTTGGTTCTAGTTTGAATCCAACAATGCTCAAAATATTCAAAAACAATGATAGTGTGTGATCATTTTAATATGGTTGAATAGTGTGCAGATGCCACTGGCCAATGCATTTCGGACCCATGCGGTCCTTCATCAGGCCAAATCTCTGCTTGAATCAAACATATGAAACAAATGATCACTGCTGCTCAGCGTGCATGGCAGACTGTCTCCGGCCGTCCTGTTGCTCAAGGGTCAGTTAAGAAAAGTGTTCCGGCCGCTGATGCGTTCGAAAAATTTGATGGAGTTAGGTGCCTCTCCCTGGATTAGCGTGTCCAGGGTCTCAAATCTCAGAGTGTGGAAGGACCGAACTGTTCGTGTTCAACGGAACCTGCTGTAATGAGTAGTGAAGCACGGTCATGTGATTCTTGCCAAAGTCCCTTCGACACACCTCTGCAGGCCGTGCAACTGAATTCCTCATGCTCTGTCATGACCAGCACCAAATTCGTTTCGGACTAGAGGGGGTGTGGATAACCCTCCACTTGACACAAAAGAAACTAAGGCAGTGCAAGTCTGTACGAGCCAGCTTTACAAGAAGAGAACACTCTGCAGGAGTCGAGTGCTTTTGATTTCAACATCTTTAACCCGGGCATGCATTTTATCCTTCCTCTTTGCTAATCCCGGAAGAGAGAACTTCATTACCAAAACAACCGAGTAAAACCCCCAGGGTAACCTTCAATGGTTTCAACCAGTTGCTGACCGACTTTGCCTCAACTCTCCCAGCCAGCGTGCTGGACGGAGGGCACTAAGTCCCTCGAGTGGAAAAATAGAGGTGTTGCAGGAATTTTTCTTGATTTGGTTAAGTTTTTTCTATGTTTGACTATTTTTAACAGGTGCAATGATCGATATGATATGCATTTATAACGCGTCTGTATACAAGTGTTTCTAGGCAGGATAAGACAAGAGGGGGGGAAACAGAGGGAGGACAAAACAACAATCTTACTTGGCCTTGTGTCATTCAGATCGCGCAAGCGCATGGAAGGGGAGAGGTGCAAGGGGGGGGGTTGGAAAAGTGCAGGTAAACAAAAGCCAGCGGGTGTCTCAGTGCAGGTAATCACAAAGTGCAGCCAGTGCGAGGCTCATAAGTGCAGAGAGGGGGAACTGTAGGGTTACAGATACAGACCACACGTGCTGGGGGAGCGAAGAGGCAGTGTGAGGTGCAAATGAGCATGCAGGGACCTGGGCCCTAATACAGAGTGTGTACAGGTGGCCAGTGCATGGAACAGACGGGTCATCAGCAGGGGAGAGGAAGAGAGAAAGCGGAAGCGAAGAGAAAGGTCTTGAGTTGCTTCCGGAACCGTAGATGGTTCTACTCAAGTTTGAGAGGGGCAGCGAGGCTGTTCCAGAGGGAGGCCCCAGCCAAAAAAAAGATCTGCCCTCAACTCTCTGCATGCAAAAGCGACTGGCCCTCAGAGTTGGAGGTGGATGAGCGGAGAGGTCGAGATGGGAGATACTTAGGAAGAGAAAGTTGGAGGTAGTGCGGTCCCAGGCCCCAGAAAGCCTTGTGGACAATGCAGAGGGTCTTGAACATGATCCTTCCTGCCACTGGGAGCCAGTGCAGAGATTTCAGAGCTGGAGAGATATGATCCCTGGGCTTGAGCCCAAGGACAAGTCTTGCAGTCCTGTTCTGGATATGTTGTAGAGGCCGCAGAGTAGAGGCAGGAAGATTTAGAAAGATGCTGTTGTAGTAGTCCAGCTTAGAGAGAACCAGTGCTCTGGGGACAGCGAGCTTCTGAGGGAAAGTGAGAAAAGGAAGGATACCTCTGAGAAGGTGCAGCTGGTAGTGTGACTTCTTAGATGCCAGAGATGTGAGGAGAGTGTGGAGTCGAAGATAACCCCAAGGTTTTTGGCCTCACAGGTGGGAGCAGGTAGAGGGTCCAGGGTGGGCAGCCAGAGAGAGAGAAATAAACAGGAAATGTACCTTTACCTGCAGTCACGTGATCCTCCTGACCATGAAAGAGAATATAAAAAGAGCCTGGCCCATGCCTGACCGTGCCCCACCCTTACCGTACTTGCAGGGACCGATACTCCTTCAACCCTGCTTTGGGTCATACATCCAAATGCCCATTTATTGAGAGGAAGCTATATTGGCCCTTTATTTCCTTTTTCTGAGATGCAATTTATCCCATTTTTGAAAAAAATGAGGGTTCTCGCCTCCTTTGCTCTTCCCTTACCCCCCAACCACCTCTACACGCCACTCCCCTTAGACAGACACATATATATTCCTTTTTTACGGCTTCCTTTTTCACAAAGGTAGGTGGGAGGGAAATGGTGGTGGGTTCTCAATGGATTTTTAAACTGGTGACTATATACAACCTGCCAGCCTTTCCAACCTCGGAGACTGTGTGTACATGCTCTGCCCAACCCCTTAAGGGCAAAGGACGAGTACGCTCGTGCTATTTGCATAGATTTGCATAGAGCTCAGCATTCACCGCGGCCTTCCTCTGAGAGGAAAGTGCGTCCCTAATGTGCAGGGCAATTGTACTAACCATGCCTGCTGCCAATTTGAGGAAAAGCTTCTAGAGGTGTGGGGGGGTGGGCAGGAGAAAGGATCTACTTCCCTACACACTGACCTCATTAGCACATGAACTCGCTTTACCAAGGCCCCAAAGTGCCCACATCTACTGCAGGAAAAACTAGGCCCGCTTCCGCATTCCTGCTGCCCAGCAAAGGTGGGGCACACACGGGGCCTCAATCAGTGGAAGAAGTGTAGCGAACAAAGTAGTGGAACTGTGGTCCTGGCAGGGGAGAGGGTAGGAGGAAGCCTAGTGCAACATGTGGCAAGGTGTTGCAGCCGGGGCATTGCAATAGTCTAAGTGACTAGTAACTAAGGCTCCTATTACAACTTCACTCTTGCACAGGGACGTGAATGGGCAAATCCTCTATATAGAATGGTGAAAAGTAGAGGTAGGGTAAACAGACGAAAATAAAAGTATTTTCCGCAGTAATGGCTGCCGGGGGATGCGGTATTCTAGCGTGGCGCAACCCATTATATCTTTACTGCCACCAGCAGGACCAAAAACAAGAAACACAGCATTCGTGCTACTTCTAAAAGGAATAATAATGCATGAGGTTTTATACCGCAATGGGAAAGGATCAAAAGCCCAGTTCCTCCACGCCTGCCCCCCCTCCCCCGCCACCCCCGTCGTTGTTAGAAGAATGGGAAGGCACCCAGCAGGATTGCAGAGGTACACACTACCAGATTACAGCAGGGTTGGCAACAAATTATTTGCGCCTTGTGTGCATCTCTAGCCCCAAAGAGGGTGAAGGGGGCGGTGGTATTTTACCACTACCTTATGGATCACTGTAAAATGATACATTATTTATATACTAGGCCATATAACTAATTGTAATAACGCATTAGATACTGAATACATCGCTAAAATGCCGCATGCGGTACACATCATTTGCCTCAATCATTCCAAATACCTCCTATTTTTACAGTAATAATGCGGGCCACTGTATTCGAATTTTGGCCCTTTACCACACAGTGAAGCGCCATGGTCCGACCTGCCCTCTCAGCTCCTTGCAGGCAGTGCTGGTCACCGTGCCGGATTTTCCCCGATCCGGAATCCTGCAAAAATGGTCTCCCCTGATTTTCGAAACCTATTTGCACCCTGGAGTATTTTCGTGCTTTTCTTTTGCCCTTAAACGTTTCCAAGATGTTCTGTGTTCTCGAGTCGCACGTTACCGAGGCGGGATTCGAACCCATGACGCCTGGACCAGAGCCGAGTCAGTTAGAGCGCCTGTAAAATTGCAGGTTAGGATAGTAAACTGCACAAAATAACAAAATATTTACTTACCGTTTTTTCTGTTTTCTTTCTGAAGTGTGCACGGTTTAAACTTTGCTTGCAGCTTTAACTGAAATTAAACGCCCCTCTCGTGTTATTTTCCAGGGGTTCAAGATTAACCGCCCCTGAAAGGCACATTTTAACTTTGTGTTGAGGGGGTTGGGTAAAAAAAAAAAATCTGCCGCGCCATCCCCTCCTTTCTGGTCGAGGGCCTATGCCACCCTAAATCCCCCCGCCCCCCAGTCATTGATGGGATCGCCCAGTAAATAATGGCCACTTCCAGCACTGATTGCAGGTAGACAAAATGGTGGAAAAAAATGTTCGGAGGGACACGAAAAGAACATTGCCTGCCTGCCCCCTCACCCCGCCCCGTTGCTGGGCCGAGCCTCTCATTGGCACAAGGAGGTCCGCAAGTGAGAGCGCCGCTCATTTACCCACCAAGTCAAAACGACAAGCGGGCGTGCCCTCCTGTGAACTAGGAAACCCCCTCCGCCACCCGCACCCCCCACGCCCCCTTGCACTGGGATGTGGCCAGCACCGGGATTTCCAATGCCATATCCGCTGGTATATCTCTAATTGAACGTGGCGGCTGAATCCCCCGGGATTACGGCAGATTAAAGCGCTTCTCTCCTTTTCGACTTTCTCGGGGAGGTTGAGGGAAAGCGTCCCCAATGGACTATGCATAACCCTGAAGCCCCCCCCACCGGGCCCCCTCCCGAGAGAGTGTCAGCATAGCCTCCGCTGTCTAGCTGGGAACCCGAGAGCCGGTGTGACAGGTGCCCCGGTGGAACAAAGACCCCGGACAGCTGAGCAGGGCAGGGCTGCAACCCACAGAATCCAAGGCAGACACGTGGTTCTCTGGCGCTGACAAGCTGCACCCAAAGGGTTAAGTGAGCCGTGCGGAAGGGCACGTTTGTTTCAGATGAAAAGCGCAGTTTCGATCCACGCGAGCCTGGGCAGAAACATTACAAGCACCTGTTTATACTCTATAGAAGCCAAAGAGATAGCACAGTGGGTTCAGCGTTTGCTGCAAACGGCATCTTCCGGTTCGAAACCATGCCATTGCTCATTGGTCCGCGGTCAAGAACAGAAAGTTATCAAGGTGTAAAGGATCTGAATGGCCACCGCACACTCGCAGCGCCTAGTCCGCATTGAAGGAATAGCTCAGTGGATGAATGCACCTGCAGCAAAGATATGAGCCCGAAGATTTTGGAAATCCATCACATCTCTATAGTGCTTTCTTCCAGTTTTACCGGTTCTAAGCACTTCAATAATATGTGTTAGCAGCGCCCCCTTAGATTTATTCATGGTATCAACCAGGTTAAAATGAAAGCCTGAGTCGGTTCTGTCTGGATGAAATGAAACTTGCCGATTGCACACATCTCCAAAAGCGAGAGGTTATGGGGGTTGTCCAACTCCAGGCCTCGAGGGTCGGGATCCCAACGGGTTTTCAGGAATTCCCTCATTAATATTCATCTAGTGGTTACCTCTGTTAATATCGTAAAGTGGTAAGAGATTTATGTTTGAGTGGATTAGTAAATGGGGGTTGAGTTAGCCCAGAGGAACTTCTCAGTTCAAGATTATTGTTCAAGAAGCGCTGAAAATGTCGAGTTGTCTCAGGGTGAAGAGTTGTCGTCATTCTGATTCCATTTAAAGCAGTGCAGAGTGGCTGACCTGATGAAGTGCACATGTCATGCTCCAAGGATTGCGTCCTGCACAGCAGCCCTTGGCTACTAACATGAACACACTCCCATCGTCTGAGTCCACAGCAGATGTGTTGGGTGAGGCGTGTGGCATCTTGGTGAGAGTGAGCAGAGAATGTTCCAGCTGGATGATGTCGCCAGGAATGGAAGGTCTGATTTTGTTTCTGCTCCGGGGTGCTCTGTGTGTAAGTGTGTCATTTCAACAGCCAGGTTTTCAGGTATTTTCTCAAGGCAAGGTGTTTTTCCTGTGTGTGCATATGTCCTGGGATAGAGTTCTAGAAGTTAGTTGAGAGAGAAGAGGAGGGCGAACCTCTGTGGCATTTCAGGTGGAAACTTGGCACTGCTACTAAGGCTGGGTTATGGGTTCTACTGATCAGCACTAGTTTTTGAGTATCTACATGTCCCCCTCATGGAAATCCTGAGCAATGCTGGCCTCACAAACAATATCCTATCTTCTGCAAAGGTACCCAAACCTCAACCCCCACGCCCCTCAAACGGACCGTGGCGCTTGACTCTCGCATATAGACTCATAGATAATGACATACTGACTAATGCTTAACCCAACATTAATAATGATAATGATGTTTTATTTATGTAGCGCCTTTATCCAAAGCGCTTTACAGCGCACATATTTACATACAATATCACCCAACCGAAGTTGGTACTGATTTATCGACCTCAGAAGGATGAAAGGCTGAGTTGGCCTTGCCGGGATTCGAACATGCGACCCGGAGGTCACGCTCAGATCGCAGCAGCAAGCGCTCAACCCGCTGAGCTATCTTACCGGGTACTTATCTTAAAGGGGGCTGTTGGGGCTTTTTATCAGGCCCAAAGCCACAGGGCTATCTTCAGTTATTTTTATATTGGCATCATGAGCGGTAAGCCAAAACCGGACCTGGTGTGCACTAGGGCAATTTTCCACTTAGGTGGTATTTTGTACTGGGGACTTACCAGATCACCTGAAGTCTCTAATATGGGGAATCAGCTCTTTACGATTTGCCCCCGTTCACAGTGATTTACTGTACCTTACTTTTCTCTGTACTGCACGCGGTAAAACAAATACCTCATCAGCTTCATATATATGCTACCATGAGTAACCAGGACACACAGTGAATAGACCAGACTGATCCAATTCCATTCATATGTTTTATAGGTAATTAGGATTCATGAGTAATGCAAACAAATTGTGCAATGCAATGAGTTTTTTTTTTTTTAACATCACTTTCCCCGCAATTCAAAAATGAACATACACATCCCAATCTGTCTTCCCTGCAGTAAAGAGGTTTTTTTTTACAATGAACTGCAATTGAACGGTAATTCCGCCAAGTTCGGAGCCGATAAATCCCTACGGGTCCGGCGGCAGCCTGCTGGTTTTACTGGCACGGCTACCGCCGGACTCGTAATGAGGGCCAATGTCTTTTCTAGCCCATGCATCTTTACATTGGCTTAACATTGTTAAACTGTGTCCTGTGTCTAGAACACAAGTTCCCTCCTCGTAGGCTCCAATGTTACCCCATCAAAGCCACTTTCATTATTCCGATTCCAGCACGGGTGTAGGAGTGTCTATGCTAGAACACAAGTACCCTCACTGTAGGCTGCCAATGTTGCCCCTTTAATGCAGGAGTGAAGGCGGTAAGGACTCATTTACTGTAACTAGCGCCCTGATACCGGAGGGTTCCGTGCGCCGCTATAAATGCAGAAATAATAAATAAATAAAATAAGGGCTTTCAAAGGAGTTTCCGTGTTTGTTCTGATGGCTGCCAGGGCCGCATTTCAGGCTATAGTATAGGGAGTGACATGAATGAATGGGTGTGCGGGGCCGTTGGGGGGAAAAAGAGATTCTTGGATTCCTTAATTTCGTCTGTTACTGAGCGCCAAATTGGCGTGTGCCATAAAAATGGCCTTGGAGCAAGGTGTGTTCAAACCGGAGGAATGTTCGTGGAACCGGAATGACTGCCTCAGAAGGGAGGGTCGACCCTGCTGGGGGGAAAATGTGGAATAATTCATACAGGGAGGGGGCAGAGTGGAATCCTGTCTGTAAACTCCCTGTAACAGGGAGATATCTACTCTGTTTAGACCCAGGGTTACACTCAGAGTGGGGCGGTTTTCGCATTTAGAAACTATGTTTAAACACGAGGTAAAGCCATAAGGAGGAGGACGCACCAAACTTCTGGAACATTTTCAGATGGCGGGACGTGTTTTTCTGGGAATCTCCGGGGACTGGGAGCTGGAGGCCCCCCGGGGCTGCAGCCAGGCCTTGGGACCGGGGATATCCTGCACGAGGAACGCCTCCTGCTGGCAGGCGCACACTGCCACTTTGTTCGGCTGCCTCCAAGCCGTGCATACCTTCCTAATTCGGCATCCCTGCCCTGTCAGGCGGGTGCCAAACCGCAGCAATGCGTTACCTTGCGCTGCCCCGGCCTGCCCGCGCGGTAACACTACTTACAAGCCCGCCTTATTTACACGACGCCGGCGACAGAATGGAACACGCCGGCCTCTCGCCCGGGCCAGGAGCCGACATTCCGGGCCAATCTCCGCCGCGCGCGGATACTCTGCCCCCGCTTATCCACCTGAGGGCGGGACTGCCCAATTAACGTTGCTACCTGTCACCAGAACCTTTCAGATGTCCGCGGACCCCCCTGCTTGATGGGCAGGTGGGTATGGAGATCGTGCAGGTGCCATCAACCCACCTTGCAAGTACATGCGAGCACACAGGCGTGACTCCTGCCCCTCCTACACAATTACAGGCCGAGTGCAACATTACTGAGAAATTCTTGGGAGGGGGTTGGGGCTTGCTGCCTTCTCACCTGACCTGCCAGGGAAGCGAAACCTAACACAGGGGAGATGAACGCACAGACAGCCTCACGCTCACACCTCATTAAAACTCTAGTACTCTGTGCAAACTAACCCAGTGCCACCCACACACACACACAGCTCTTCCAGTGCGCCCTCATACATTGCAGGACTGGAAACACAACAGCATATGGTACCACTGTGCCAATTCCCAAGGTGTTGTAAGATAGCTCAGCGGGTTGAGCGCTCGCTGCTGCGATCTGAGCGTGACCTGTAGGTCGCAGGTTTGAATCCAGGCAAGGCCAACTCAGTCTTTCATCCTTCCGAGGTCGATAAATGAGTACCAATTTCGGTTGGGTGATATTGTATGTAAATATGTGCTCTGTAAAGCGCTTTGGATTAAGGCGTTATATAAATAACACATCATTATCATTATATCACAGCCCTGCACCAAAGATCTGACAGTGAGACCCATTTCTGACCGAGGACCACATGCAGCTCGACCCTATCCTGCCATCTGTGAGATTCCATCAAACCCCCCCCCCCACCCAGCCCTGAGATCGATAAAGATAACATGATGATCAACATAGCGCTGAATGGAGACGGACTACTTCCAAGCACTGTTATAATCAATGTTATCATCACAAACGCCTGGTACTCGCTTTATGCATGGACCTTGAAAGGTTGAATGGCTGACTTGGCCCTTACTGGGGTTTCAAACCCTCAACCAGGGAGCCCTATTTCATAGGAGTGACATCTCATCGTATGGCAATAGTGGGAAGCACACGCAGCTCGGCCAAAGGCCACTGAAATCCCGCCGTGCAACATGTGCTGGTATCCTAGTATGTAGACTGCTAAACTGCTCCAGCAGGGGACCTCAATCGCGACCTGCTGCCTCCCCTGTCGTTTCATTACATAGGACCCACGTGCAGCTCGTTGGTATTGGGAAGGGTAATGCTAAAACATGGGATGTCTTTTAAGCCCCTACACACTAGAGAGATTTGGGGGAAGCTGAAAGGGGGTCCTCTTTAAATGTCCATACGAACATATGCATCTGTTAGTTTAAGGTCAAATATAGGAGTTTACAAGAACACTTTTGGTAGCAAAGCTGAACATTCAGGCTGTACTTTATCTCCTTCCCACTTGATATGTGCATTTGCCCTCCATCTTACATATATCTTGCTTTCTGTTAGTGCCAATCCCATAAATCCACCCCAAGAGCGCTCTTTTTTATCTTTATCCTCCATTATGTGCTGTTTCTAGTGATTATTGTGCTTTTTATTCTGTGCACCGTTTGCCTTCCTTTGCACACCTCCTCCTCTGTGCCTGTCTGGTTGCTAGGGGAATTCCCGGTATCCAGTGACCCATGGATCCCCCATTTGGTCTCTGCTCTTTCTTCTTTCTCCTCCCCACCCATTAATGGTGGCACCAAGTGGGAATTACTTCTTGAATACTTCTCATTCTCTAGGTGTAACATTAATGTCTATCACAATGGCACTATCATGGCCCAAGGTTCTCATCCTACTCTTCTTCTCAACTGGTGCCTTTCTTCTCTCATAAACTTCCTCCCTTCTCCTGCCACCCCTGCTTACTCTCCCCTCACTTCTCCACCACCAACAATGGCAGTACCACGCCCCTGTACACCCCCTTCTCCCCGAGGGCTACAAAAGCATCTCCAAACCCAGACTCAACAAGCCTGGGGGTGGAGTGGCCCTGATCTGCCCTGAGTGGGTCCATGCCTCCATCATTCCTACTCCTCCTTTGAATGCCTCGTCTGTAGGCTTATTCATATTCTTTCTCTCTCTCTCTCTCTCCCCCCCCGCGCCCCCCGCCCCATCTACCTCTTCCACTTTGAATGGGCTGACCCTGCCTCATCTCTTTCAACCTCTTCTTCCATACTCCACCTTGGTGACTTCAACATCCACTTTGACTCTCTTGAATCATTCACCTCTCAGTGCCAGGTTCTCTACCTCTGTCTCACTATTCTTCCTTCCGGCCCGGCTCACTCTGCTGGCTACACACTCAATGCCCTCATCTCGGATGCATTCTTATCTTTGATCCCGTCAACCCCTCGCCCCCTTCCTTGTCCGACTACTCACTCCTCTCTTCCCACTTGCAGCCCCTCTGCCCTCTATCCAAACCACCCCCAGTGAGTGTCCGTTGCTGCTTTACCCCCCTCCTACCCCTAATCTTGACTCCCCCCTCTGACTCTGTCCCTGCTAACCTGCACCTAGCCATCTCCAACGCCCTTGACATCCTTGCCCCTGCCATGTGCATCCGCCTAAAACCTCCCAACAAGAACAACAGCTGGTATGACTCTGATCCAGCCTCTCTGAAACGCAAGTGCAGAGTTGCTGAACGGAAGTGGAAGACCTTGGGCTTGTCCTCTGACAAACTGGCCTGCCGCCTGCTACATTGGCAATATCGCTTCTCTATCTGCTCCAAGAAGTGGGCCCACATTCAAGCCCGCATTTCTGGAGCCACTAACACGGCCAAACTCTTCAAAATCTGCAAGGAACTTACCAATCCACTTGCAGTCTCAACCTCTCTCCTTCCTTCCCAGTCTCTCTGTACTGCCCTGGCCTCCCACTTCAAATCCAAAATTCAGGACATCCTGTCCTCACTCTCCTCCATCCCCCCATCTCCTCTTCCACGCCTTCTCCCCTGCCTCACTTGGCCCTCCTCCTCACACCCCCTCACTCTCCTCCCTCCTGCCCATAGCACCGGATGAGGTCTCTCAAGTGGTCCACTCTATGAAGGCCTCCTCCAAACAGGTGCCCCCTTCTCCTCCAGAACCATCAAGGACAACATCTCCTTTCTCGCTCCGGCTCTTGCCGACTTCTGTAACCACTCCTTCACCACTGGCTACTTTCTTCTATCCCTCAAGCACTCCCTTGTGCACCCTGTCCTAAAAAAGCCATCTACTGACCCCTCCTGCCTGGCTAACTATCGCTCTATCTCTATCAGTGGCGTCGCCAGGAATCAAATTTAGGAGGGGCACACAGGGGGCCAAAGACAAAAGTTGGGGGGCACAGACAAAAGTAGGGGGAGAACATGGTCACTGCTCGTCTTAGGTAGGGGGGCACAAGGAGGGGCATGGGGTTTCACAGGGGGGGCCTGGCCCCCCATTCCCCACCCGTTCGACGCCACTTATCTATACTTCCCCCCTTCTTGGGTAAACTCTAGGAAAAGTTGGCCCTACCCCAACTGACCCTCCACACTGATCTTGTTGGTTGCCTTCATGACCCTCGATCTGGATTCTGGGCATCCAGAGGCATGGAAACGGCCATCCTGAACAGCCCTGAAACCATGCTCGCAAATCTCGATTCAACTCTCCTGCTGTTCTCATTCTCCTAGATTTCTCCTCTTCCTTTGACATGGTCAACCATTCCATCCTCATAAAATGACTGACACCCTCGGCATCACTGACCGGGCACTGCATAGGCTGACCTCCTTCCTCACTAACTGCCCTTCCAAGTTGCAACTGGGCCCTTTCTCCACGGCTACCTGTCTCTCTACCTGTGGCATCCCCCAGGGCTCTATCCTATTGCCATGGCTCTTCAATATCTATCTCGCCCCTCTTGCTCACCTGATCTCCTCGTTCTCTCTCATTTCATTTAGCCTTGTGGCGCTTTGAAACACAATTCAGTTGTATAAAGCGCCTTACAAATGCTCATTAAAAAAAAAAAAATGCTACAAAGAAGCGAATGGGTGTGCTCAAATTATAGCACAGTGTGTACATATAATCTCATTGAATATAATGGGTCCTGGTACGTTATTATATAAATAAGACCTTTAATTCCAAGAAATATCACACAATTACACAGAAACTGATAATAAAATACATTGGAATCAAACAGCGAAAACTTTAGTAGATTAATCATAAAAACAGGTCTCAAACACACCAGTTCACAAGTACCTTAGCACTACTATGCCGCTCTTGTAAACATGAAAACAAATTTCTTCCACTCCAATAATATAGAGCAGTGTATTCAAACTTTTTCATACCGAGCCCCCCTTGAGGAGAAATATTGTTTCTGCTCCCTCCCCCCCACCTAGGAGTTGGACCGACCTACGTTCAACATGGCCGACATTCCATGCAGTGTGTCAGGGGTCTGCAACCTGTGGCTCTCCAGATGTTTAGGATTACCATTCCCACGATTCCTTCCTATTGACTTTCCTAGCTAGGCCTAATGGCAGTTGTAGTCCAAAACAACTACAGAACCAAAAGTTGCAGTAGGTGGATTGAGTTTGGAATGACGACTAGTCTCGGCAAGGGACATGGCGGGATACGTTTTTACTTTCAATATGGTTGCCACCTAGCCCTTTCCTTGCATTGAGGACAGTGTTCTACTCTTTTCCTTTCCCATAGACGTCCTAAACCCAGCCCTTATTTTTATGCTTGCAACCGACGGGGGCGCTTGCAGCTCTCCTTCTTACTATTAACATACGTATTTGGAGCCCACACATTATTTCGCTGCTTTTACTGGCTGTTGGTTATAATGTAGCCATTAGATGCCATATATATGTATTTTATCCTTCGAAGGCCTTAAAAAACATATTATTACTTTAGTTGTCATTCAAACCCACTGGATACACAAAGGCTTACAATTAGGCAATTCTTGCCAGAAGGAGAGGTGCCAACATAGTTGCAAAAGGCATTGCTTTACTTACCACTTTCAAACGCCATGCCTGGCCGACAATGGCTTGAGTTTTTCCCAGTAGGCTTCAGAGTTGTTGGTTATATAGTTACCTTTTTTTAAAATAAATATTTTATAAAATGCTATAGGCCTCCTTTTGTCCAAGGCCACTGGTGAGAAGTAAGGAGATCATGTACACCAACAAATCTAGTGATATAGTCCGCCATCAATCGGTAAGAGTAGTCCTTGATCATAATCACTCTATTTATAAGTAATCCGAGAGGTCATAGAGCATTACCCTAAAGAAATGTCCCACTTTTTATACACACGTTTTTTTTTTCCTTCTTAGACCCATCATTAGCCATTTCACCTGATGATGGTTGCAACCCATAATAGGGCGAAACTTGTCAGCTTGTCACATGGATATTAGTCTAAAGGCAGATGAAGCATAAGAAAATGATACGAGTGACGTCTTTTCTGTTACAGGTAAGCTTTTCGTCTATTGTTTTGTTTGTATGGCTTGTTTTTATTATTCACATATTGTACATGTCCATGTAGACACATATGTTGCAGAGGATTTGCAATTAAAACCTGTGGCAGACCATGCTGAGCAAACACAGGTTCGAATCCCGGATCCGCGGTTGGAAAAAAAAAAACGAGCGCGTTACAAATAACTTGCACTTCCACAATTCAATGAAACTAGCGCCTAGATGCCTACGGGTTCTGTGCACTGCAAAAAAAATGCAAATTAAAAAAAATAAATGGCAGATGTCTCGGGAAGATAGCTGAGGGGCAACGTGCTTGCCTTGGAAGCAAGACGACACAGAGCACCACAGGTTCGATCCCCGGGTCCGCGCTTAGAAACCTCTTGGAATTAAGCGCATTATAAATAACCTATCATATCATATTATGTCAAAAGCCAGCCGTCTCTGCTAAACTGATCAATGGGAGAACATTTACGATGACGAATAAAGAAGTGTGTTTAACATATCTGTTGAACATTGTAGATGAGTCAATTTTACTATGTGTTACTACATTTGAACAGACAGGACTCGCTGTTCATACAGAGAGGCGGTTTGTATGTTTTGTATAATTTTTGCTACCTGGCTCACCCCCTTTGCTTCACTGGGTCTACTTGCTTAAGCATTCAAGAGTCAAAAGGGATCCCCGTCTCTCAGCCAGAATCAAAATTGTAACGCAGCCGAGACAAACGCCCATGCCCCACAGCGAAAATCAAGGAGCAGATTCCCTGCCCTACACCATCCCTGCCCTACACCAACCCTGCCCTACACAATCCCTGCCCTACACCATCCCTGCCCTACACCATCCCTTCCCTACACCTTGATCTATGTGGGAAACGGCAAGAAGGCGAGAAAACACTCAGCAAGCGTGTTTCAATTCCTGCTTCTGTGCCCTTTCCAAGCCTATCAAATGAGGCTGTAAAAAGCATTATGGTACTGAGGGTCAGCTGTGGCTGCTTCCACAGGGACCAGCTTCTTGTACTTATTGGAATATCCAGAAATTAGTTAAAGGGATGGTCTAGTAAAAATTTTTATTTAAAAAATAGATAGGCAACATAAAAAAAAAAATACTAGCATTCTCCGTTTTAAAACTTCCTATGTAAAAATTTGAGCTATTCAAGCTCAAAATTCGCAAAAGCAAGCACATGGGCGCATCCATTTTGTGAAATGGAGGCCCTCCTGTGCTGGATTTTGCTTTTGCGGCACTAATGAAGGAAAAGCCAGCCAGCTGTAGTAAACAAAGGCTACCGCTGGGTGGCTTTCCCTTCATTAGTGCTGTAGGCGGAGGACGGGGACCGGAGACCAGAGCAGGAAAGCTGCAGCTGAATCTCGGTAAGTGCTATTTATTTATTTTTTAAAAATAAGCACTAGCTACGTTTTTTTTTCTAGGTTTTCTGGGCTGGAGGAGCCCGGAAAACTTAGAAATAAAACCGCAGCTTTAAAAACGTTTTATTAATGTTTGCGGTCGCTTTTGAAGCGACCGCAAACATAAATACAACGTTATTGTGTTGGAAAACGCTGCGGTTTTTCTTTCCAAGTTTCTCAGGCTCCTCCGGCTCAGAGGAGCCTGAGAAACTCGGAAAGAAAAACCGCAGCGTTTTCCAACACAACCGCGTTGTTTCTGCCTGAATCTGCTTTACCATTTGGGGCTTTCGGGCTCCCCACGGGGAGCCCGAGAGCCCCAAATGGTAAAGCAGATTCAAGCAGAAACAACGCGGCATTGCGGAAAACAACCGCGTTGTTTCTGCCTGAATCTGCTTTACCATTTGGGGCTCTCGGGCTCCCCACGGGGAGCCCGAGAGCCCCAAATGGTAAAGCAGATTTAGGCAGACAACGCAGCATTTAGCATTTCCCATTTGGGTCTCTCAGGCTCCCCACGGGGGGCCCCCGAGAGCCCCAAATGGGAAATCAGCTGCAGGTAGAAACACTATGCGGCATATAAACATAACCGCGTGTGTTTCTGCCTGCTGTGGCTTTCACTTTGGGTCTCCGGTGCTGGAGCACCGGAGACCCAAAGTGATAGCCACAGCAGGCAGAAAAACACGCGGTTGTGTTGGAAAACGCTGCGGTTTTTCTTTCCAAGTTTCTCAGGCTCCTCCGAGCCGGAGGAGCCTGAGAAACTTGAAAAGAAAAACCGCAGCGTTTTCCAACACAATAACGTTGCATTTATGTTTGCGGTCGCTTCAAAAGCGACCGCAAACATAAATACAACGTTTTTAAAGCTGCAGTTTTATTTCTAAGTTTTCCGGGCTCCTCCAGCCCGGAAAACTTAGAAAAAAAAACGCAGCTAGTGCTTATTTTTAAAAAATAAATAAATAGCACTTACCGAGATTCAGCTGCAGCTTTCCTGCTCTGGTCTCCAGTCCCCGTCCTCCGCCTACAGCACTAATGAAGGGAAAGCCACCCCGCGGTAGCCTTTGTTTACTACAGCTGGCTGGCTTTTCCTTCATTAGTGCCGCAAAAGCAAAAGCCAGCACAGGAGGGCCTCCATTTCACAAAATGGATGCGCCCATGTGCTTGCTTTTGCGAATTTTGAGCTTGAATAGCTCAAAATTTTACATAGGAAGTTTTAAAACGGAGAATGCTAGTATTTTTTTTTTTATGTTGCCTATCTATTTTTTAAATAAAAATGTTTACTAGACCATCCCTTTAAGCAGTCCTAGTGCCTTTCCAGGACTTTCATGAACTATGCAACACTGTCATGATGGGCCCTAAAACTATATACAAAAGAGGAAGTGGACCGTGCATAGGCTTGTCGGCTATGCCAACGAATGCAAATATAATTGTTCTTTTAGAACGCGCTTAATATCGGAGAGGGTTCTGAGCGGAAGAACAGGATTTGAACCTATGTTTACCGTGCTGCCCCTGAGCTATCCTCCCGGTCCAATGTACAGTGTTCTACAATTTCTGGTGGCCTTGCTGCACATGGCCCTGTTGGAAAATACGGAGCGTGCGTTGTTATTAGGATTGAGTGAGAAGCCGTTGAGAGACCGGAGATGTTGATGAGTGGAGGTCAGAAGTACCTGTATCCTGAGTTCTGGTCTATGGGTTTTGGTGGTGACCCTTGGGATTAGGTTCATCCGGAGCGAAGGCCAAGATCTGATAAAAAAAAAATTGCTCTATGTATGGATTAGTAGCTGATGTGGGCAGGGTGTTGTAGATCTAAAGAGGTGAGCTTCACCATAGCTCAAATAATGTTGTTCTGGTTCTTGATAGGCCTGAGATGGCCATGTAGGAGCGATTTTCTGTGTAATACAAGATGGTAGGAGGTTTTAGCAGGGAGTTGGTTACTCCTCAAAAGAGAGGAGTAAACAGACTAGGAGTACATGTAGCAGTGGGAAAGCATAGTGGTAATCGGCATCCCCACAGCGATTATTAGTGCAGTCTCTTCGATGCTTGAGGAAGCATTGACTCTGTTTCTTTTTGGATGCATGGAGTCAGACCAATGAGTTTGTTCTCCAACAGCCTCCAGCTGGTGTTAGCTGAATAGCCTGTTTTTTTGCACTTTTCTGAATGTTAGATGGTGCAGTGCAGTTTGGGCTGAGAGTTCCAGAGTTTGGTCGACAAGAAGGAGAAGACGACCCTCCATGCCCCTTCTGATTGAAACCTGGGACATTACCAATGTACCGGTGCCGGATCGAAGATCCCTTGATGGTTATCAGGGAGTGAATTTCCCTGTGGTGAATTCATGGCCGTCCTCCTCAAAGGCACTGTGAGCACAGCATATAGTTTTGAGTGGAACTTCTGTTTGATCGGGAGCCAGTGGGGGGCTGGGTTGATGTGCTTCATTTTAGTCTGAATTGCAGTGTGGCTACTGCGGTATGGACCCGTTGATGTGTCTTCAGCATATATTCCATGAGACCAAGGAAGAGGCTGTTGGCTTCCTCCAACCATAAAGTTTGGGTAGGGCATGATGCGTTGGATAGTACAGAGCTGGAGGAAGCAGCTCCTTGTGTTGGCTTCAACCTGGGGTTCCAGTATAAGATCGCAGTGTAAGATCGCTATCCATGGTTCAAAGGTTTCTGAGTGTTGAAAGTGACAGGGGCTAAGTAACTATTTGATCCAGATAGGGGATTGCTGTGGGGTTTGAGTTTACGTCTGTTACTGGTCATCCGCGAGTCCATGCGTGTAAGGCATGTGCTGGTGTTGGTCCATCTTCTTTGTCGGTGGCGGGGAAGGTGTGCCTGGCCCCAGGGGCTGGGGGGCAAGTTGATGGCAGCATGGTGAAAGGCAAGTGTGGTGGTAGGCTCAGGTTCGAAAAGGGGTGGGGAAGACTGGGGAAGATGTTGACAGGCATGAGGATGGGCTGTGTGGCACAGGCGAAGTCGATTAAGGCAACACATTAAAGAGGGTGCCAATATGTGGAGGCACATTTTCAGTGAACCCGGGGTCAGAGAAGAGAAATCTCTGAGTCTGGGAATCAGTCGGCAGAGTTTCAAGTAGAAGACACATATCCAGAGGAGGAAACATGAGATAAGGGACATTGTAACTTTACTCTTCACCAGGGCGAGGGGGGCTTTCAAGTACTGTACTTCCCCATAACAAAAAAGAGGTATCATTTAGCACAAGCGTTCCAGTTTTATATAGCGGATGGCGAGTGATAAAAGGCTATAAACCTGCAAAGTACTCATGTAGAAGAGAATGTGCTTTGGGATCGGAGAAGATGTGTCTTTCTGCTGGCTGAAAATGGATTAAGAGGCAGAAAAATCTGTTAAAGATGGCGGAGCTAGGCGTCAGGGAGGCAGGAATTGTCTCTTTAGTTGTTAGAGAATTAGGCCCTCGAAGGCATAGAGCGGGCTGTGTGTGTGCGTGTGCCAAACATGACTTACCTTTAATAGTCTTTCTGGAGATTGTAGCTGTTTCAGTGTCACATATTATGTATAGTCACACATTTAGTGGTTGATCATAGTAGTTTACTGCAAAGTTAAACATTGGCCACGGCAAGGGCTTTCGATAACACTATTCATATTCTTCATTGATATATATCCACAATGCCCCGCACACACTTGATGTCCCTTTGATTATTTATTTCTGCCAGCAGTTCATCACAGAGTGGAGGTGCAGTACCAAACAGCAAAAATATTTGAACCTAGCTTTGGCGTGCACAACCGGTGCAGTCCTAAAGCAAGCGCAGGGACAGGGTTTATGAAGATGACATCTTACAAAACTTGCGAGTATTGAGACAAGGAAATTGGACCTTGGAGCACTGGAGGGTAATGAAGTATAAGCCGATTGTCCTCTTGGGGCGGGGTGGGGATTTGCTTCGTTGCATGTGGAAGGCAACATTAACTTTCATTTTTATTATAATTTGAAAAGGTGTTGCTCGACCTGTATTCATTTATCTACGGTCATTATTATTTGGATACAATAACATTAGGTAATAATGACAGCAATTATTACAGTGATTTGAAATACAAGAAATCGGGCATTAAGGAATACATAAAAATGAGATTTTTTTTAACTATGATGGGACTGGCCAATGGATTTCCTTTCCTGTGGACATGAGCTGTGTTTATTCAAAAAAGAGTTTAATCTGTGTATCTAGGAAACACACGGATTGGCTAGCAGAAATCCATTACTTTACAACCACAAGATTCACGCCAATCAACTAGCTGCCACTTTTGTAGGACCCTCCCTGGTCTCTCACTTACCTTGTTCACAGTACTGTCCCCCGAACCCTAGGGGGCACTCGCAGCTGAAGCTGCCCCAGCGGTTCACACATGTGCCGCCATTAATGCAGGTGTTGCTGTCGCAGAAGTTCTTCTTGGCAGAGCATCCTGGGAAGATTCAGAAAAACCGGACGATTAGGCGGGTCACACGGGGGGCGTCTAAATGATTGCTCTCCTCCCTCCGCCCCCAAGCTCCAAGACTTTGGCATCTCCCACCTATCACCCCCATATGTTTGAGGTGCAGCTAGGAGGTGCATCCTTCCATCACAAGGGCTTTGAGAACACATTTATTTTGCTATTGAGGTGCTGCCCAAAAGCAGAAAGAATTACCCACCACCGCCACAAACTTTAACCTGTCAAGTGCCCAATGCATTTTATCCTGAACAGTGCGACTTCTTCAACATCGCTGTTTGAGAAGTATAAACACACTCACTTTCTAGTCTTCAAGTGTTAACAAGCACAGGTGGACTGGCCTAGCGTGAGATCTGGAGATTTTGTAATTAAAATACGGTTACATTTTATTGTAAGATGTCTGTAACAACGCTGTGATACCCGGGGGTTTGGGTGTTTAACAAATGTAATAAATAAATAAATACATTTCCCAGTAGGCCTCTGCACCCTGGGTTTATTTTGTATTATATGTCCACATTTTCTCATAGGAGATGGGTTGGTCTTGCTGAAAATGTGTAATTTAGGGCCACTTTGAAAATGATTTCAAGGGCTTCATTTGGTTCCCAGCCCCATCCATGTTAACAAGTGCCCCTTGGCTCACATCGGTAGCTGTTCACCCATTGCTTCTCATGATCCCTAGAAAAAGAGAGATGTGAGAGCTCTATTTGAGTGTCACAGCTGGCTCTGAGTCTGGAACGGTTGCGTAGTGTCCCGGCTACACTTAATAGGATCCTGCATTTGCCCTCCAATGAAAGGGAACGATGCCCTCCTAAGGCACCTTTCCCCTGCTCCTGCCTAGGATGAGACGTACCTGGCACAGTCCCGTTGTTGGCGATGAAGTCGGCCATGTCCACTGGACGGTTATCAATAAGAAGGTTCTTCATGCAGCCGACAAATTGCCGGTTCTGCACTGGGAAGCTCTCGGGGAGGTTGGGGACGCCTCCCAACAGCAGGGGGCCTGTGAGATCCAGGGACCTGGGAAAGCAAAAGGAAAAAAAGATTGCACAGGCACAGAAATGTGGAGATTAAAGGGGATAAGGGCATGGCGGCAGAAAGAGATGCAATCCTTGATGGTGGCCATCGTCTACATGGCTCAGTTGCCTGTATCTCTAGGAAGTGCCTCGTGTTTACAATATTTGATCAAATGCCCCAGAAAACATGTCCCCAACATCCAGCTGTCCTTCATATCTAGGTCAACGTTTCTCAAGGGGCCCTACCATATACCCCCAGCTCGCACCTTAGCGGCAAAGCCTCTCTCCTTCATCACGTCCCCTGACAATTTATTCCCATAGAGCCCCCCCACTCCCTGCAAAAAATCTCTCCCAAAAATGAATGGTTGCTGTCCCACTCAAGGGCCTCTACTTGAAACTCAGCTCACACCACCCAATAGGTCCTCTCTCTCCCTCACACCGAGGACTCCCCCTCCCCATCACAGCACAGCCTTGCTCCTTCAACTCAATATAATGAACACATTGAAGGCCTCCCTACTACATTTCTGCCTCCAAGGCCCGCAAGAACACTCTGGGCGCCCTTAATCCCTTTGGCCTCACTACTTCCTTCCACTGACGCCACATTTCCCCTACAGGCCTTTCCGGATTAAAGCCTGTCAGAGAAAAAGCCAAATAAACGGAAACCTACAGATACAGTCACCTCTGTGGAGCGAACCCCACGCGGACACCTGCAAACAAGGCCTCAGAGTGGGGGTGTAAATAGAGCCTGCAACCCCTTCTGCTAAAAAAAGGTATTTTACGCTTCTTGCGTAAATAGCATCTGCGTGGTCCTGGAGTGACTTCAGAGGAGAGGAGAGTGGTAGAAGAAAAGGAACTAACAAGCAGGAAACAACATAATGTTCTGTGCGTCACGCGCATCTACAGCCCAGAACGGAAAGGGAAATGTCACGTGTCTTGAACAAGTTTAAAATGCATCGGAGGATCAGCAATACCCACACAGCGCGCATTTCTGCACCTGAAGAGCTGCCACAACACGGCTGCTGTTTTTGAAAGGATGTTCCTGAAAAGAGGGATGCCACTGAACACAAGAGAGTGGCGCATGCTGCAGGACCCACCACTTTTCGGTCAGGGGGCGGGTCCACAGACCGTGCCTTCTATTTATCACAACCCCTCCAAGTACACATTTATTATAGGATAATCCCCCTTCCCTCCATCACGACGCCCCTGGGGCGAACGTGAGACGTGCAGCTCGCCAGCACGCGATGAAGCCTACCTGAGGCGGCCATTATGGAAACGAAATAATTGTGATTTCACGTCAGCATCCACCTGGGGGCACCAGGCGCTCCGTCTTCACGACAGTCTCCCAGGGGGGGCGAAATTCCTGGGCGGTGAACTTTCCCTTCGACGTCTTCAGCTGCTGAGATGAGGGAAAGCCCGGCCGTTGGCCATTCGGCTGCACGAGAGGCAAACCCTGTCAGCCGGTGGCGCCCTACATGTACGCCACCTGACCGCCACCACCACAGCGATGGCTGCCCACCTCGTGCACAACTGGATCTGTGGCGTTGTAATCAAAGTCACCGCACTGCAAGCCTAACTCAATGCAAACCTTTAAATGCACGCGGACCCGACGAAACGTGACTTTGAGCCACTGCACCTCAGGCTGTTGCCAGGGCTGAACATGGAACTGATAAACTGCTGGGGGGTGGGGAGGGGAATTCTCTAACCAGAAGTTCCACTGTTCTGCTGGGTTGGCCTATCGACATGGATACTGACGATCAGAGTTTGAAAGCACATCAATTACATTAAAGGGGGCTACAAAAGCAGATCAATTGCATTAAAGGGGGAGGGGCTACAAAAGCAGACCAATTACATTAAAGGGTACTACACAAGCTGATCCAATACATTAAAGAACGCAAATATATCTCCCGGGTCTGTCTGAGATCCAGGATGATATTATTTGCCAGATCCGGGAAAATCCAGCCTACTGAATTTTCTTTTTTTTTTGAGAAATCATTTTTTTTCTTTAGTTATATTCCTCTCTTCTTTGTTTCACAACCGGCGGAGAGGGACCCCCCCCCCGCCCCCAGTGCGTTCTTTTTGCCTCTACTGACCTCGACCTCCCTGTCAATTGACTCACTTTTATTATTTGTATCCCTTCCTGTCCCACTCTTTTTATGCTCTATTCAGAGTTAGTTTTTACATTAACATGGACATTTTAATGTTTAGTTTGTAGACGCTGATTAACTTTTACCCTCCACATTTCTAAGCGTTTTAAATAGAGCTCTATGCGGGTATTTTCTGGGAGCAAGAATTGCATGCTTGGGAATGAGGGGTGCACAGACATGTCTTTCACTTAAAAGGATGAGGTGAAACCTTCTGCTCAGGTGGCCTACTGGACTACTACCCAAAGATCCACCCAATTCTAGGTAACTCCAACCCTCACACTTCAACTCAAGATAAGCACAGACACCTGGACCTTGTTGAGAATGTACTGAAGGGGCAAGAGTACAGTGGTACAGCATTTTACCAATGGCAGCGGTGCACTATGTAGAACCTTCAATAATCACGTTCTGTCAGTAAAGCAAACGTTTACTGATGTTAGCAGACTTTTCCAGTAGGCCATGCTGTATGAACTAGCTTTTTTTGTATTTATGGTCGACTTGGGCGTTATTTCGAAGCGAAATGGCTTAGAAAGTAGACAATAACTAAGGAGGTTAAGGAGACTTTGGATGAGCATTGGTTGGACTGAATGACGTATACCGAATGGTTGGTATGGAAGCATGTGCCAGGGGACAGGAAGTGACATAAGGCTCCTGTAAATAGTGAATGCCTTAGACCAGTATTTACATGTTCACAATTTACATTCAGCAGCGAGGCTACAAAATGCAGGAGAGACCTGGGATGGGGGGTCAGTTTGCACAGGAGTGAACGATATGTTGTGGGGAGTACTTCCTTCCAACTATAAATCTAAATTGGAATGCAAGTCCGATCCTTCTGTTGGGTTACTTGACGGTCATTCATAAGGCAGCGGTCGGGACGGGAAATTAGAGTAAAAAGAAGGTGAAGGACAGACCGGTCCCAAGGCCCCCATCTGTTTGGTGACATGTGATTTTAACGAATCACAAAAAGACGAATTTTTAACGAACCAAAAATATCTATTAAAAAAATAATGCATTGTTTTCCTTTGTTTTTGGGAGGGTCCCCACCCCGAAGCATTTTAAATTTAACTTGAATAGTTTTTTTGATTGGAACCTTTGTTGCTCTGCGTGGTCTTGCTTCCAAGACCAGCGTGTTGCCCCAGTGCTATCCTCCGTAGATGTTTTGGGTTTCTTAAAAATTCCATTCGTTGTTTTGAATTCGTTAAAATCACGGCATAGCATCTGTTTTCACTCACCTTCACGATACTCTCCCGGCCAGTTGCCCCGCCGCCGATTTCCAGCCCCAGGCCCTACCCGGTCTCATCAGTCACACGTGTAGGGTTCCAAGCGTGCCAGAGCTTAGAACTGGTAACCTAACCAGTCTGCCCACATGACAAACAGATTAGCGTCCCTTTCGTGCCAGGACGCCTCAGCGCCAAAGCTGTTGACAGATAGCAGAGGCCGTGCTCTTTAATACCAGAGGCCCGCGAATGAAGCAAAAACAAAAAGGTAACAAGAAGGAAACCAACAGGAGTGAAGAAAAGGAAAATAGAACATACGATGGCCAATGAAAGATGTCCAGGTCCAGGCAGTTTCTGATATCGAAAAAGCCGATGTAGGGACCATTCCACTAGTTCCGGGATGCCCACCACTGCCTCTAGTGGAGGCAAATCTATGGATCGACTATCCTCCAGAGGTCGAAGTACTGATGCACTACCTATGTCAGGGCGATGGCACCATTAGCTTAGCTGGATTCCAATCCCCATGACTTCTAAGGGCTGAGCCATGTATTAGCCTTAGTTCCTGAGGGGCGTGAGGCGGGTCCCATAACCTTGCCAACTCAACTGGAAGCTGCTCAACTGCTAACCACATCTGCTCCGAGAGTCATTAATGCATATTCAGCCTATGTTGGGAGAAGGACCAACGAACCCATTATCTATGGTCAGGGTGGTTGCATATGCATCCCTGCCCCCCCACCCCTGATGCTGGGAGGTGACTGATGAATCCAACTCAACTGGTGGCCATCAATGGGTCACACCACCTCGCTCCTCCATCTCGTGCATTGATAGAGGCAGTCACTACCTATCATGGGAGCATGGACCCATCACCTTTGTTGAGGCCTATTCACGGAGTTACTTCCTCTGCCATAGGCTGGTTCAGCAGTAAGACATAAAGAAGCAAATTCAACCCTGTCCATGGACTAGCACTTAATAAAATAACCCCCACTGCAATATTTGGTTGGTTAAAATATGCAGTACGATTCTAGAGCTTCCTAGAGGAGGAAAAAATGGACCTGAATTTAATGTTAATGTTAAAGGACATTTGTACCGCGCACTATCACCAACGGAGTGGTCCCCTGACGCTCTGGCGGCTCTGAAAGAGGAGAGGAGGTTGAGTTAGTGGGAGGAAGCAGGAAAAGTGCAAGAGAGCAGTGATGTGCTGTTGGCGGCCTCAGCCCGGTGGGTTCGTTGGCTGGGCCTGGGGTGTTTGCGGCCGGTAGTCGTTGTGTACTGTTGTGCAAGGCTATGTGTGTTTTTGTTTTGTTGTTGCGATGTACTGAATTTTGTGCGGTTTGTTGTGCTGTAGGTTTTGGTTGTGTTTGGTTTGGAGTTTGAGAGGTGTATGCAGAAAGGGAAATTGTTAGAAGGGTTGGTTAGTTTGCGTCTCTATCCTGAATTGAAGCGCTCGGCTTGCGTAGCCTCCCCTGATGCGCCTCTGTCCTGATCTGGGTCCGACTGGCATACAGGTTCCTTACTCCTCTAGCCCCCGCCTCTAACATGCTCTCTCATAGCTCCCCTTATTCTCCATTCATACTCCTGTGGCCAGTGCACCTGCCAATGACAACCTCTCAGGTAGTGGGGTGATTGCCAATATCTCGATAATTCCACACCACTGTGGTACCTGGCAGTAATTAAGGGAGGGCGAAAAAGTTGGTGCGCGCTTGGGTGGCAGAGGGTGAGTATGTGCAACACTGATGCATCTTTGGTTACACTGCATGCAGTTATGGCACATTTTGTGATGCTGTCAAAGAAGGTAGTATTGCAGGAATGGGAGGTTTGGTTGCAGCATATTTTTGTTCGAAGTAGATTTATTTAATCGATTTTTTTTTAACCTCATTTTGCCACAAATATATTTGGCGGTCGGTTTGGGTAGTGGTGTAGGAGAGTAAGGCTGGTGGTGCGGGGTCAACTCCGCATATATTTGTGGCAAAAACACCCATTAAAAAAATACAATTCGATAAAATCTACTTCGAGAAAATAATCTTGACCAAATCAGCTAGAACCAGTATTCCCATCCTAAATAAAGCAGGACTTTGAATGTGCGGGCATGTTATTCCGGGGGCTACCTCTGGGCAGTTAGTGCTCGGCCTCTCATCCTGAAGCCTTGATCCCACTGTAAAATACGACTAGTTTACATCCCAATGGCATTGAATGCTTCTGGTTTACAATTTACCAAGCATGTTCTGCAGATCTGATCTATGCCTGACTTTATCTTACATACTCTGCCATATTCCCACTCATGGGTCTCCTTGTCTCCTGGGTTCTTTCTACATTGTCGTCCCGCTTTAGGTGTAACTTACAAACGTGGAAACAAGTATTTCTAACATGGCCTTCAGACCTATCCACAACAGGAGGATGTCTTGGGGGAAGAGGGGTGGGGAAATGAAGGGGCAAAGGAGGGGCAGGTGGTGTTACTTTCTCAACTGTCCCTGGGAACTTTCCTTCAAAGTTAAACCACTCAGTATTTTTCTGTTCAGCATACTCCCCTTCGAGCAATACCAGGTTTTTCCCGAACAGATCTCCTTTCTGTGACTTTCTCTGTGATTCTCACACTCCAAAATGGTATACACCCACAAACCTCTTTCCAGTCTTGATTCCACTCACCACCTTCTCCAGTCTGATCACTCATGAATACCTCCCCACCCAGGAAATCCTCCGTCAGCTCTGCATAGGCCCAGTGTCTGGCTTTCCTCCGCCTCTAGACCCCTCTCCACAGCTTACCACTCTCCCACGCGTCTCGAGATGGGGCCCGAGCTCACAGCCTCTGTCTTCAACATCTACTGAGGTATTCCCTGCACACGCACTGCAGCTCTGTCAGGAATCCCCATACTAGCAGGCTCTCTGTTTTTTTCCATCTTTTTCTGGCTCTGTGGTGTTGTGGATCACATACATGATCACTGGGTTTGGGTCTATTTGAACACATTTATTTGACCTTTTTTTGGTCTAAAATGCAGGGGAGTCCCCCTGCAACCCTCCACCCCCACTTCCCCTCAATCTAATCTATAGCCTTACCCACCCCAATATATATATATACTTAATTAAATTTAACTGAAAAATAAGGTAAAAAAAATTCGATCAAATGTTTTAGGTCAAATGTTTTTAGGTCAATTATGCCAATACCGATCATTGCCAGTAAAGAAAGACTTCTGATTCTTGCTTGCTCTCAGTGTCAGGAAGGGCACTTCATGACACCTCCAAATATCAATAATGATTCCATCTTCTCCAAGAATGTCCCATGCCTACCTAAGACCTCCCCATTTCATTTCAGTACAATGCTCTGCAAGTGCCTCCTTCTGCCTACTGCCTGGCAAAGGCTACATCGACCGTGCACATCCCTCTTCTTTACCGAGCACCTTCATCTCTGTCTGAAGATCTTATCAGTGACTTGCAAAGCCCTTCCCTGCCATGCACCTTCTCAGTCCCTACAATAACAGTCCCAAGAGTCCGAAGGTCCTTCCACTACAAGAAACTTTCTCAGAGGCGCCCCTCCTCACCAACGGGGATACCGTGCCATGCACCAGGTATCTTCCGCTTCACCCGAGTGGTAAGAAACCTTTCCCTGCCCCACGGGTATGATAAGATATGAAAGAGAGGAGGCTTACTTCTTGGTACCAGACTGTGTCCCTTGTGCTGAGCAGGAATAGTTCCCCAGCTCTTCGCTGAAACGCAGGGCCACTGATGGGTCGCAGTCGTCTACTGTCACCACGGCCACTTTCTGGTCAGAGGGACCCTGGGGGATGCCAGACTTCCCGATGATTGGCTGCAAGAGAAAAAGAGGTGATTATGGAATGACAACAGCCTAGGAGAGGTGGCTCTTGGCTCTTCTGGGGCAGTCTGGCTTTGCCAAGGGTTACCTCCCCTCAACATTTCTTCTGTTCACATGCAATCCACAGCCAAAGTACGGGAATGGGATGCATCCACATGATCTATGCATCCAATACAGTAAAATCTTATGGCCATGTTATTAAGATTTCCCGGCATTCGCAACGCCAAGGTAAAACCTTTTGACTGGAAAGTGGCAAGTACCCGTCAGATGTGACCATTTTTAAAGGTTTTACATGGCTCAATTAACAACATCCACCTCTTCTGGACTTTTGAATACCAAGCTAAACTTGCAATATTTACACTGCATACTAGCTTAATACCCTAAACTTATAGAGATCCAATTTAATGTTTCTGGGGCACAGTGTCCAAAAGAAGCACAGGCGAGAGGCTCCTTTGTCCTTACACAGATCGATTCTGGGGGAGAGAGAGAGAGAGATAGGGAGAGAGAGGGAAGAGGGAGAGGGGGGGATGAAAGCAGGAGCCTTTCTGAAGGAAGGAGGCGGTGAACACAACACTGATTTTAGCTCTGAGCTAATCATTATGCAAAATCACTTTCTAGAAATACAGGGCCTGTATATTAGCAACATATGGATGTACGTAGGTTTCTTGTATAAACACTGGACACCGCCCCAGGCCATTTCAAAGCTCTCTGTGGGGACATGTATGTGGAGGTTGGAAGAGAAATCAGGGGTGGTGGTTAGAGTGAAAGTAAACAGGGTCTGAGAGTGAGTTAGACATTAGGGCGCAAAGAGCCACGGGCTAGGAGAGAGGTTCTAGGCACGCAGGTCTTTCCCGGAACCAACATATCTACAGAAAGGCCCACCACATTCCATGGCCTGATGGGCGGGGCTAATGTTAGAAGCAGTTACCCAGTAGAGGTCACCCAGGCACACTCCCTTTCATTTGCCTAGACCGATGGAGGGAGTCACCCAGACCAGGGGAAAAGAAAGAGGGTGCAACATTCTCTTAGTCCAGTGGACTAGACCTAGGCTGCACAGCCCAGGTCTTGACCTTAAGTGGCTGGACTAGAAGCACCATAGAGGCTCCACTAAACTGAGACCCATGTCCAGAAGAGGGCTGCGGTTGAATGGGATGCAGAAATCTGCCTGTTTCGCTCCAAGTTTAGGTTTGCTCTGTGAACCCCTCAACGATCACACCAGAAAAAATACAACCTACTAGGGCAAAAGGCCCAGCACACCTCTTGCCAGGAGAACAATGTTTTATTGTTTTATTTCCACAAAAATAGAAATGCGCCAGCAAAGTTCTCTGCTGCCATGGAATGTTCTGGCAAATTCAGGGCGAGCAACACTTTATGAAGGCAAGCAGCGTCATCAGTGACGCAAGTTACATAATGTACAAATCCAAATGGCTGGTTGGTGAGACCGTATACATAGGCTACCTGCTCTATAAAGGATGCCAGGCCATTGGTCCCCAACCCCGCCTGTCCCTCTTCCACGTGGGCTCTTCCTTGCGCGTCATCAGATACAAAGATACAAGTAATGGGCAATTATGTGAAGAAAAACAATACATGCTCCATCTCTAACCCAATGTGCACCTGGTACTGCAGACAAGGGCTAAGAGGATCCTTCGAGGCCATTGCATCCAACAAACTACAGCTCGATTCCAGGCACATTGGCACCCATCCAGAACCCTCCACCCTCGTTTTGGCTAGGATGTTTTACTCCTCCCAGCACAAATCACGTGCCCTATGGGGAAGGCAACTGGCCCCTGCTTCTGATCTTTCTTGATCGATTGAGGGTCCAACAGTTTTATGGTCGTGATCTAGTATTGACTTACCTTAGAATGTAGGGTGTCTTGGGATGGGGCAACTTGTTGCTATTACTTACAGCTGCGACAGGGACGGTGGGAGGCTCGTGCCCTCCTTCTTGTGGGATCGCTTTCGCAGAGAGCTCTTAACCCCGTTGTGGCCTTGCAGGGCGCATTCATTCAGGGATGCGAATGCTGGCAACATGAGACAATGAAAGGTCTATGAATCTCTGCAGCTCTGGCCTTCTTCACTGGTCCCCATGTTAGAATCTATTCTCTATTCCCAAATGCATACTCTTATTTCCATGTGTGTGGCTCAGGCTGCGACTCTGGCTGCGGTGCAAAGCTAGGCCTCAGTTTCAATATGGCTGCTACTATGTAACATGGCGTCTGAGTCCCATTGTATTTTAAAGCTAAAGTACACCACCCGCCCCGGAGTAGAACCCAGGCGATACACCCTCCCCACTGTAACCTTCCGAGCCCCTACTGTACACTTCCAAGTCTCTGCCACATCTGAAAGCGCTTGGAGGTTTGGGACGAGCGTCCCCCCTTCTCACCAAAGGAAAGGGGGTAGAACTGATGACAGAATTACTGAGTCTGGAACTTGCAGCTGGAGAGGATGACCGCAATATATATTATTTTATCTCATGGTACATCGCGTTGCTGAGACTTTTAGAAATGCTGGAACACCATGGGTCGGTGGTCTCATAGCTCTGCAACCAATGATATTGTTCATTGTGGTACAGCGCACTGGAGATTACATACCTCCCCCCAAACCTTCCAGATCTGGCATTGGGAACAGGAAATCGCCCCAACCCAGAAGTACTTATGGGTAAAGAAGGGCCTATCCTTTGAAGTACAAAAGACAGGGTGCATCTTTTCCTACTGCTCAATTCAGGCCTAGTGATATTTTACAGGAAATAATAAGAATACGCTTTGTAGAGTAGGCTATGATTAGGATAAACCTTAAGGCACATGTTCCCCCTGCTCATGACATCTCGAAAATACCAATGTCCATCTCTACCCATTCTATTTGCCGAGTTGTGACCATTCCACTGCCGGCTCTGGGACCTCGTCTGGCTGGCACAGCACTCTTTCAGGAAAGTTGCAAAATACATGTTCGAACATCCTACCATTAATACAAAGTCCTCAGCTAAAAAGGCAAAACATAGAAGAAATATGTGTTGTAATAGGCGTAACAGCAAGGTGTGGGGATGAGATTGCGGGTAAGTAAATCTCAGGGTTTTTGGATCCGCACACAGAAGTTGCTAAAGCTCAGGCAGGCGTGAGAGGGCACCAAACGGTTCTATGGAAACAACGCAAGCTGATCTATCGCAAGATTTGCCTTAAATGGCAGAAAGATTAGGTAAGTAGTTTTCTATTGCATTGATGATTTGGTGGGTCCAAAGAACAAGTAACACAGAAGTACATTTCAAAGACTTTATTAACTTAAGAATTGGAACAAACTATTACAGGGTCCATACAGGGTCCAGGGCTATTTACAACTAACTTGGGTTCCTTCCTTTTGATTGGTGGTGCTCAACAGTGCCAGAGTGGGATACAAAATAAAGCATCAACTTTATTCCTATTGCGGGGGGCACTGGTCTTCCCATGTTCTCTAAGGTATTGCCGATTTTGCCAAAAAGAATTTCCGACAAGCCACTTTAATCGAACAGTGGCCTACACATTGGAAGTGGTTGTGATAAATGTCTATCAGGCCTAGGTCTGTTACAGATTGGATTCCCTCCTTAGATTAATGAAACAGTGTTGGGGAGGGTCAAACAAAGTGATCCTCAAGTGAGTACTGGTCTGCCCCAGCTTCTCTAAGCCAAACCCCAGCTTCTTGGCTGAACTCAAAGTGTCCGGAGCAGGGCAGAGAGCAGATTCCTGTTTCAGGTCAAATCCTAGGAATAGCACATCCAGCCACTTGCTCGCCACAAGTCATCTTTACAAGGGTATAGCCGCCTCTTCACTATTCGTAATCCACACCAGAAGGTTAGTTTATGGAACATTGCTTCCCGATCCTGTAATATAGTGCTCATGTTCACTTTAAGCGTTATAATGCCCCCTTCCCAGCTATAATGGACATGGTACCCTTCCCACCAAGAAAGAATAGATTATGTTTCAAACCTACAAGGGATCTGGTACCCTTCCCACCTACGAGGGATCCGGTACCCTTCCCACCTAGGGATATGGTACCCTTCCCACCTACAAGGGATATGGTACCCTTCCCACCTACGAGGGATCTGGTACCCTTCCCACCTACGAGGGATCTGGTACCCTTCCCACCTAGGGATATGGTACCCTTCCCACCTACAAGGGATCTGGTACCCTTCCCACCTACGAGGGATCTGGTACCCTTCCCACCTACGAAGGATATGGTACCCTTCCCACCTACGAGGGATCTGGTACCCTTCCCACCTACAAGGGATATGGTACCCTTCCCACCAGGGATATGTACGCTTCAAACCTATAAGGGCTATGCTGCCCTTTCCACATGTAAGGGATGCAAAACACTTCCAACATATAAAGAATATAGTGGCCTTCCCATTACCGTGGATCTCCCACTCCCTCTCTGTGCTCTAAGGGCTACGGTGCTTTGCTCAGTATTAAGTGATGTACTTCCCTTCCCAGTATCAGCAATGGGGCTCAGGTCTCCTGGGTGGTTCTGCCCCTAAAGTCTCTGCAAGCGTCTGGGCAGCTCTGGGTCTCCGGGCTCCTTTGGCATTTTGACTCTGCCTGTCTTATTAGCGCCCTCCTCTCCAGCTTCCTCTGTGCCCTTAGTCGCATCTGGTCTTTCGGCTGAATCTAGTTTCCCAGTTGACCCCGGCTCCCCAGCTGGCTCTAGTTCCTCGCCCGGCTCTGGACTCTGAGCTCTACAAACAGCTCTGGTCCTCCCGCTCAAAGCCTTCCCAATATTATCTTTGCTCCTGCGTTTCCATCTTCTAGAATGAGGAAAGGGGGCTCTTTTTTGAGGAAAGGGGGCTCTTTTTATCTTGGCAGACACGGGCACTAGCTTTATGGTTGGCTGGCCAGTCAGGCGTTCCAAGGCCACAACCTCACTGGCCATAAAGCTTTTCAGCCTAGGCCTTGAGCTGAGGGCTTTGAAAGGGGCGGTGGCCATTTTGAATTGGCGTGATGTGTTTGTTTTTTTTCTGTTTTTTTCCCCCTTCCCTGCCTTGCTGCTTGGTTTCCACAAAAATAGATAAAGGCTGTACATTTTGGATTGTAGGCGTCTACTCTTTTCCCAAGGAATTTCGTGTGTGGTTCCCCAGGTCCTTGAGATGTCCATTCAGTGTTTTGTATGTGGAAGCGCTGCTGTGGAATGCGGCAGAGATAGGGCGAGTTTACCCAAGGTTGTTTGCTAGCTAAGTGAGAGGCAGGCACTGCTGGTATGATACGCTTCCATGGGGTGTAACTTTTCAGGTGGGATTGGGGTATCTGTCCTTTGGCTGAAGTGACTAACAAAAACGCTCCCAATGGGACTTTTGCCTAGTGAGGCGGGGGTTCGGGGAGTGCACGGGACTGGGGTTCCCCCACAGTAACTTGGTCTGTTGAGGCTCCAACTAAGTCTGGGGATGGCTGGGTGAAGAACTCCCAGTAATGGGGATGTAGAGTCACATTGACCTCCATGAGTTTGCCAACTCCTCTAATGTACACCCGTTTATGGCAACAGGTTCTGTTGAGGGTGAAGAGGGGCTGGGACATGGTCAGGACACAATCTCCTTTGCCAAAGGTAGCAATGCAATATTTCTTATTTCTGAGTCAACATTGTTGGAATTTCTGGTATGTTTGAGTACAAATAAATGTTCTACCAGTGAAATAATCCCGCAGGGGGTGTCCTTCAAAGTGATAGCCCAGAAAGATTTTTGAAATGGTTTATTTTCAGCAAACGAGGGCATTCAACCAACAGTGTGTTGGGACCATAATTATGGTGAAAGGCGCTATAACAAATGACAAAATGAGTGAATGAATGAAACGACCATTTCCTTATCATAATGGAAAGGTTTTCCAGGCTCTTACAGTTTGCCCACCTGAACCCACTATGTTTTGAGTAGTGGAGCCTTCTTAGACTGTACCACAAGATAAAAAAGCAAAGAACCAATGCATGGTCTTAGATGTTACAAATCAACAATCCCCCCCCCCCCCCAACTCCCTCTCAAAAACAAATATCCTTAGCTGGTGGATCTCGGTCTGCATTTGTCAAGCAAACTTTGTGTGATGTACAACTGTGTGGCTTCTTCTTGCAGTCTTTAAAATCTCCCAGCATGCACCTGACTGCTGGTTCTGGGTCAATTGTCCAAAGTGGCAGAGCTTTATCAGAACATCATGATCAAAGTGATTAGTAATGTTTTAATAGCTGAGTGGTTAATTGATACCAATTGTCATTCCCATTGTTCATGCTGCATCTGGACCGAGGGTGATAATTAGGGCTTCACTCTCTGTGATCAAGACCAACTCAATAATTTATACACAGCTGCTGTCAGGAACACACCCATTCGGCATCCTGAAGTGCCATTCTGCTGCTCAAACACATCATTGACTTTCTTATCCTGCACCTGCGGTATAGAGTTGTGTTAATATCAGGGCTATACTAGCCGATAGGGAACTCTGGAGATTTCCCGGTAGGCCTCTGCACCCTGGGCCTCTTTTATTTCCACATTTTCTCATAGGAAAAGGATTGGGCTTGCTGAAAATGTGTAATATGGGGCAACTTGGAAAATGATTTCCAGGGCCTCTTGGTTCCCAGTCCACCCCATGTCAATATTCCATTCACTAGATGTTTCTGGGGCCTGTAATTTACTCTCTGAGAAAGGCCTTTCTCTAGTATAACTAGCATTGTCAAAACAAACAGTTTCAACTTTAGTGGAGGCATCGATCTGCCGTGCAACCCCCCACCACGTTTTTGTGTGACCCCTCCCCTCAGCACGGATGAACTTCAGCCTATATATCAGCCATGCGCTACCTGTTAAAGGGAAGATGGGGGGCCAAGGGAGGGACTTGGTTCCTTTTCCTCTCCGCCCCAGTCAGAGCAAATGCTGACTCCAGATGTGGGGTTCTGACTGTGGGGAAAGTGCCTTTGCCTACTGATTTAGGGCAGTGGAACCCGGGCCACATGTTGGATGCTATGAGCAACAGCCACCAGTCGGGCACACCACAGAAGGAGGAATAGCCAATGTGTGATTGGTGTTCTTTAGTTTCTGATGCAACTACAACAGCATGCGCAACTAAGGACTACAAATGCCGGCAGCATATGCAATGGTCAGGAATGGACCCAATTCATTAGTATCTAGTGCATGAGGACAGAGAACTCATGGTAAGGGAATACATAAAGTACCCTGAGAGACCTTCTGGTATACTGTCAGAGCCCTGCATACTCCCTACAATGCACCACCTCAGGCCTAAATGCACGATTGTGGCCCTCTAGAGGGACCTCGTTTGTTATGCCTTGACCCACATTATGTCAGTTTCCTCTGTCATTGTGTAATTGGGTCCTGCTCTCCCCACAGTCTTCACAGTCATTGGCTAAGTCCTCTGTCAGTCATGTAGTAACTAAGAAATAGCTACTCCCGTAAAGTTTCAGTACCTGGTAAGGTCGAATACCAGGTTTGCCCAAATGAGTCACTGGCGGGTCTCATCGGGCGTGAGGAAGGTTAGGGGGAGGGAAACATTTCCCCCCCCCCTACTTTGTGGCACTGTAAATATAAGCCAGAGACAGACCAGGGGAAGAGGGACATTCCCCCTACTTGTGACTGTATTCGTCCAGAAGAAGGGAGTAATTCTTCAGACAGGGAAGAGACTGATCCAGTTCAGTTCCTTTATAAGTGTAAAGGACAGATGTAGGATTTGGACACAGGATGGTGGACTTTTTAGTTCTGGACATTTGGACAGCTCCTTAGTTTTTGGAGAGGCAGGGAAACCCATCTTATAGTTAGGGATAGTTAGGTCTTCTTTCCTTTGGTTTAAATAAAAGTCTTTGCCCAAAAGCATGCCACCTGTGTGGCGATCTCCTTCTTCAACACCCGTACATAATCTCTCCGACATCTTACATGGATCGACGTAGCCATCTCAATCTGTCTTGGTAGTTGCGTTATGACTCGGGCCTTCCATTTTTGCTATTTAGATATTTTGAACTACAACTCCCATTAGCCTAGGGTGGCCAGATTTTTAAAATAGAAAACCGGGACAGGCCACCAACATAGAATTAGGAATACAATTTCAGCAGACATAAAGACAAAAGGAATAAAATGCACATTGTACGCCAATGAAACTGTAGTGCTACGTCTATGTCGGCGGCCTTATCCATGCAAAGTATGTGCTTATTAAAATCTCATTGGAGGTGAGAAGCCATGGAGGAAGAGGGAGAGTGTGAAAAACAATCAAACGCAATCATGAAGAGCCGTGCCCAGCACAATTGTGTTATTTATTCATGGATTACTGGCAAAAACCGGGACATAAGCCGGCCATCCCTCAAATTCTTGGACATGATTTTAACAGTTAAAGTCTCGGGGACTAAGGGTGAAATACAGGGACGATCCCGGGAAAACCGGGATGTCTGGTCACCCTACATTATCCCCAGTGAGCTTAGTCAATTGTGAGGGATCGTAGGAGTTGCAGTCCAAACCTTCTGGTGCCCCACAGGTTGCATATTATAGAAACACAGGATTAAACCTGAAGTCAAATTGTTTCCTCAAAATCGGTCCATGTTCAGTATCTGCCTTTTCAAAGTCTTATAGCACAGGTAGTTCATGGTTGCATGCGGTCTCTATTCACCTGCTTCTGACACTTTCCCCACTATCTGACAACACTGAACATCTCGTGCCTGTTTACTTCACTTCTGCTTTTTAAGCAGTATGCATCATTCTCGGTCTATTCGTTAAAAATCAACTGTGTCTTGGTATTAGGTTCATAAGAAACATACGCCGCTAAGGCTCTCCTTCATGCTTTTTGGACTAAGACCATGCAGCTTGTATATCCACTTTAGTTCCTTGTGATAATCCTCATTGTCTATTTTCTAATCTTGGTCAGTTTGTTTACTAGTTCAGTGATGCAGAATCTTGTGTGTGATATATTGTGTGATAAGCTTCCTGGAAGCATCTTGCAGACGCTCTGTGTTACTTTCTCGGATATCTGATCAATTACTCATTCTTTGACTTGCCTTGTCATTCTCCGTGCATAAACATCAGCACACCTCATTTAATCAAAAATTACATAACCCGAAAGGCTTTTGTTGTCACATTTGATTGAAATGAGTTATCTTCTATAAAAGAGGGGTTATTACATTTATTTATTTAGCATTTTTAAAGCACTCACACAGCCCGCGGGCATCGAGGCGCTGTTACAGGAATAGTTTTTTTTTTTTTTAGTTGCATAATTGTGTTTTTTTGTTGTTAATCTTAGTTGCGTATTTATAACGCCCTTAAACACCCAGAGGTTTCTAAGCGCGGACTCAGGGATCGCGCACGTTGCCGTTCAGCTATCCTCCCGGGACGACACCATATCATATCATATATTTTATGGCGACGTTGCATGTGCTATAAGCTTGAATACAGAAACGTGCATGTGTTCCCGAGTGCGACACTTGTATGTTGATCAGCCTTAATCATAAATGCATCGGCTCATATAAGTATATCTCTGAGATTGTGTTGTGCCTTTTAAGCAATGAATGGTGCTGTTTACACATGTTTTTCCAATTCCTCGTCAGTGCTAATGACACTCCAGTAATATTAGACTATGACCGAAGCCCGACGGGACACGTCATTCACTTTCTTTTCGTTCTTGCATTTGAACTCTCTAACAAACTTGCTCTTCTGTGCATCCTCTGCCCGGGCAATTTGATCTCCCACAAGTGCTGGCCGGGAGCCTCTGAATGAATGCGAGCTCCATGGCTGTTGATGAAACCAGTGGCAGGGAAGTAAAGAGCGAGACATAATGCCCCAAGTCATAAACACACTGTTTCAGAATATCAGCTCATCATTAGCCAACTAAATTCAAGCAGGGCCCCTGGGCCAGGCGGATTATCACATTTCATACTAAAATGGCCGCCGCAGTTGCGGGGAAAAGTGCTCTGACTAACATGATGGTGTTGTGCAGGTCAAGTCAGCAATCTTTGGTAGGAGTAATTTTTAAAACTCTTTATAAATCTGACAATCGAACAGATGCCATTACAGGTTCATTTGCGTAACAGACGTATTATGGAATGTCTTTGACAAATGACTACTGAAGACATTACAACTTTAGTACGAAGCTCATACGCGTATTATGAACTTTACGTCGACTTTGATCCTGCTTTGCACACGGTCCCACATAACATTAGATGGCCACAATTGCAGGTTTCATTTTGTAAAGGAATTTCGTTTCGATGATTGGGTTGGACTTTCCAAGTGTAATACAGGGGATGTCACTGAAAACCTATCAATACAATAAAGACTACAGCAAGGATCAGTTTGAGAAAGTATGTTGTTCCCGTCTGACCTCCCAGGAGTGCCTCTTAGCCCCCAAGGCAAGCCTCCCAAAAATACATCGTCTTATGTATAATGAGGATGTGTCATTTTTAGCGCTTTCATCAAAGCGCTTTACAGGGAGCATATTTACATAGAATATTACCGAACCGAAGTTGGTACTCATTTATCGATCTCGGAAGGAAGAAAGGCTGAGTTGCCCTGGCCTGGATGCAAACCTGCAGATCACATACAGATCGCAGCAGCGAGCGCTCAACTCACTGAGCTATCTTACCGGCTTGGATATGATGACGACGCCGTTATTTTCTACCTGACACAAATCTGCTGGCAACGCCAAAACAGATGAGCAAGGCAAGCAACGTAGGAGTAATTTGAAGAAAGCCAATATTTAAAAATAATCCAATTACGGTGTTTGCACAGAATAAAAGGTCAGTAAAGCTTGTATTGGATTCAAAAGCCGTGGAGCAAGTCAATATGTACAAATACTTGGGCCTGTACGGACTGAGAAATAAAGATGCTTGCTCATTTTGAGGGCACCTGCTGGTAAAGAGCCATCTGCCTCCCAGTGAGGGCTCTACGAACTGAACTGGCTATACGTGCAGAATAGTAGCGGAAAAAGGCAAAATTCTTCTTACGAAATATTGTCCCCGCGAGACTCCTTAGAAGAATGCTGTACCTAAATCAGTTGAGGCACGGTCTAGAAATTAGGTTATGGGGACTTACACAGGATAATTTGTTTAAACTAATAAACTAAAAGGTTTCAATTAAAAAAAAAAAACGTATTTGGTTGACGGGGCAATGCTTGGTGGTGCCTAGAGAACCCGTGGCCAAACGTTCATTAGAAAAGGAGGAGCTTATCTTACAAAATAAAGGACCCATGCCTCGGCAAGGGTGGCCAAATGATTTGACCAATATTACCAAAGGCTGAAGGCTTTGCAAAATGGTTGCGGCCCGCTAGCTCAAGGCACAGGCGGTGTCACCGTAACAATGGGTACAGCGCGCAGCCCAAGCTAATATTGCTACCACTTTTTCATTTAATGCACAGGAACTAATGTATTTCCACCAATAAACAGTATAAAATCAATCCAAGATGGCGATTAAGGGAACTAGAAAGCGAGCATTATAAAGAAGGTCCTTTTCTATTTCCATGACCGGCAGAGAAGCGGGCAGGAATACTAGACCAGGAAAATAAACTAGAAAACATATTTGTGGGACACTGTGGGTGGGGGTGAAGGCTAGGAGGAGGAAAAGGCAGCGGCCAACAGTATTTGTCCACTGGATATAGTTGGCATTCCCAGTTCATCTGATAACCTAAAACACAAGGTTAAGGGACTAACTTAATTTTGATGATGTAAAAAGTGTTTGAACTTTGTGGCATTACAAGATCTATACTACTTATGAATATGTATAACGAATACTTTTCCAAAGGTTTACTTAACACTAAACTAAACAGAAGTACGTTATAAAACGCAATTCACTTTATTACCGTTAAGAGCGTTTGGGTTTGAGGGTGCGGGTTTGTCTCTACACAAGCAAGGATTAGGCAGTCAATTGATTTTTTTGCCGAGCCCTATACTAAGCAGGTTGCCCTGCGAGGCCGGGTAGGGCAGTCTCGCATGATTTATTGGGAAGGTGTGACTAAGAGGCTACCGCGTGATGAGCAGAACTGCAATAATGAGGATGACTCCATGGAAACGGTAAATCACGCACTGTTTCTATGCCCCAAACATGTCGTGGAAGCCAGCATCTTAAAGCCATGTTGTAATGCCCGCGGGGGTAGGACCACGAACGTGCCCGAATGCTATTTCGAGAAGGTCAGACAGAATATCTTGGTGCTAATTGGTCAAATGAATAAACAGGAATTGAAAGAGGTTAGACATCTCGGGACCTCTGCAAGACAATGGGCCTCATTACAAGTTTGCCGGTCCGGTAGTAACAGCGCTGGTACCAGACCGGCAAACTACAAGTTCTGCTCGCTGGTGCCATTTCACGCGCCAGGTCTGGCCTGGCGGGCATACCGGCACCCGCCAGCAGAGCATGTCGGATGCACCGGCACCATTCACAAATGGTGCCGGTGCATCCGGCCTCCCCATTCCCATTGAGCCCCATGGGGATCAAGTAGGAATGGGGGAGAATATTTTCCGGCGCCCAGGAATGGGCAATTACCGGGTCCGCCGGGGTCATAATTGCCCATTCCTGGAGTTTGGAGGCAGCCTGACAGTTTTACCAGCAAGGTTACCCCCAAACTTGTAATGAGGCCCAATGTTAGGAGGGGAGTGCATTGCATTTTCTATCAATTGATTTTATGACTTTTATGAATGTACTAAAAGTTGAGTGTGTTTGAGTAAGAGATGCGCTTTCATTGTTTGTGATGGCATGTACTTTACACTAAGTAAACACATTTGAAGATATTAAGAGACAGCGTCTGAAAGTTTGCAAACCATCTGAAAATACATTAACCGAGAAATTACAAATGTGAAGGTTTTTTTCCAAATGTTGCTCAACACAACCCTTCCAGCCCGCACATGGCGCCAGAAATGAACAAACACACACGCCAACATTGGATAATACAGAAATCAAACCAGACACACGACACACAGAACACTACCTAGGGTGACCAGACGTCCTGGTTTTGCCGGGACTGTCCCAGTATTTTACCCTTGGGTCCCTGGCATACCAAGACTTTTTTAACTGTTAAAATCATGTCTCAGACTTTGAAGGATGTCGGGCTAATGTCTAGTTTTTTGCTAGGAATTCTTGGATAAATACAATTGTGCTGGGCACGGCTCTTCATGATTGCGTTTGATTGTTTTTCACACTCTCCCTCTTCCTCCATGGCTTCTCACCTCCAATGAGATTTTAATAAGCACGTACTTTGCATGGAAAAGGCCGCCGACATAGACGTAGCACTACAGTTTAATTGGAGTCCAATGTGCATTTTAGTCCTTTTGTCTTTATGTCCGCTAAAACTATAGTCCTACTTCTACGTTGGAGGCCTTCCCGGTCTGGTCACCCTAACATTACCACCAGTTATGTAAAGAGCAGTGGACAGCACTACCAATGAACAGGGCTGTCACTAGGAGGGGGCAGGGGGGGCAAACTGCCCAGGGCCTCGCACTTGCAGGGGCCTCGCGGCCCCCTCTCCTAAGTGGAAGGCAGCACAGTCTCCAGTGTCCATTATTCACACGGGGGACTGTGCTGTCTGCTCTCTGCCCCTGCAATGATTTTGCTTTTTGTTGCGAAGCCGTTTGACTCCGCAACAAACAGCAAAATAAGGGGAGACAGCAGGGCTCAGAAGTGAGCTCTGCTGACTCCCGTTATTCAGCTGACAACGTGGACATGCTGAATGACAAGAGAGGGCCCCTCTTCTGTCAGTCAGTGAGTTCATGTTGTCAGCGTGACCACGCTGACTGATGGGAGAGGAGTCCTCTCTTGTCAGTCAGTGTGTTCACGTTGCTCAGCATGACCGCGCTGACTGACAGGAGAGGAGTTCTCTCTTGTCAGTCAGTGTGTTCATGTTGTCAGTGTGATCACGCTAACTGATGGGAGAGGAGTTCTCTCTTGTCAGTGTGTTCATGTTGCTCAGCGTGACCACGCTGACTGATGGGAGAGGAGTTCTCTCTTGTCAGTTCGTGTGTTCACGTTGCTCAGCATGACCACGCTGACTGATAGGAGAGGACTCCTCTCCTGTCAGCCAGTGTGTTCATGTTGTCAGCGTGATCACGCTGACTGATGGGAGATGAGTTCCCTCTTGTCAGGCAGCATGTCTACGTGTCGGCTGCGTGGTTGCTTTTTAAGGGTGCATGGAGGTAAGGTAAGTGTTTTTATTTTAAACTAAAAGTGTATATGTGTATTTAAATTAAATTAGTATGTGTATGTATGAATGCATGCGTGCATGTTGGTGTTTGTGTCAATGCTGTGTTTGGTTTTATGTATACATGCATGTATGGAGTTGTGTAACTGGTGGATGACTGCATGGGTGAAAGTGTTTTTTGTGAGTGTGTGTTCAGCACCACGCCTAAATGTAGCCGCCCTGGGGGCCACTTCATTAAGGGGTGGGTTCATGGCATCAGTGGTGCACCTAGGCTAAAATGTCAGGGGGGAGAGGGGACTAACACTTCAAATGTTGGGAGAGGCGCTAACGTCAGAGGCTGTGAGGAAGGGGCAAACTTCCTTGTGTGGGTGTACCTAACATCTTTCCACATTTCGAATGAGACTATTCTGGTGAAGCTTCAATGTTACAAGCAGCTACCTCTTGCCTTCATTTCTGAAACATCACACTTAAGGACTGCTGTGAGAATGAGATGTCTCATGCCTCCACTTCCCTTCTAATCACTCCCCTAGCATGCAAGTGCTAACCCCACATCACGATTTCAATTACCTAAAAATGTATGGATATGAATGCAGGTGCTAACAGTGAAATGACTTCCCATGGCCATGCTAATCCATACTGCAATTCTCACCCAGTTCCTGCCCTCCCCACTCAAAACACCTCCTCACTAGAACTCTTTGAGCTAGCTTTAAACATGCCTTGCCATCAAACTTTGCCCTCAATGTGCCTGCAAGTGTTTCCTCAAAGGAGTCCTCTGAGAGTTCATGACTTCATTGGAGTTGTAAACACGCAACTGGTGTAATAAAAATGTCTTAATCAGGTCTGCCTTTGGCCACTCAATTTAAAAACACCCTGTGTGTCTTTCGCTGAAGTTTAAAAAAAAATAGGTTTTGGCTTGTGTATGAGTTTTAGGCATTTACCAGGATTAGATGTTCAGGTACTGAAACCAGTTTGCACTGGCACTATCAATGGCCAGCTAATACCAATACACAGGACTATGCATCAAGGTTAAAGCAAACATACTACTTGGCTAAATTGGCCCACACTGAATGTAGGCCAATCTAGCCAGTAATAACACTTACGTACACAGTCAGCCTGGATATACTTTCTGTGGCATGGCATTTTTACTGGCTAGGAGTCTGTACATGGTAATACTGGCATATATTGATGCAGCATGCATCGACATAATTAGAACAACCAGCAAGAATATATTTGTATACTAGCATATCTCGCGTGGAAAGGCGGCATGAAATGTATTGGAAAATGTTCCTATGCACAATGTGTGATTTGCAACTATTGGGAATTTCCAAGTGCGTCCATAAAAAACCAATTGCAAATTGTATGGATTTCTACCCAATTTTTCAAAGAAAGTGCTCTAAAATGCATACTTTCAACCCAATGTTTCAAACATTTTCTTGGGAGTGACACCCCTCCTCAAGCAACCCGTGTTTGGCTTGGGCTCCCTCATTGTGCTCTGTTGATCCTGCCTAATTGGCACAAATATTTAAGCCTTTCAAGTTCAAAAATGTACCAGCCTCCACTGTACATAATTTGTCACTGTGTATGATGTGTGTTTTAATGTGCACACAGGGGCAGAGTGCTCCTTAATGATATGATATGGCATTTAAAACGTGCCTGTCTACAAGTGTTTCTAGGCACGATAAGGCAAGGAGGGAGAAACAAAAGAGTAGGACAAAACACAGATCTTACTAGGCCGTGTGTCATTCAGATCGCGCAAGAGCAGGGAAGGGGGGAGGGGAGAAGTGCCAAGGGTGGGGTAGGATGCAGAAGTGCAGTAATAAAGGAGAAACAAGAGCACAGCCAACGGGTGGCAGGTGTGGGTACTCATAAGTGCAGCCAAGGGGTGGAGAATAAGAGCAAGAGCGGGGACTGTAGGGTTACAAATACAGACTACAAGTGCAGGGGAGCCAAGAGGCAGTGCGGGATTGCAACAGGACAGGCAGGGACCCGGGCCCGAATTCAGAGCTTGACCAGGTGACCACTGCATGGATCAGGCAGGTGATCAGCAAGGGAGAGGAAGAGAGAAGGCAGAAGCAAAGAGACAGGTCTTGGGGTGCTTCCAGAACCAGAGATGGTTCTCCTCAAGTTTCAGCGAGGCCGGGAGGCTGTTTCCAGGGGGAGGCCACAGCCGAAGAAAGAGATCTGCCCTCAACTCTTTGCTTGGAAAAGTGACTGACCTTCAGAGAATTGGAGGTGGCGCAGTGGAGAGCTCATGCCATCTTATATATATTTATTCATATGATAAAAAAGTTAGTCTGGCATGAACCTTTCTTCAGTAGAGAAATCTAACTTTGCTGTAGTTGATTTGGAGTTGTAGTAATAAACCATATTTGGATCCTGCACACAAACTCAAGGGTAGATTTCTCGAGTCTCCTGTTTGCGGATGTGCCGCCGCTGCCGAGTGCAAAAAATTGTAAGGGGGCCTCACCAAATGTTTTGCCCCAGGCCTCACAACAGCTTCCGACAGCCCTGCCAATGAATGACTGCAGGCATGTACAGTGCATACAGGGAAAACCAATCTAACAATGTTAATACCCTTTCAAAACCACTATCCTTAAATCTTGACCTGGCAGCGACGTGCTGCCAGATCTGTACCATTGGATGGAAGAATTTCAAGGGTGTGATTCTGCTGTGTTGAAAGGTCCTTTTCTCTAAGGCGGAAGTTATCTTCCTGCATTACAGGGCTGGATGTTTGCACTAGATTAGGCCGATGAAAAGCTGCACAAGAGAAAGCACGTTTTAGGCGACTGCGCTGGCAAACGCGTGGCATAGAGGGGCGAATGCAGAGGTCTAGGCAAAGGCCCTGCAACAGGAGCTCGAGCAGAGTTCTGGGGCCGCCATGGCAACAAGTGGTAGCGTCGAGGCCCTCGAGACGGTCTGAAGGCTGACCAAACCTCCCGACATCTGAAAATCAAAAACCGCGAGACTTCGGCAGTCTATGGAACATACACAGCGCCAGATGTATTCAAAACGATACCACTTCTTCACTCTAGAGTAATACAAAAGTGTGTGTGTGTGTGTACCCGAGATATATACACGCGCGCACGTGTTCTGTTTAATTACATCAATCCTCAAATTCGTGCAAACACGGGGCTTATGTAGTTCACGTTTGAAATCGTATGGATAAGGCACAGAAGGGTGAGCTGATTTGCCCAGCATCACACATGTTAATTTGTGAAGCCAGGATGTGAGACCAGTCACTAAGGGATTTGACAGCATATTTTCTGTGGTCTATTTGGTGAAATGTGCTCAATGAGTGAGGTCCAAGAATACTTTGTTTTAAAGAGATTACCTGAAGAGTATACAAACATAATAAACCAACTTGCAAGTACATAAGCCCCACTGCATCAAAAATATTAAGCTACACGCGGATAATTGTAGCTGTAGTGGCCCCTTCGTGGCGGAATAATTAACACCAGAATACAAAGTAACGTGTGTTAGTTAGGTAATATGTATTTTAAAGTAACAGGCATCCTCTGAGCACTGCTTTTTTGTGCAAGTGAATGCTATGATGTCCTGGCTTATTTGAGCCCCCCTTCACACCACATAATTTGCACAGAACTTCTATACTTTCTGAAACAGTATGCTGGCAAGGTAGTTCAGGGAATTTAATGCTCCTTGACATCATGGTGCTATCGCCGGACACAGGTTCGAATCCCAGTAATGGATCAAAGCATGGCTCCTCCCTTTCCCTCCTCCCCACAGCCCCATCCCCAAAAGATTTTTCGGTATACCAGAAATCCCAGAGATCCCAGTGAAAAGCTCAAAACTCCCAGAGTCTCTGGGACAATCTCAGTACCCTAGGCTGCTCTGAGGCCGAAGCCGGCCATAGCAACAGAGGTGGTAGGCTCTGCAGCCCTCAAAGCACAGGCTGGTCATGACAACTGAGCATTGTTGCCCTCAGAGAGGATGCAGGGCTGAGGTTGGCAATGGCAACAGAGCACAGCAACCCCCAGAGAGAGAAGGACTGAGACTGACTGGCCCTAACGGAGCACAGGGACCCTCGGAGTGGACGGAGGACTGAGTCTGGCCGTAACAGAGTACTTCATATCTCGGAGTCGGCAGAGGACTGAGGCCACTCAGGGAAACAAGAGTGAGCTGTGCGGCCCTCAAAGAGAATAGTAGTGGAGGCCAAGGCCAGCCATAGCAATAGAGCAGTAGAGGACTGAAGGCCCTGGCTGGCCGTGGCAGCAGGTTGTGGAGGCCTGCTGTCCAAGGCCAGCCATAGCAGTAGAGGACAGAAGGCCGTGGCTGGCCGTGGCAGCAGGTGGTGAAGGCCTACTGTCCAAGGCCAGCCATAGCAGTAGAGGACAGAAGGCCGTGGCTGGCCGTGGCAGCAGGTTGTGGAGGCCTACTGTCCAAGGCCAGCCATAGCAGTAGAGGACAGAAGGCCGTGGCTGGCCGTGGCAGCAGGTGGTGAAGGCCTACTGTCCAAGGCCAGCCATAGCAGTAGAGGACTGAAGGCCGTGGCTGGCCATGGCAGCAGTTCCTAAGCCCTGCCCCCATTCTGCCCTTTGGTGCTGAAAGAAGAAGGCGCTCCCCCCAATTATCATTGCTAGTCTCCCCACCGCCAAAGTGAAATGGGTGGGGGCTCAGAAACCCCTGACGCACAATGGCCCCTGGGCTTTTTGACATTCAGGGCACAGTTGGCAAACACAAACAGACGTATTGGGAGCCAGATTCTGCACAGCAAGGGCCATGCCCCACAAAGGCGACGGGGCTGCTCCATGGCGCCGCTCCACGTCCCACGGTTCCAGCCCTTTCATCCATGCTCTCTTTCCCTCCATCCCCTTCTGTCTGACTAATCCCATCCGTAGTGTAGCTGCCAACTCTCGCCCACTTGCTCTCTGCCCACCATGCCACCCACACTCTCTTTCTGCCGCTCTCGTTTCCTCGGTGGCACTCCTCCCCCTCGCTTCTTTCCTCTCTCCTCATGCCTCCCATTTACCTACCCATCATGCATCTCTTTCCCAACCTGCGATTTTATTCTCTTTCATGACCTCCTTTCTCTCCTTCCCAGGCTTCTCTCTTTCTCCTTTTTCCTCCCCCCTTCTCTAATGCACGATTCTCTTCCACCCATAGCTTCTCTTTCCTGTCATCACCCCTATTCTACCCACACCCCCCTCTAATTTCCACTCTTCCACACCACTGATGTCCACCGCAGCACCCCATCTATAATCTCCTCAAGGCATCCATCTAGACCTCTGTCCTGCTGCCCGCTTGAGTCTCGCCTCCTCCTTCTTCCACATTAAATCTCCCCCTTAGCCCCCTTCTCCCCGCCTCTCTCTCCTCTCCCCAGCTGGCTGGTGTCTCACGGGGTTCCCCTTCTTTATCACTAGTCTCCCTCAGCATCCATTTTACTCCTTTCTCTCCTTGTTTGTCTTCCTCGGGTCACTATCTTTCTTCATCGCCTCCATCTTCATGACCCCCAATCCGTGCTCTCCTTGCTTCTCGCACTCACACTGGCCATCTGTGCCTCCTCCCTCTTTCTATAATCGCCCTCAATCCCTGAACTCCTAACTTGTTCTTGTCTTCTGCTCCTTGCACTCTCCCATTCCTCCATTTTAACTCCCAACCCTCTGCTGTTCTCATCCCCCTCCCTCGATCTATATTCTCCCAGCCCCTGTGCCCTTTGCTCTCTTCTTCCCCCGCTACTCTTATTCAATCCATTCTCCATCTCTTTGCCATTTTACTCATCCTTTCAACCTCCCCTCTCGCGCAACTCCTCTTCTTTCCTCCCCACTCCCTCAACCAGGCTTCTTTTCCTAGACTTTTTCGAATCCATACAAATAACTTAATACAAAAAAAGAATGAGCAATCACCCAATTTATTTGACCGAAAATAGTATTTAGGTATATGTAAGGTAAATAATTGGTGGGGTAAGGGGATAAGTTATGGTGGGGGGTTCAGAAGGAAGGTGCAGGAGGCTTCCCCCCGCATTATATAAAAACCAAAGTTAAAAAAGCTAAAAGTACCATTCGTTTTTCTGGTCCCAAAAATTGGGTCATTTCTCAATTTGTTTTTTTTTTCCATGTACAAAGTAAATGCCTCAACTGTTGAAGATCTCCCGACAACCACCCAGAGACTCATAGTTTTGGGGAAGGACAACAGAGTCCAAACCCCTCCGCAGTGCCTCGTCTGCTGAGAAACGCACAAGAGAGCGGAAGACACATGGCCACCAAAACACAGAGACAGCTGGCGGCACAAATTTGTGCACCTTTCTGCCCGAAAAATCCCTGTTTGAAGTATGGGGATTTTCGGGCAGAAAGGTGCGCAAATCTGCATTTTTAACGCAAATAATTCCATGAATCAGGCAGTAAAACTCTGCTCTAAACCGAGCAGTGCGCTCCTTAGCCCTAGACTCATGCTTACCAATAACATATAATATTTGAGAAACGCGCATGCCTACCTCAACAACCATATCCCCTCCCAATCACCCCAATATTTCCCTGCCCTGATTTGGTCATTCCATTGTCTAATGTTTCACCACCTCCCCTTCCTTCACACAGTCCTGGCAACACCCTGGTAGGGGGACAATCTGCCAACTTTTGGAAAAGGCCAGGTGCCGTAAAACCACTACGGCGGTGATGGGCGTGGCATAAATATTGCATAACAGATCTTGAACAATTTTGCTTATTGGAAGAAAATGGCATACACAATTATAATCTAATAACATGTAAGAGACATACTTAAGATACAGAAGGTTTCACTTCAAAGAAAAAGCCAGACCGGTTTGCTTTGTCAAAGCTTGTTTGCTCTACTGTCCTTTAGTCATTCCGAGGGCTGGATCCCACAGTCTGGAGGGTATATGATATGATAGGTTATTTACAACGCGCATAATTCCCAGAGGTTTCTAAGCGCAGACCTGGGGATCGAACCTGCATTGCTCTGTGTCGTCTTGCTTCCAAGGCGAGCACGTTGCCGCTGAGCTATCCTCCCGAGTAGAGCGGGGAGGGAGGGACTGGGAATGGCGCTGCACACTGCTAGTGCCAGTCGAGATCAGGTCCCTTGAGATCAGCAGCCCATATGTCCCATCACCGCCATATCTTTTCCAATTAAGGGTAGCAAGGGCTTTTGGCATGCAGGTATTACCCAGCAAAATGTCATGCTAAGGGGCATGGGAACGAAAAAATACATATCAGTAACATTACACATGTAAAAGGATGCGTTGGAGAAGGGTGTAAGGCAGGGCCTGCAAAGTGCAGCTCTGCAGATGTTTCGGACTATGACTTCTATGATAACTCATCATTGAAATTGCTGGCTAGAGCTGATTGGAGTTGTAGTCCAAAGTACCGGGAGAGCCAAAGGTTGCAGACCTGTGGTGTAAGGGGATCCGAGGGTAAAGGCAGAGGGACTAGGGGCGCCACAGGAAGGCTTGGTCTGGAGTGGACAAAGGTTTGGTTTTGCTGAGGATTTTCGGTTCTTAAGCAACGTTCCTATGCCAGGCCTGCTGGCAGAGAAAAGCAAAGGAAACAGCCCAGAGGCGGGAGCGGACCCAACCAACATCATCCCAACTTTTAGTATCCTGGCTGCCAGTCCTACAGATAAAGGGTCTATTGGCTGCTTTTACTCCATACAAATAGGCAAATACTCCTGAAAAATAAAAATAGGTAGTAACAATAGTGCCAACAAAAAATAAAAAACAGACACATAGAACCACGTGCCCCAGTTTTCACTCACACAGCTCCATGGATAGGTTTGGACCAATAATGCACATACTACCACAGGCGCAAACTACTATAATAAATGCCTGATCGAAAGAAGTTAACATGTATCTTTTAATGTGCATCAATAACTAGGTGCAAAGAAATAATTACCAAAACATCCGTTTTCCAGTAACATTTTTACACGCTTATGAAAAATACTCTCATTAGGAATTTGACTTTCATTTTTACTCGATTAACAATCATTTTACTACCAACTTTAAAAAATAGGGAGTAAAATACTCCTACTTCCAAATCTTATATGGAGCACTGCTGGCCGCAGATGCACACATGTTTTCAATATACCCATGAACTCTTCAATAATATGAATTTAATTTAGGAAACAGATCTCACCTCTTGTGCTTAGGTTCTGCTTCACCTTGGAGCTAAATCCAACCAGCAGCCCCCCTCCACTTCCCCTCTGCACTGCTCTGTCCCCTCACTTCATCTCTAAAACTCGGACATCCTCCTCTCCTCTCCTCTCCTTTCCTCTCCTCTCCTCTCCTCTCCTCTCCCTCACGGGCTCTAAGGCCTCCCTTGCCCACCCCCTCTCCCATCCTACTCTCCTCCTTTTCTCCCATAACACCTGATGAGGTTTCTAGACAGGTCTGCTCTATGAAAGTCTTATCCAAACAGGCGCTCCCCTGCTCCTCCAGAACTATCAAGGATAACATTGTCTCCCTTGCTCCAGCTGGTTTATAGTGACTTTTTCAAACGTCACATTTTCGAAATGCCATTTTTGTTTTACACCAAAATGCTGGGAAAAACACATTTTTGCATGTTTTTTTTTTATTTTATTTTTTAAATGGGGGGTTCCCCCCCCAAACCCAATTTTTTTATAGACACTTTTACTAACGAAAAAAAAAAAAAAAAAGAACAAAAAAACATCCGATTTTTTTTCCGGCATTTTTGTTTTGAAAAAAAGGCATTTTGAAAATGTGTTTTTGAAAATTTTACTGGATACCGCTCCAACTTTGGCCAATTTCTGCAATCACTCCTTTGCCACTGGATCCTCCCCCTCACTCCTCAAGCACGCCCTTGTGCACCCTCTCCTCAAAAATCCTTCTGCCAACCCTTCCTGTCCGGCAAACTACCGCTCTATCCCCATTACCCCTTTCCTGGACAAACTTTTGCAGAAGCTAGCCATCTCCCAGCTGATCTACCACACTGAATCTGTTGGTTGTCTTCACGAACACCAGCCTGGCTTCAGAGCTACCAGAGGAAAATAAACTACTCTACTGAATACCCGTAAAGACTTCCTCTCTAGTCTCGTTTCCAGCTCTCCATCTGTTCTCATCCTTCCTTACCTTTCCTCTGCCTTTGATACGGTCAATCATGCCACCCTGATAAATCGGCTCTGTGATACCCTTGGCATCACGGATCTGGACTGGTTGACCTCTTCCTCTCGAACCGGCCTTCCCAGGTTCAACTGGGCTCTTTTCTCTCCACCTGCAGTGTCCCTCAGGGCTCCATCCTCTGGCCTTGGCTTCTCAACATCTATCCGGCCCCTCTAGCCTACTTGATCTCCACATTCTCTCCTAACATGCAAAGTTATGCGGATGACACGCATTTCTCCTTCAAGCTTCCCTCCGCTGCCTCCTCCTCTTCCATTTCTGACTGCCAGTCTGCTATTCAGGCATGGTGCACTGCGAACAATCTCTGCCTTAATGCCAGTAAAACAGAGATCCTTCTCATCGGACCCCTGCTCCCTCTTTCCCACCCACACTCTTGCCATCCTCCATGGGCACCCTCCTGTGTGGCAAAAAAAACCTTGGTGTCATTTTCTACCTCTCTCCTTCTCTCTTCACATCATAAACCTTGCCAAGAAGGCCCTCTTTCAGCTGCACCTCCTCAAAGGCATTCTCCCTATCCTCACCTTTCCCCAGAAACTCAATGTCTCCAGAGCTCTGGTCCTCTCCAGGCTGGACTACTGCAACAGCCTCTTCCTCCATCTGCCCAACTTCCCCCTTCGCCCCCTACAACTAATCCGGAACCGGAGAGCAAGATTTATCCATGGCCTCAAGCCCACAGACTGCATCTCTACAGCCTTAAAATCTCTTGTCTGGCTCCTGGTTGCTGCGAGGATCAAATTCAAGGCCCTCTGTATCATCCACAAGGTTTTCTGGGGCCTGAGACCCCTCTACATCCAACTCTCTCTCCCTAAATACCTCCCTGCTGGAGCCCTTTGGTCATGTAGCTCTAACTCTATGCAGATTAGAGAGTCAGGATAAATCTCTACCCTCCGCAGGAGCCTCCCTCTTGAATGGCCTCTGTGTCCATCTCAGATTTGAGCTGGATCTCGTTAAGTTCCAGAAGCTTCTCAAAAACTTCCTTTTCTCTTCTTCCTTCTCTCTCTCTCTCTCTCTCTCTCTGTCTCCCCCCTAGTGTCCATATCTGCCTCTTGACTGGCTGCCTATTCCTTCAGATACTTACAGGGCATCAGGCCCCCCCTGATCCAGTCTACCGCTGCACTTGGCCTCCTCTGACTCCCCGCCCCCTCAACCTGCACGTGCCTCACTGGGCCTGTACCCTTGTAGCCCTTCCAACCGCTTACCTCGCACTTAGCTCGTGGATCTTCCTTCCCTTGCACTCAGTTTTCCCCTGGCTCTATCCACCTTGCCTCCCCTGGCACTCGATTTCTCTCATGGGACTTCCGCCCTGACCGGCACTTCCCACTCTCCCCTGCCCCCTGCACTTCTTTTTACTGCACTTGCACAATCCGAATGTCAAAAGGCCTAGTAGGACCGTTTTTCTTTTGTCCTCCTTTTGCCCCACTCCCTTGTCTTGTTGTGCCTTTGATCTGTATAGGTGCATTATAAATACCCAATAAACAAAATAAAATAAATAAATAAAATAAACCCTTAGTGCATCATTGCATTACGGCCTTGTTTTCGCAAATTAGCTCTCGTTCTCCCTCTTTCTCTTTTCTGGGTTTGAATGTTTTGCTTCAGTAGCGGAGGCCGAGCAATAAGCGATCGATGCTCTGCTTTTATTATTAGGCCTGGTTTTGTTACCACCCACCCACGGTAAATCTAAGTGTTTCCAGGCACGTGGTCCTCTTCTCCCTTTGTCCCACTCTCCCACCTCCTATTGCTTAGTTTCAAAAGTTTCACATTTTTCCAGTATTTTTTTTAGGCAGGCTGGATGCGCCGGAGTAGCCACAGCGCTGGGCTGGGCTCTGCCAGACAATCCACCTAGCTGAAGAAACGTATAGAAATTGGCATATGGGGTGTCAACCCAGGCGTGGGCAGGATGGAGTGGGCGGAGGTGCGGGGGGATGCGAAGCGATGGATCTAGTTCCAGTGGGAGAGGGCGGAACAGGGCTCTGTGTAGAAATCTTCCCAAAAATAATCTGCTTGTGCCAGACAATTCATTTCATGCAATTAACAGGCCCCGGGCAGCTGTGACGGACGCCTCCTTAATTGCTTAATTTGAGAAATCAGGCAATTAAAAATGTTCTTGTCATTTAAAAAGCTGTTCTTCAGATCTGGGACCCCACACCGCTCTGTCAGTGCGCGTCAATCCAGATGGCAGGGCTTGTGCATTTGAAACTGCCCCCAGGCGTATCATGTCTTCAGCTAGGCATATGGGAATGCTGCATCATTAAAAAAAAATTAGACTTGTTAGCTTTGCCAATGCTTGGTAATCTAGCCCTGCAGGCAAACACAATGTTGCCAGTGCATGCAGAAATCTAGTCAATTACTTCTTAGAGATTAATTTAGGAAATTATGGGTGAATAAGTATCACCTTGTACATTTGAGGTATTGTATTATGTTCTATTGCTTCTGTAAGGTCTTAAATGTATAAATAAAGTTTTGGGAAAAAAAGAAAAAAAAAAGAAATCTAGTCAAACCCTTAAACGAATATCTCAGCCTCAAACTGCATTACCCCAGCAATAACGGTGCTACTGCACCACAATGTTCCGCAATGTGTTTTCTGCTGGAATTAACCCACTATCTTTTCAAGTCTACAAATTTCCATCCTGTTTTGCAGGCCATGCAATTGTGTCTATTCAGTCCACAAGAGTGTACTATAATCAACGGCAACACAAACACGAATGTGCCCTGCAGCACCCAGGTAGCCCTTACGCCTGCCCCTTACTTTGGAATATTTTCTGGGTAGAATACTGGTCCCATACTTCAATCGTCATATACATCATCTCCCATTTTATTTCTAATGGAATTGTCCTCTCAACGGCCACACAATGGCCACCCATGGAGGTGGTCTAAGCCCGGAGGCCAAGGACGGATGAGCCTGGAGTGTGATCTCACCCACCTGAGCAGGATTGGTCTGAAGACTGCACTGCTAAGTAGGATTTTCCAAGCCAAGTCCTCTATATGGATTCTTTCATGAACACCAAAACCACCACTAAAGGCAACCAGGCGCTAAGAGATGATCCAAGCCATACCATGCACTGTCACCCAAAAACACTGCCTCAATCAGTCACCAAAATAAAGGAGCCTGCAGGCGCCCAACACCCGGAATCACACATGTAGGCAGAGTGAACATCTCAGATTCAGGTACTGCCCGAGGTTAATGGTGCCCGGTTCACAAGCCATGGAGCCCCGAGGGCTCCAGAGAACCTCTCCCTCGCACAGGAACCTGTATCTGGAGGATCCAGAATACTCTTTAGTCAACGCTACATCCTGACCCCCTGAAGGGTTCGCCCAATCGAGTGCTTCTCAGAAGGTACAAGTGGGACTGGCACCTCTACACGCCTCACCTTGTTGTAGTACTGCAGCTGGACGCTGTGCCACTGGCCATCGCTGACCCCACCGGGGATGAAGGGGGAAACTGTGGTTCTGGACTCGCCTGCAAGAGAAAAAAAAAGAACAATTCTGGAACAATCTATATATAGGCAGACCGTAAGGGCACTTTTAATGGCATTTTCTCTACCAACCACTGATATCGGAGCCTATGCTACCAACGTTCGTAAATAGCATATATCCAGTACACCTCAACCATTCATTTTCCATCAGTTAAAAGGTCCGAAATCTCCTATAGGAAATCAATTTCCTAAATTTCGAATCAATCCCCAATCTAGTGTCCGGTTTCTCTCTGGTCTTGTCTGCATATCAACTTCACTGCTCCGCTTAATGAAACAGGTAATGGCGTCTTGGCTTGGCTGGTGTTCACATTCTTCTCATTTCAACGGGTAGCCCAAATGTGATCGCCATATTATTTTCATGAAAAAACTGTTTAGTGCACCATATAATGTGTACTATTATCTGTGCCTTAGTTAAACCTGCAATGTGGTTCAATGTGAAGCAAGCCAAGAACCTGTAGGTGCTCGGAAGTCCTAGAGTTCAATAGGTTACAACGTGTTTGGAACAGGACTTCCACTCCCGAAAGCCGCCAAACCATTCTACCAGTCTTGACTTCACTTGACACGACTTCCATTATTTGTCAACAGAAGTCTGTCAGTACCTAAATTTGTAAGCATGGAAGTATTTTGACTTTGACATATTTGGGGGTCCTTGTCAATTCCGTACATTCTACAGAAATCCTAATTCACTGCAATCTGTTTATCTAAATAATGTCAACCCCATTACTTTTTCTAACACCCCGCCTTCCAATTTAGCTTAACAAAATGTGAAGTATTTTCCAACTATTGATTCATGAGTTTGCATTTACAGCTATTACACTGAAAAAAAGAGTTCAGATGACAGTACACATGGTAATGCACGATTATAATGTATGACTTTAGAGACTATGTACTAATAAGAAACAGTGGTGTGCTACCAGGCAATATGATATGAAGCCTCACCAGTGACAGGTTTGGTAATTTACAAATGGCCAAGCATCAAAGTAAGGACAATAATTACATTTTTATAACATCACTTTTCGGTTTTGATTCCCTTCAGTTTTGGTTTTATTGAAAGTGATTGTTTTTACCTAAACTTTGTTTCTGTTTTTGGTTGCCATATGTGTGTTTCCGACTCGATTTCACTAGGAAAAAGCCTGTCTGCATTTCAATAAAAGTGTGATTAGCATGCAGAGGGATAGCATCTTTTTCATTGAAATGTAGCAATAATTGGAGTTTGGGGTTTTAGATGGGCTAGTGTAAGAGCTTTTTGACAATACCCTAATTTCAAGTTAGCAATGAGAAACCTTTGATTGGCAAGCCTTTAGATAGATTGAAAAGATTTCTGATTTTCATCTTAAATTTTGTGTTTCAAATAACATTTTTCTGAGAAAACAAATATAAACTTTTTTCCAAATGTGTCCACTTTTTGAATGACCTTCATAGAATAATGCTGACTATACAAGTAACTTACTGGTCAGCATTTCTACCCATCAAACGTACCCATGCACAACTAGTCACCAGCAACTATTGAACAGCAGGCTGGGTTAAAGATTTTTTTAAAATGATTACCCTTTTCCTACAATAACCTTGCCCTCTTTGTCTCAGTCCTCCAACCACCAGAAAGAGATATTTGTCGTTAAGGACGCACCACTTGTGCACTGGGGTCAGAGGGACATGCTATCCTTGACTGGAAATAGGTGCATCCCAGTTTTCCAGTCAGCCCTCCCAAATTTTAGGTGAGACTTCCTTTCAATGATGAGGAAGAGGAGGTGTCAGTTACTTACCCGTAACAGTATTTTTGCTGCCTGCATAGGATTTAGATACGCAGACGCACTTGGAGAGGTTATTGCACTAGACATTCAAGTAGGTAGTGTAACTTTATCAACGGAACTGAAGACCTAAGACAATGCTACAGACAAAAATCTCCCCTCACATGGCTAGGACGATGAACATTCAAAGCATCAGCACTATGTTTTACAACTGCAATACTTTATGGTTAACAATATCCCCACAAAGGGATCACATGCAAAGAGCACAGAATGCAGCAGTCAGGTTGATTTATGGATGAAATAAAATTTCTAATGTTTCTCCCCTTTGTCGGCTTCTCCACTGGTTATCAGTTGAAGACCGAATAAAATTTAAAATAACTTGTCTGGTCTTCAAATGTCTGAACACCATGGCACCGGATTACCTTAAGGACAGGTATTATCAACCACCCAGAAGTTTACGTTCAAGTGACCAAGCACTATCAATTATCCCCTCATTTACATTTGTGTCTGGAGGGGATAGAAGATTCTCGTGTATGGTCCTAGACTATGGAGCAGCCTAACCAGGGAAATCAGGAACTTGGATTCCCTGCTTAAATTCCGAAAAGCTTTAAAAACCTCTTGTTTAAATAAAATTTTAGTCATCCGGGATTGGTCACAGCCTTATCTTTGTTCAGAATATGTTTATGAATATAATACTTGCTACGTGTTTTAAGTAAAAAATTGTCTGCGCCATTATACGGTTTTGTCAGTTTCGTGTGCGTTATAAATTTATCAAAATCAAACATCTTGTTTATCTCTAGTATTTGAGTGTGCTTGAAGAAGGATGTTGAATTCCATCTCCTCCTGTCTCACATACAAAAATATAAATACGTATTTTTGGTATTTTATAGTTTGTTGGTGATAGCAGAATGATGCTTTGAACAAAAACACCAACACAAGCATGATGGAAAACGTCCTATCACTGGGCGATATTCTATTTGGAGAAGAGGTAGGAGTGTGGGCTAAGTGGGATAGAAATGTGTGGAGAGATAATACTGAATCATCAAGATCATAAAAAAAGGAACATTGTGGGGGTGGTAAAGGAGTTAGGGGGAACTGACCTGAAAGGGGGCGGGGGGTGGCGAGAGTCCAGAACAAGCCGAGACGGGAGTGAGACCCCAGGATTCCCACAGCCATAGTGGCACAGGAACAAGACCCTGCTGAGAAAGAAGAGTGGTGGTTCCAGAAACAGCCGAGAACAGATGGGGGTGGTAGGAATGCATTTATGGTCTGCTTCTAAGACTCATTCCCCGCTCCACTCTTCAGAATAAATGGGAATCTTTCCCTTCAGGGTGGCTTTAACTGTGTTTGCAATTAGGTTATCATGCACTTACCAATGTTGGTGTTTTCTGAAAAGGCCTCACGTTCTTGGACCCCTTCATGGAGTCTTCCCCACCACCACCACCACAACAAGGACACGATTGGTGAAGGTCACAAATAATTTACATCGCTTACCAGGGAAATCAGGTCTTCTGGATCTTGGTGGGTTTATCAGATACCTTAGGCAATCTGCCCAACACAGGTATTTACAAACTTAGAGAAGAGGATTGGGCATCGGACAACAGAAAAAGATGACCCTGGTTTATTTCCATTGTCTCTTACCAGGGGAGATGTTGTGTGTTCCCAATACTTTTCTAGGTGGGTACATTCTAGCCTACTATTACTTCTGTTTCATACCAGTTTTGAACAGTGAAAACTAAATGTTTACTGATGGGCCCAAAGAAACACGGATGCCAGCCTCACAAGAGCAAGCGGCCCCGCACGAACAGTATAGCGAAATAGTGAGATGGGTCCCACCCATGACTGCAAAGAGCACATAGGGGACTTGCCCGAAAGGCCAGTGGGATGCAGTAAGGGACAAGAGCAATCAGGATTCCTGCACATGAGACCTTTTATGCCAAGAACTTGTGATGCCCCGGACCTGCGCGGGAATCAGATTGCAGGAAGAGCAAGAAGCGACCAGGTTTGGTGTGCCTCATATCTAACGGCAAAGGCCCTCCGCACACGCCAGTCCAATTCCTGCCGAAGGTGGCGGTGAAAACAAGGAAGAGCGGGCTGGTGCAGCACATGGCGAGAACAGAACCAGGCCACAACATTCCCAATTGCACCTAGGCATTGGTGACATTACTCATTCATGCCAGGGCAGGGGAAAGTTACTTTTAAGGTCAAGGAGAGGAGGCTACCCAGAAGGAGCTACAGAGAAAGGGAGAGGCGCAATCAAAGAACGATGTTAATGAAATATTGATTATCGGTCATTTCCTCTGATATGATATATGATACGATAGGTTATTTATAACGTGATTAATACCCAAAGGTTTCTAAGCGCGGACCCGGGGATCGAACCTGTGTTGCTGCAGGTGTCTTGCTTCCGAGGTGAGCAGATTGCCCCTGAGCGATCCTCCCTGCCTGTCTGGGTTCGAGAACAGGTGCACAGTACATTATCTGGTCCTGAGAAGCTGCTGCTTACTACTCAGTCGCTCACAGAGTCTGTTACCCACCACAGTCACCCTGTGCCCCTCACTCACACTTTGCCATACCCTCCAATTGCGCCCTTGACTATTCTCACTGCCACTATAGGCTTCGCTCCCACGGTCCCCGTCACTTGCACCATTTCCCGCCGTCACACTACACTCCTTTACCAGCTTCACTCACTCGGTGGCCTCATCCCATATTGTGCACTTCAACAGCCTGACTCAACAAGAGACCCTCACTCAAATTATTGCAAACAAGGTTCCCCTTTCTCCCAATATGCATTTTCCCCTACCTCATTCAAACTAAGGCCTCTGCTCAGGATAGCACAGGGGCAACGCACGTGTCTTGGAAGCAAGACCACGCTGAGCAACAGAGGTTCGAATCCCGGATCCGTGCTTAGAAACCAAACTCAGGTGTGGTATTAGGTGCGTTATAAAAAAGAAAACAATTACATTAAATTAAACTACTGGGCCCTTCACCAGCCTTACATTCCTCCCTATGCTCACATGATGCCCCTTATATGAACTGGGTTCTTTGCCTTCTCTTTGCACGAAAAGAGCCCATGTTACATGGGCAGTTTGGGACTCAAGATCCCGTAGAGGGCCATTAAGTTGTATAAACTGCAGAGGGGCGCTATCCAAACCCCATAACATTGTGCACCCGTGGAAACCGGAAATCCTACCTGCCGAGAAGGTGAGATGCACCTGTTCCTGGACGATCTCCAAGGCAATGAAGTCATGCTTCTCGTTGAAGCGCCCGTTGTACAGCAGCAGGCCATCCCGCTCCTTTGTGGCAAACCTGTGAGAGATCCGAGAAGAAAAGTGAGAAAGCGTTGCGGGACAGCAAGTGCTAAAAAAAACTGCACAAGGGGCAGTAACCTCTCGAAGGGTCCTACAACTCAGGGCACATCACTACAACCCCCAGGAGGCAGACACTGCCTCCTACACATTACACGACGACAGAATATGGGTCGGGGGGCTACACGGATGGAGAACTGGAATACAATGTGTACACAAGTTACGGGGCTGGAGCATGGGCCCGAAACATGTGGCCTCAGCCTGCAGGGAGCACAGACCCTGGGAACAAAACACAGAAATCACAGACTTCAGCGATAAGATGGCGAACGTGCAGACTCTTGGAATGAGAGGCAGAGAGAGGACAGATACCAGGGATGGGAGAATGAGAGAGGACAGAGGCCAGGGATGGGAGAATGAGAGAGGACAGAGGCCAGGGATGGGAGAATGAGAAAGGACAGATGCCAGGGATGGGAGAATGAGAGAGGACAGAGGCCAGGGATGGGAGAATGAGAGAGGACAGAGGCCAGGGATGGGAGAATGAGAGAGGACAGAGGCCAGGGATGGGAGAATGAGAGAGGACAGAGGCCAGGGATGGGAGAATGAGAAAGGACAGATACCAGGGATGGGAGAATGAGAGAGGACAGAGGCCAGGGATGGGAGAATGAGAGAGGACAGAGGCCAGGGATGGGAGAATGAGAGAGGACAGAGGCCAGGGATGGGAGAATGAGAGAGGACAGAGGCCAGGGATGGGAGAATGAGAGAGGACAGAGGCCAGGGATGGGAGAATGAGAAAGGACAGATACCAGGGATGGGAGATTGAGAGGAGATCCCAGGGATGAGAGAGGGCAGATATCAGGGATGAGAGAGGACAGAGGCCAGGGATGGGAGAATGAGAAAGGACAGATACCAGGGATGGGAGATTGAGAGGAGATCCCAGGGATGAGAGAGGGCAGATATCAGGGGTGGGAGAAAGAGAGGACAGATACCAGAGATTGGAGAATGAGAGAGGACAGGTAACAGGGATGGGAGAATGAGAGAGGGCAGTTACCAGGAATGGGAGAATGAGGGGGGATCCCAGGGATGAGAGAGGACAGATACCAGGGATGGGAGAATGAGAAATGACAGATACCAGGGATGGGAGAATGAGAAATGACAGATACCAGGGATGGGAGATTGAGAGGAGATCCCAGGGATGTTAATGTTAAAGGACATTTGTACCACGCACTATCACCACCGGAGTGGTCCCCTGGCGCTCTGGCGGCTCTGAAAGAGGGGGGGAGGTTGAGTTAGTGGGAGGAAGCAGGAAAAGTGCAAGAGAGCAGTGATGTGCTGTTGGCGGCCTCAGCCCAGTGGGTCCGTTGGCTGGGCCTGGGGTGTTTACGGCCGGTAGTCGTCGTGTACTGTTGTGCGAGACTATGTGTGTTTTTGTTTTGTTGTTGCAATGTAGTGAAGTTTGTGAGGTTTGTTGTGCTGTAGGTTTTGGTTGTGTTTGGTTTGGAGTTTGAGAGGTGTATGCAGAAGGGGAAATTGTTAGTAGGGTTGGTTAGTTTGCATCTCGATGCTGAATTGAGGCGCTCGGCTTGTGTAGTCTCTCCTGGTGTGGCTCTGTCCTGATCTAGGTCCGTCTGGCATACAAGGTTCCTTTCTCTGGCCCCCACCTCTATCATGCTCTCTCATAGCCCCCCCCTGTCCTCCCTTCATACTCCTGTGGCCAGTTCACCTGCCAATGTCAACATCTCAGGTAGTGTGGTGATTGCCAATATCTCGACAATTCCACAACACTGTGGTACCTGGCAGTAGCTAAGGGACGGGCAAAAGTTTTGGTGGGATTGGCTGGGGTAGTTGACTCAGTCTCCGTGCGTGTCGTCTGTGTTCCAGTCTATCCGGTGTCACCCGTCCAGGTACCGTGGGAGCTTCCCTGTCTGTTCGGGGTTGTTCGTGTCCTTTCCAGTTTCATCATCCTATTTCCTGTTTCGGTTTTCAGTTTTAGTCTGTGGTGTTGAAGAGCCAGGTTTTTAGTGATTTCCTGAATTTTAGGTGATCTTCGGTGTTTCTTATTTCATTTGGGATGTTGTTCCAGGTTTTTGCGGCTAAGTGGTAGAAGGAGGTGCCTCCAAGTTTTAAGGTATGGTTTGAGTTCCAGGTGGATTTCGCTGCTTGATCGGAGGGGTCTCGTTGGTTTGTAGACTGTTATTTTCTTTTGTAGGAATTCTGCTCCTTGTCCGCCGATTGCCCTGTGTGAGTGGGAACCTTTTTACACACTCCCAGAATCGTTTACTCTTTTTATGGGTATCTTTTTTAGACTCTCCATAGTGTCTTTTTAAAGTTATCCTCTTTATCAACTTTTTGGCAATAAGTGCCTGTTGTTGGTGGGTTGCCCTATTGGCTCCGCTTTCTGGCTAACCTTGAGAGAACTACAGTTCTCAAGGGTAGAAAGGATCTTTGAATCTCTTTTACATTTTATTTGGTGAATCCAGCACACCCCACCTTATGTGGAGTGCTGGGGAGATACAATGTATCCAGTTTTACACTACAACTGTAACAGTTCTGTTACAGGGACAAGCTTACCTTCAATGGCTGGTGGCAGTGATACCTTGTATTCATTTGGTGCACCTTTACCGCGTAACACAGCTGCACTAAAGCCACCCAAGGGCGCTCATTATACCAAAATGGACAGTCTTCTTTTTTTTGCCATTTTAGTGTTCGTCCTTTCTTGTTCCTTCCCCTGACATCCAGGGCGGGAAATTCCTTTGTGTGATTTTTATCTTTGGCGGGAGCCCCCTGGACTCCCCGCCCAGGCTCCTGTCAGCCTGTGAAGACAGGAACACGAGAGAGGAGTCCAAAACTCTGCAGCTCTTTGTCCTCCTCCTCGCCTGAATGGGGACAAATCTCAGTGGGGGGCTGGCTGTCCCGATTGAACAACCGGTCCGTCCCTTGTTGTAAAATGCAGGGAGAGAATGCAGAAGTTGTGCTGTAGATTTAAATACCGTGACCCTGGAAGCTGAAGACAAGTCGACCACTGGAACTGAAAACAAAGAGGATGTTGAAGGAAAAGCGGCTGAAACAATTTCCAGCGACCGGAGAGCCTGCTGTGTAACCGGAGCCCACTGTAGCCCCTCCTTACAATCGACCTGGGGACTGAAAACGACAACCCTGACCCAGAGCCTGGTGATACCCACTAGACCTCAAGAAGACCTGCATTTTGACCCATCCCACACATTGCTGCGACCTTGCAGGCTGCAATACCCGTGGGATGAGAGAGGGTGGATACCAGGGATGGGAGAATGAGAGAGGACAGATACCGGGAATGGGAGAATGAGAGAGGACAGATACCAGGGATGGGAGAATGAGAGAGGACAGATACCAGGGATGGGAGAATGAGAGAGGACAGATACCAGGGATGGGAGAATGAGAGAGGACAGATACCAGGGATGGGAGAATGAGAGGGGATCCCACGGATGGGAGACTGAGAGACGGCAGATACCAGGGATGGGAGAATGAGAGACGGCAGATACCAGGGATGGGAGAATGAGAGGGGATAGATACCAGGGATGGGAGAATGAGAGAGGGCAGATACCAAGGATGGGAGAATGAGAGATGGCAGATACCAGGGATGGGAGAATGAGAGACGGCAGATACCAGGGATGGGAGAAAGAGAGACGGCAGATACCAGGGATGGGAGAATGAGAGGGGATAGATACCAGGGATGGGAGAATGAGAGAGGGCAGATACCAGGGATGGGAGAATGAGAGAGGGCAGATACCAGGGATGGGAGAATGAGAGAGGGCAGATACCAGGGATGGGAGAATGAGAGAGGGCAGATACCAGGGATGGGAGAATGAGAGAGGGCAGATACCAGGGATGGGAGAATGAGAGAGGGCAGATACCAGGGATGGGAGAATGAGAGAGGGCAGATACCAGGGATGGGAGAATGAGAGAGGGCAGACTCTGAGGACTGAAAACAGGGGAGGAATGAAACCAGGGATGGATATAGTGCAGATTTCTAGGAAGTGAAATGACGAGAGGACAGACTCTGGGGATAGGAGATGCAGAGAGGATATATTAAGGGGGTGGAAGACAGAAAGGGCAGACCACAGGGATGGGAGATGAAGAGGGCAGATTGCGAGCATGAGAGACGAAGGTGTAGCCTACATAATTTTGTTTGGGTTACCATGCAGCTCCCCTTGTCCTTTCTACACTAAATTCCCGCGCCTAGCACTATAATGAGGGCTAGAGAGATGCTGGCAGCTTACGTGGTAACTCCACAATCTACAGTGAGCAGTTCCTGTCTGAAGGTGGACTCAGCAGCCCCATGCCCCTTTTGTGGCAGAACTGCAATAAGGTTCTTGCTACAGTAGTTGGTAGGCCAGTAAGACCCTGGGAGGGACTAGTTGCCAGGGAAACACCATTGGACAGAGGAGGTGGTAAATGCCAGCCCGGAAAGGGAGCTCAAGCTTTTGGTTTGCACAGAGTCTCCATATCAGAAGCACAGTCCAGACATGCTGCAGTTGCTCCCTAGCGGTTCAGACAGGGAGAGACTGAAGGAAACACTACACAAGACCCCCACTTGAGGAGCTCCTCTAAGGTCATTTGCCAGCAGTTAGAGGATGGCACCACCACTATCCTGCCCTCCCACAAGAGAACTGTGGAGAGAACTCTCTGAAAATGTGCACAAGCCCACCAAGAGAGAGACTTGGTCACCAATATTGTGGCCAAAGCCTCTGATGGGACTTGGGCTGCGCGAGTCAGGGGGCCCAAACGAGACAGTGGTAGGGATGTTGGATTTACTACCTAAACAGTGAGCTAAGGTGCCAATTGCCACAGCTCTGCAGAGAATGAAGGTCAACAAGGTCAAATGTCCCTGTAATTTAGGTTCAGACGAATGATGTAAGGACTATCAAATAAAGGTCATAGCCAGTCCGATAGCACAGCGAGTAAAGCCCTCGCTTTGACATCTGTGCAGAGCTTGCTGACGCAGGTACGACTTTCATCCTTCCGAGGTCGATAAATGAGCACCACACACCGTGGGTAATAATAAGCAGCGCTCAGATACCTGAGGGTTCGTAGCGCTATATAAATGCCAAATTATTATTATTATAAAAGTTCTTGTCATGACTCTCCAAGACGGGAGTCAAGTATATGTTGCCAACAAAATTAACCTGAAATCTCCCACTTGAGGGTTCACAATTTTCTTTGCATGCGGGTTTATGAAATTGTCTCCCAAACCAGATCTAAGCTCTGCTTCCTGGGTTCGAAACTGAGGGGAGCTGAGAGCTATTTAGCTCCTGCTTGTAGAGTACAAGAGCCTGGTTTGCTTGGCACCAACAGCTCCCAGGAGCTACTTTGGCATCTCAAGACCAACTGATGCCGAACTAACACACCAATGTGAGTTTGGGACAATCGATAAATAAATATTAGGACACATATATACAACATTTAAAGCATAACGGGTTATTAATAATGGACAATATTATAGGTTTGCATCTTATGTGGAAGTTAGATTTGCAGAGCGCTGTGTACTTGCTCCTCGTTCCCCAGTGGTAACTCCTAGTCACTGGTTAATGCTGGATACCCAAGAGCTGCTTTTAGATCCTGCTTATCCAATCTTAATTTTGATCCCTGTGCTTCCTTGATAGAAGGGGAACCCCGATCTCCCAAAAGAGGTCTGTGTATGTGCTACTGTAGGATCTGCTCTAAGGGTCAGTCCTGAGAGTGTGTCCTTAGGAACACTATATGAATGGGTACAAGTCGCTGCTCAGAAAGGGAGATCAGCCTAAATTACTGAATAAAGAGAATATCAATGTGATAGAGAAAAGGAAAAGCCAATAACGACACTGGAGTTCATTCACAGCCCTTTATGTGTTTGGGCAGAACTTTATACAATAAGCTGAAATAAAAATATTTGTTAGTAGAAAGTGACATTACCCAATGTTTACAATATCAATGGAAATGTTTTAGCATAAAAAAGAGTTATGGTTACTACAGTGAAATGTACAAACATTGGGAATGGCAACATTAAGGTACAAACAACAAATCAAATCAAGAATGGATCAATGTTGAGGTGTGCAGAGAAAGGAACCCGCAGAAACAAAATTCAAAATATCAATGTTATTCTGTATCACAAATTACATAAAAAATAGGAACTAAAAGAATGATTTTCAAAAGAAAATGAGATTCAGTAATTCACCATCAACTCATCAATAATACGTATAAATTGCATCATAAAATCTCATTCTTTTAACACAAAATACCTAACTACATGTACCCAACACCTAGATAATCACTTTTCACAACCATTTACAAAAAATAAACAAATAGTAAAATACTCCTGAATTCTTTTTTTCAGCAAAATAAACACACAGTTCCTGTGGTAGAAAATCAACTCCTAATAGCACACCCTTTAATATGCACAGACACCCAACACAAAATGTTATGTTTCAGTTCTTAACGTATGAAATGCTGAACATTCATCAGGGGCTGAAGCATCTTTCTTATAAAAAGCAACTAAACTGCTGAACAATCATCCCAAGTCCAAATCACGCTGTTGTAAAATGATAGATTAATTTAGAATCCAAATCAAATGGCTTTATACCGATGGAGTCAACACAACTTGTAGTGTTTTCTGCTTGTGAACTGGACACATGGGGATTACCCAATCTTCAACACAAACCGACAGATATTGTAATTTTGTATTTTGTTTATTATTTGTATCGCGCTCTGAATCCTGAAGTAACGGGGCGCTGGAAAACTTGAGTGTTACAGGCATACATATTGATATTAACAGTCAGGTTAATAAATATACCTAAAAGAAATTGCATATTTATCTCCAGACCCGGGTTTAATGTTACCTTATTTTCACCGGATTGGAGTCACATCCCAATAAATGTACCGTAAAAAATTAAGGGACAAACACTCATTCCGATGAGATTTTCAACACTGCAATTACCCTCTATCTATCACCCGCTTACTCACCTTCTCAAGCGCTGCACCAAATTATACCTCAACACATCTCACCCTTGTTAGATCACGTCACCGTTATCGGGTCTGTGCATCCTAAGCAGACTAAGGTCCTGCTGTCCCTGGGCGGGGCTTAATGCAACTTATCTCAGACAAAGTGTAACTCAGGTTTGCATGATCATGCAGCCGGCGCAGTATATAAAAACCTAATAATAATAATGCGAAGTCACCCAAACTGCATATTAATCCTTATCAGGTACTCCAGCACTTCTTCACAAGCCTAAACTTGAAGCAAAGACTGATGTAAGCTGAGTTGCAAGCTCTTATCACCCATCTCCAATGCTTGCATACTCACAACAGGGTTCGAAATTGAGGGGAGCAATTTAGCTCCTGCTTGCGGCCTACAAGAGCCTGTTAGCTTGAACCCCAACAGCTGCCAGGAGCTGCATTTGGCTCCCCAGACCAATACATGCCGAAAATACACACCTATGTGCATTTAACACTGTGCACTTGGAACATTCCCAAATAAACATTAGGGTGCACCTATATGACATTTAAAGCTTAAGGGGTCATATACAATGGACAAAACTATGTTTGCATCTTATTTGTGGAATGGCAGATGCTAGCTCCACTTTCCCCAGTGGCAACTTCTGGGGACTGTTTACTATACCAAGGAGCTGCTTTTAGCTGCTGCTTATCCAATCTTAATTTCGAGCCCTGCCACAATAATGGTTACTGCCTAGGTCTTTGCGCAATCGCGGGGTGTTCGTGGTTTATTATTTTTACTAAGCCAAAAAAAGAAATGTGAATAGGTACATATAAAATTACCAAAAATAAATATGGATTAATAGAGATAGAAATGATAAATTATTATAATTGTTTTTTTATAACGTGTTTAATACCGAAGAGGTTTATAAGGGCGGACCCAGGATTCGAACCTGTGTTGCTCTGCATCGTCTTGCTTTCCAAGACGAGTGTCTAACCACTGAGCTATACTACCGGTGCCCATGAAACCGCAAGCCTTAAACATAGCATTACACCAAAACGGCTCTCAGCTGAATCTAATGACTAGGAGGCAATCCCAAGGTGCGGTAAAGGGTACACATTAAAAGGAGGGTTTACGTTGACGTGGAGGGATATGTTTGGAGACCATGCTAGTTTGAAGGATGCCTGAGAGCGGTGGTCAGAGAGCCAAAGGAGCTGGACAAGAGGCTGGCGATTGTTAAAACTTTGCAATGGGGCCAAAAGAGGTTGGAGGTGATGATGGAAGAGAGAGAGTAGATGGAAACACTAAAAAGCAGACTGGAGGTGAAGTCTGGTGGGAGGCCAAGGAGAGTAATCAGGAGGACATGGTGGAGGAAAGTGGAACATTGAAGAATCAAGAGACGGTGGAGGGGGAAAGAGGCTGCATGGAGACCAGTCATAAACAGGAGAAGATCAAATGAATTATGAAGAAGTGAGAGTCCATCAGAAGAGGAGACCTGAAGGGGAAAGGATGAAGTGACAAGTAGGAGGAATAATGAGTTGATGGAAGGAGTGGTAAAGGAAGAGAGGACTGAAGAGCCGAGAATAGTTAGGTCGGGGGTTCAGGGGAAGAAGAGAAGCTTAAGGGGGAAGGAGCACAGGAAGCGTATCCGCTAAGAAAACAAGAGGAGAGTTTTGAGTTGGGAGAAATAGCGAAGAAGGAGGCGTGTATTTGGTAAATGAGATGCAGAGATTGGAAGGAAAAAAGACTGGTGAAGGAGAATGAGGAAACGGAAGAGTGTCGGAATGCAGGGGGAGAGGCAAAGTATTGTGCAGGAGGGAAGCAACCGTACTACAGAGGTTGAAGGAGAGGGCCACGAGAAAGGAAGGGTTGGAAGGAAGTTGAATCCCTTAATCTGAAAGTGATGAGCCTGCGGCGGGTGGAAGAGCGAGCATGTGGTAAAGCGTTCAGGGGGTACAGGCAGGGGAGAGTCTTAAACAGAGAAGACAAGAGAAGGCGTCCTTCAAACTGAGATAATTGTGAGACCCCACTACCAAGGAGGAAATTGCGACTGGGTTTGGGGCGAGAGAACAAGACCCAGTACCTGGAGCCAGGGAAGCAGTGATCGACTGGAGATGCCAACCGTCCCTATATCTTGCCGAAAGCCCTGGCAATTTGTCAAAGCCCAAACCAAAGCCCTATCCTGTGCCTATCTCCAGAGTGTCCAAGTATGTGGGCCTAAGAAACACAGATGTTGGGTCCTTCCTGGAATCAATCCTATAAGACAAAGATGTGCAACCCACAAAAGCAGGAAGATTAGGGCTCAGACCGTAAGATATGTGAAAGAATACAAGGACTGTTGATCAGGGTCCCGATGTACTAATTGGCAAAGGAAGCGGGAGTGCGGAGGGATAAGAAAAAGGGAGTACAGCAGTTTGAGGCACGTGCTGCTGTGGTCGGGGGGCATGCGGAAGTCAGAGCAGAGTCAAACATGGAGCGGCGCCACGTATGGAAAGGAGGCGGGCGGCTTGGTCGGAGGTGGTGGGAGTGGCCGCGCGTTGCAGGTGGGAGGCATGGGCCAGGTCACGGATGTCTGGGCCACTGTCTCAGGCAAATGCAGTGACATTTTGAACCTTACCATAAGGTAAGGCTCGCCAATCAGCCGTCCAATCAGCAAGCATGCGCCCACTGACTTGGATATTCATTTACTCTATTGTTTGCTGTTGCGAATTCTCACGCAATGCTCTGTATTGCTCTGGCCAGGTTTGCACCTGATTAAATGACTACAATGAAATTAAAGTCAAATAAGCAGTGCTGTGTTGTTTGAGCTACGTATGGGCAGAATATCAGGCGTACACCCGTTGAGGATTAGAGGCAGTAAGTATTTCAGGCTAGAAAGCTGATAAAGGCCCAGGAAGAGGCTTGTCATTTTTGTGTAGACCCAGAGACGATTGAAACAACTAAACATCTGTTGCTACTTTGTCCGGAATTAACTGATGGGAGATGTACTGCTCTGCAATTCGTACAGTCGGAGCTTGATCAATATGGAGAAGACCTCACCTGGAAGAGAATTCTGACGGCTACGAAAATAGGACAAACAATTGACGCTCTGAAATTTCTCGAGAAACTGTGAACGTAGATCATGTTATTTTGTAAATAAGGAACGAAAAGTCTGTTCAGTTTTGCTTTCATCAATGAACTTATGTTTAAAGGTTGGAATTTATACAACCATTAAAACAATAAAAAAAAAAAATTAGAGGCAGTAACTCTGGGCGCAGTCTCGGGATACTCTGAAAGAGCTGTGTGGGTGTGTGCTAAACAGGCAAATCACATGTTATATAATTGTTCATTTATAACAAGCTTAATGCCAGGAGTGGTTTCTAAGCGTGGGATTGGGATTCGAAACCCCTGTTGCGCTGCATTCTCTTGCTTCCAAGACAAACGCGTTGCCCCTGAGCTATCCTTCCTCCACATTATTTTGTGGAGGAAGATGAAGGTTCGGAGATGAAGATGTGGAGCGACAGGTGCTGGGGGAAGTCGCAATGAGGGGGCATGGAAGGTGGAGTAGATCGCCTCGGGGTTTGGCAGAAATGTACGCATAAAATGAGCGTCTCATTTTTTCCCCATCTGTGTTTTTCCTGGAAGCTTTGAAGGCAGATTGACCTTTTGAACTCCCCCCACATCTGCCCTCTGGGATCCATGAGGGTAGTGACAGGTTCTAATCAATGGACATCATGGACAGACTGGTCATCCCATCTGAGCCTTGGGGGGGATTGGGGGGGGCTGAGGAGAGCACAGGTTTCCTTGCAGTATATAAATGGGAGGGGGTGGAAGGTATTTTTTGCAGTGTGCCACAGAAGACCACATGGGCGTCTGCCACAGACACCAAATGAAGAGTGGAGTGCAAAGCAGTGTGACTTCATAGAACACAGGTCTGCTCATTTACATAAAAGCAAAAAGCATTATGGGAACATAAGAATGCACACAATTTCAAATTAGAAACATGTTTGATAGTATTCAGCAAGAAACCTTTTTTGAGCGAGTTATGGAAGTTGGACTTTTTCATTAGTCACACTATTCACAATAACAAAAAAATGGCTGAAAATTGAAAGACATATATAACCATTTGGACAGCTATTAAACAGTATGCGAGGGTTTGGCTATTTCTGCAGGGTCCTCTGAAGCTGTCCTGGGACCCCGGACACAGCAGAGCTCCGGGAAGACTTGCTCTGGCCCATTTCCAACCATGGAACACCTGTAAATAAGCCCCAAAATGAACCCTCAAATTTACTACTAAGAGGACCCATTTTACAAAGAATGTCTGCCAATCTGTATCAACTTTTACAAAGTGACAAACGAAGTTTGATGACTGGAAGTCCAACATTGTTCAGCTAACACTACTTCCTGTCTGAAAGCAAGCACAGACATACTGCATGACTGAGCTACACAGTAGACAATATAACTGAAATGGTTATAGAATATGATACATGAGAACACTCCCTTAAAATGGCCACTTTATGGTGTGTTGGGAGCAACCCTGTTCAGAAAGACCAAGGGTATGAAGTAGATCTTGAAACTGATCCAACAATGTGAGAATGTGGGATTAAACATTCACATTCTACTCGGATAATTCCCCTGATCTTTCAGAACAGTGACCAGGAGGACTTCAAAAATAAGAACGAAACTGTATAATAAAGTACAGCTCAAACACTAAGTCAAACTAACCAGTGCTTTAAGTGGGAGGCAGAATCGGGAGAGGAGGGGCTCTAGTTAAGAGGCGTGGCCTAGGTACGGTGGGTAGAGTACCCCACCTACCTGTACTGGGGCCACGCCTCCTAACTTCAGCCCCCCCCCCCGCCTATGGTGGGTGGAGGCCTGGCAAATGCTTGGCTCCCAGGCAGTGTAGTGTACTAGTATCATAATGTTGATGCATCCAGCCTTTCCTTTTTGTTCTTAAATCACGTGCTCCGAGCCCCGCTGGCAGGCTGTCTCTGGGGGTCAGAGCCTGCGATTAAAAACAAAAGGAGAAGATGGGTGCACATACCAGTGCGCACCGACTCTCCTTTTGTTTCTTAATGAGAGAAGCTAGATAACCTCCAGCAGGGAGCCCTTTCATTCAAGAAGCCAGATGGGTAAAGGGCTCCTTCAAAGATGCAGTACTTTGGCTAAATAGGCTGCCTGAGGGGGTCTGTGAACCTGGGGCTAGTCACTGGGTTACCCCGGCAGAGCCCTGGCTCGGAAGCCCTTTTTTGGAGACTGCCATGCTTCTGCCTCGCTTAGCCCCAAGCCCACTTAAAGCCCTGACTCTACCCCCGCAGCACCCTCTACTAGTACAGTACTGCCATACTCACACAGGTCGGACAATCCATGCAGCACCGCCAGCACCGCCACTGCACGCATCCTGAACTGCAGTGTCCCTTACAATGCCAAGGCTGATGTCTTCTACCCAATGATTTTCTTTGAAGCCAGCAAACATTCGCTGTAGTTTGGCTATTCAACAGAAGACTCCAAGAGAAAATTGTATTTGGTTATTTATAACGCGCTTAATACCCAGAGGTTTCTAAGCGTGGACCCGGGATTCGAACCTGTGTTGCTATGTGTAGTCTTGCTTCCAAGACGAACGCGTTGCCCCTGAGCTATCCTCCTGAGAAAGGTAATGTCATCGGATACAAAGCCTGTCCATCTTTTATAAGTTCGAATCCTGCGGTAGGACCAACTCAGTCCGTAATCCTTCGAGGTTAATCGATTACCATTTAATTGGGTAACAGTAACATCTGTAATTACAGAGCTTAGAAGTAGGATAAATCCGGCATGAAGTGCTATATGACAGCATAATTTAAGATTCTCTTGTGGAAGGAGCTCAGATGGGCCAAAGGGGGCATGTTGGGTGGTGAGTGGGTCTTTAGTAGCATGTAAACAGACACGTTCTGTGATGCTGTACAATTCTATTCTGTGGCTTACTTACTGTCAAACTAGAAATTATATCGCGCCTCTTATTGCTATGAATATATGTATATTGGCCTACGCCAAGCTGCTAACAAGCTGCTTATAAACTACATGTGAATAAACTCGCATTGCAAGGTCCTGACCTTAGAAACCATGTAAACTGTCATTTTGGGTCAAGCCGCCATTTTAGGTTTTCTTGCTCTATAAAGTCACCATGTGAGCTAAAATGGTAGCCTATGTTATTCAGAACAGAACTCGATTGTCATGACCTCTGTACAGCTAATGTATAACTTGCCTGCAGGCCACTTGTTAGGGTCATGAGCTGAGACCTTGTCCTTCTGCTGACCTGTGTGTAATGGATTACCTGTATCACCGAAACTGATCTATAATTGAATGAGAACACCTGCTTAACTATATTGTATAAATTAAGTCCCGCATTGCAATGTTAGGCCTAGAGCATACATTATTACCATTTCTTCCTGTTAATGTATAAACCTAAGATGAACTAGATTTGACCTGGCAAGGGACCCTAGAGCAGTAACTTATTTATGGAATGGTTAACCCAAGGAGGGCTGAACAGCAGGCTTGAAATGTATAAAAGCCTGACTGTTTCAATGAATTTTTGCACTCACTGAGCACACCGAACCACGCCTGAGTTCGCTGTGTTGTACTGAGGGTCGATAGCTATCTGAATTTTGTTCTGTTCTTTTGTAACTGGATTCAGTATAAAATAAAGTGCTTTGTATGTTCCTTTGTAACCTGTGTTTGGTGTGTTTCCTTTTTGGTGACCCTGCCTCATATTATTTCCTTGTTTTCACAGTTGGCGCCCGGAATAGGGACCCTCAAGATTGATGCCGGATTATTGAAGGTTGACGCACGCTATCGGACCGGGATCGGACGGTGTGACATAACGGGCCCGACTGAACGAGACGCGACACCTCAACAGCACTGCACGATCCGTTCCCTGGACGATAGCCGTGTGGTCTGAGACGGCAACTTGACGAGGGTCAATTTTTTGAGGCGGGCAGATTTGCCGAAATCACCATACACAAGGTAAAATTTGTTAGGTAAGTCCTTTGTAAACCGATCGGTCCTCCTTAGGTTTGGTCAGGTGAGTCGTTACCCGACTCTTAATTCAACCCTGACAATTTGAACTTGGCGCATTGTATCTGCAGACACAATTATTGACCAGGTAACACCGAGTATTTGAGAAATGCCTGGGAAATTGTCTAGCTGCTTTAGGGCATTATTCCGCAGCGATAGACAATCTTTGGAATTTAGCCGTCCGGCACCACAGGAGGGGTCAGCGGCATGTACTATGTACTGTAAGCATGGCATTGGAAGTGGAGTATTTAATAAAATTTGGCACAGACAAACCAGACATGCCTCTGAACTTCAGTGGCCAGTCAATGGTAGTTTAAAGATCCCTCGTATTGAATATTCAGAGTCAGTCTTGTTAAAAAAGAAGGCCATACCTGCAGCATTTGATGTTTTGCAAAATTGGAAAAAGAAGCGTTGCAGCAGCTTAAAAGTAGGGAAAAACATGTGCGCTGTCATAAAACAAATGCTGAAAAGGCGTTGTTATATGATCAGGACAAACAGTCTGAGTCGGTTAGGAATATGGACAGGGCTTTCTCACTCGGTATTCAGAAAATCTATCCTTCTAAAGATCTTCATGTTTCTGATGAGTTTATCGACAAATTGTTAAATGAACGAAGGCCTGGTGCTCTGCACCACCTCCGTATGTTCCTCTTCCTCCTGCTGTACCTCTTCCTGCTGTTATTCCTGCTCCTCCTGCTCAACCTGTTGTTCCTATTCCTCCGGTTGTTGTTCCTCCACCTGCTCCTCTGCCTCTTCCCATTGCACCAGTAATAGTACCTCCATTGAATTTGCCTGCACCCTCACTCCCAAGTAGTTCTGTACCGCTTGTAGTTGATCAGGGTGCGGGGTCGAGGATTGTTACTCGTAATACTGTTCCTACGGAAAGGAAACAGGATTTGTTTGCATGGGCTAAGCATTGTATGGAGAGAGATGATCGAGCTAATGTTCTTGCCACACTTTCTAATATGGATAATTTTCCTGAGAAAAATGTTTTCATTGAAGATTTAGGGATTCATTTATGTGTAATGTGGGGTAAATTAAATAATGCAGACCTCCCACAAGGGTTGAGGGACCTGAATACTTTAGCGTTTTCAAGAGACACTGTGGAGAAGGTACATGAGCATGTTGAGAGGATATTTGAGTATAGAAAGGAGTTGGAAAGGTTACGGAATGAGGATGACGAAGAAGAAAGTATGTATGTACAGAAACGATTTCTTCCGTGTCGTAAATCGACATCTGAGGAGGCGCGGATTTGTACAAAAGATGCGATTAGATGGATTTCAGACATATCGATAACTCCAGTTGAGGTATATGACACATACAGTCAATATACGCTAGAAATGCAGAGGAAAGTGATACAGGTAATGGTAGAGTACCTGCAGGATGAATGTTTAAGGAGAAAGGTTAGTTGTCCCACAGAGGTATTGAGCATTTATAAGAGAGCTTTTTCACTTGACACTTCTTCAACTGCTTTAGCGCTCGACTTAGCTCTGTTGCTTAGTAAGCGTTCGGAGTTGCCTACATCTCAGTTGCCTATGAGAGAGATTCCTCCGACATTTGTCCCAAAGGTTGAGATTCCTGCTAATGCTGCAGCAGGTACACCTGCTGTGGACATTCCTGCACATTATGTATCGCAGTTTGTTCACGTCCCGTTTTCACGACAGGAAGTGAATACTATTAGACAAACTATTCCTGACATTAGGAAAAATCCGATAGGGTTCTATAAAGAGATAGAGTCAGTTTTGCAGTCCTCAGTGTTTACCCTAGGCGACATTGATTTGCTATTCCCTGTACTCCTGCCTGTAGATTTGTGGAAACAAGTTAGAACTATAGACGATGTACCAGGGTTGGGAGATACATGGGCTAACATAGTTAGGCTTGATGGGGAAAGGCCAGCTGGTGAGAGACCACCTCAGGTGATACTAACTTTGCCTGACAGAATCATTGTAAAACTGAAAACTATAATCCCCGAAAAGAGAATTATTTGGGACAAGCTTACGGCCTGTGTCCAAGGAAAATCTGAGGGTGCTACCGAGTTCTTTAATCGGTTCGAACAGGTATTCTCGGATTTCAGTGGACAAGACTTAGGCACAGAGTCTGGGAAAAGATTATTTGTGGACAAATTTGTACGTGGATTGCTGCCTGACATCCAGTCACAAATTATGTCTTCTGAGAGCGCTTGGCAGGCGAAATCCCAATCAGAAGTACTGCACATGGCTCAGTACTACGAGAACCGTGTCAATAATGAAAAAGATAGAGTTGAGAAGAGAAAAGGGGATTTGAAGACTAAAGTATTGTTACAGCAAATTGTTAGAGGCCCCAGAGGGGGTAGTTCGCAGGTCAGTATGTTCCACAAGGGAATGTGCCCTTGGGTCCTGTGAATATTAACCAGTGTGCCTATTGTTGCCAGGAGGGTCATTGGCGTGCACAATGCCCCGTCCTTCGACAGAGGTCGAATAACACATTTGGAAATATGGGTAGACGATCCAGAGGTCGCCCGGGTGTAGGGGGCCCTGGTAGAGGCCAGTTTTCGCAGGATCCCCAACAACCTTTTTCACAGGATAATCAGACTTCGAGTGTGGATCATAGAAACATATTTGATCATCCTTCTGCTGCATATCTATCTGAAGAGCTTCCTTTTGATGATATTTTGTTTCGTTAGGATTGCCCGAAGCAGGGTTTGGAACCTACACCTATTCCCGTTAATCAGAAAGGTCCCTACGTTGAAATGGTAGTGGGAAGTAGGAAACATCAATTTTTGATAGACACTGGAGCACAGAAGTGCTCCATTGATCATTCTCGGGTTCCAAACATTCCACTGTCAGGGCAAACCAATGTTTCTGTAGGGTTTTCTGGCACACCAGTTGTTTGTCCGGTTTCTTCACCGGTACCTATTTCTTTGTGTCCCTTTACAGACCACTGTCCATTTCTCTTGACTTCGAATTGTGGAGAGAATTTGCTGGGGTTGAATCTGTTGAAGGAATTAAATGCGGTAATTCATTGTTCTTCTGATGGAGTGCGTTTGACGATTTCACCACAGCAATGTTCTGTTTCGCAATTCTTGACTAGACCTTTGCCGCTAGAATTCAGTAATGTACCAGAGTGTTTGTGGGCAGTTGATGACAATGATGTCGGTGTTTTGCAGATTGAGCCTGTTAAAATAGTTTTTGAAACATGGAATTAAGCTGCCCCGTATTCCACAGTATAAGATCTCAGTTGAAGGCGAGCGAGCTTTGAAGAGCATTGTTTCCGATTTTGTGCATCATGGGGTGATTGAGGAGATTGCAGGAAGTTTGTGCAATAGTCCGATTTTACCCGTGTACAAAAAAGGTGATAATGCAATTCCATTTCGTTTTATAATTGATTTACGTGCCATTAATAAAGTCGTCGCTCCGCAATTTCCAATTGTGCCTGATGTGACGACAATATTAACCATGATTCCAGCTACGGCTACTCACTTCAGTGTTGTGGACCTAAAGAATGCTTTCTTCAGTATTCCTATACATGAGGATAGTAGATACTTGTTCGCGTTCACCTTAGGGGGACGCTCATTCACATTTACTCGTGCACCTCAAGGTTATACTGAGAGTCCTAGTATTTATAGTAGGGCTTTGAAAGAGCAGCTTGATACCCTTGGATTGCCCCCTACTTGTACATTGCTTCAATATGTTGATGATTTGCTTTTGGCCGCTGACTCTGAGAGCTCTTGTAAAGAGGGCACTGTGTTGTTGCTCATCCATCTAGCTAAGCATGGTCACAAAGCTTCGCTTAAAAAGTTTCAATATTGTTGCCAGGAGGTCGCCTATTTAGGCTATCTCCTGTCAAAGGAGGGAAGAAGATTGACACCTGAAAGAATAAAACACATTCCTGGCATGTCTGTCCCAAAAACACAAAAGGAAGTTAGAGCCTTGATAGGTATGGCTTCTTACTGTAGGTTATGGATCCCAAACTTCTCACTAGTGATTAAACCGATGTTGGCCTTGACGAAGAAGGGTATTTCTTTGCCATTGCCATGGAATACGGAGCATCAACTTTCATTCGAGTTGCTCAAGACTGCATTATGTTCGGCGCCAGTTTTGGGCACACCAAACTATGAGAAGGCCTTTGTGTTGTTTGTGCATGAATGTGATGGATGTGCTTTGGCTGTATTAACGCAGGAACATGGAGGGAAGAATAGGCCATGCGGTTACTACTCTTCCGCCCTTGATCCTGTTGCATGCGCTTTGTCAAGATGTTTGCACGCTGTCGCTGCTGCGTCTGTAAAACAGAGTGAGGGAATGGTCCTAGGCCATGATTTAACCCTGTTGGTGCCTCACTCTGTAGATATTCTATTGAACAAAACCCAAACGCAACACCTCACTTCCGCACAACTGACAAGATATGAATTAATCTTGTTTGCTCCCCACATTCAAATTAGGAGGTGCTGCGTTCTTAATCCGGCTGAACTCCTACCTTTCCCGCAAAATACTGTTTGCGGTGACGAAGAGTCACATGACTGCCTGTATACTACTGAACAAGATACAAAAGGCAGAGTTGATTTGAGGGACACTCCTTTGGATAACCCACAAGGGGAGCTGTTTTGTGATGGCTCCTGCTTCAAACTACTGGATGGTACATCCACAGCTGCTTATGCAGTCACTACATTGAGTACGGTTGTGGAGACCAAGAGAATTACGCATAACTCTGCGCAGGCCGCAGAGATTATAGCATTGACTCGAGCTTGTGAGCTTTCCGAACGGCTAACAGTAAACATATATACTGATAGCCAGTATGCCTTTGGGGTGGCTCACAACTTTGGGAGACTTTGGTCAGAGAGAGGGTTTTTAACTTCGCATGGCACCAAGATCCAACATGGCTCCCTGATAGTACAATTGCTTTCAGCGCTTGCACTCCCTAGTCAGTTAGCAATCATTAAGTGCGCAGCACATCGCAAGATTATAGATGATGTAGGGAAAGGGAATGCTTTCGCTGATCAAATAGCTAGACAAACTGCCTCTGATCTCTTCACGGAGATGTATGTTTCAAGGGAGACTGTAGATGCCTATACAATGGATGAGGGTGTTGGGTCTGTACGGGATATCCAAGCCGATGCCACATTAGAAGAATCCAAGAGGTGGGCTGAGGGCTTGGGGAAACTCGATGATGATGGGTGTTGGGTGGACATGGTTGAAGGGAAATGGTTGCTTCCTAATGCCTATATAGTAATGATGGTTACCATGGCACACGGTCCCACACATGTGTGCGCTCAACAGATCACGAGAATGTTAGAGAAAGTCTGGGTAAATTATAAGATTTCAAAAATTGCCCAGCATTATGTCCAAAATTGCATGATTTGCCTACAACACAATGTGGGAAAGGGGACAGCAACTCCAAGAGGTAGCTTTGGGCCCCCTTCTGTCCCGTTTGAAGTGATTCACTTTGACTTTATTGAAATGGAGCGATGTAACAATCTAAAATATGTCCTTGTGGTCATTTGCGCCTTTAGTAAGTGGGTCGAGGCTTTCCCTGTTAAAGACGCTACAGCCATGACCACTGCAAAGTCCATGTTAAAGGAATTCTTCCCACGGTTCGGTTTGCCGAGAGTTATCTGGTCGGATAATGGTCCGCATTTTATCGCTGCTGTAATTCTACAGATATGTACGGCAATGCAAATTGACAAACGATTCCATTCGGCCAGACATGCTCAGAGCGCCGGATTAGTGGAAAGACACAATGGTATCATAAAAAAACAAGCTCGCTAAGACGTGTGCCGGCACCAAACTAAAATGGCCGGACGCCTTACCGATCGTGTTACTTTCAATGCGGACAACCCCTCAAACTAAGACTGGGCTCTCTCCCTTTGAGGTGGTAATGGGGAGACCTGCCAATATCTGGGGTCTTCCGAAGCCTAGGGCATTGAGGAATGTAGAAAATGTATTGCTTTCAGACTATTGTAGCCAGTTGACTAAAAACCTGTATTTCATTTATCACCAGGTACGAGACGCTTTACCCGCGCGATACGAGGGCCCGGGCCACAGTATACAACCTGGAAGTTGGGTTTTGGTCAAATCGATCTTCCTGCCTTGCACCTCGGTGGCGGGGCCCGTTCCAGGTCCTGCTGGTCACCCAAACAGCGGTGCGTGTCGCAGCCCGGAAGCATTGGATCCACGCGACGCATGTCAAGAAACTCCCTCACCCAGTGCCACACGTTACAGAAGAAACAGAACACCTCGCTAACGCTGCAACCAATGATTCCAAAGCAGTGAGTAGCACTGAGAGTGCGTCGGAGAATCTTTCTGAGCCCGCGAGTCTTGGGGAAGCTGCCATTTTGTCTCCGCACTCTCCGAAGATTTTGCTCCCGGAAATTGCTGTTCCAACTTCACTTGCCTCTGATACGTTGCTTCCAACGGGAAGTGACGACATCTTGTTCTCGGATCAAACAATACCAGGCACAACAAGATACAACTTCCGGCCACGAAGATAGACATACGGCACGGTTTTGCTGTGCATTCAAGGAAGGAAAGGATCATCAAGGGCTTGCTTTTGCCCAAAAAGTTGAGGAAGGGGATTCTGTTGGCTAGGGGTTGTGGAAGGACTAAGAAGCCGCACGACCGTAGTGTCGCCAGCAACGAACATTGGGGTCGTCAATTGAAAATCTACAATGCCTGCTACCGCCACTGCTCGTATTGGACTTATAAATAAGGGGGTGACCAACTCGGACAATGAACTATGTGCCTGGGCCCCGAAAACGTATTGCTGTGTTTTTATGATAATATTTGGTTTTATAATAGTCACTGTCTTAGGCCTTTGGTATTTTGAAGAAACTCATCCTTTAGAGTCTTTGCTGCCGACTGAAATTGTACCCACTGTTCCTACAGCTTTTGTACATTTGCATACTCTGTCACCTAGGGACTCACAGCATAGACAGAAGTATCACAATAATACCTTGTTGCTTATAATGAATGCAACACATGCCATTTTTAATAAGAACCAATTGTTGGATCTGCTCGCATTTACCGCAACATGGGATAAGGGGCTAGGGTGGTATATTCACCCTTTACCTTTGACAACTGCTTGTTATGCTTCACTTAGAGCACTGTTCTTTGGCCGATGGAATGATAGCATCTAGGGGAACTTTGATGCCACTAATTTGAATAGTTTTGAGAAACGTGTTCTGACTCCCCGGGATGCTCGCTTTTCGCAAATAGGAGTAAGCTCAATATTGCTTCTATTAGGCCTTCTGATAGACTGTCTTGTCCTTTCCAATCTTTGATTTCCTTTAAAATGGCTCCGATAGGCAATAAGGATGCCGTGCCTCCTTCTTATACTGTTAACCATAGCCCCGATTCAGTTTGTTTCTGCATACAGAGGAATGGCACCCGGTCAATGGGAGATTTTAAAGGTTGTGCCAACGTTGCAGATTTGACTGGGGAAGACAGACCTTTGTATGTAGGCGAACCTATCTATTTTGTTTGCGGTAATGTAGCATTTCCATGGTTGCCCAGGGATTGGCAGGGAACTTGTTATCTAGGAATTCTGTTACCTGGGGTGTTTATAGCAAGTACTGTAGAGGTTTCGAAGGCTCGTCCACGGCGGGACGAGAATGGCGACACTCCAGCACAGGTTTTAGGAGATGTAGCGAAATCATTCCTTCCATTCTTTGGGCAGATAGCGAATTCCGAGGATATCAGGAAACTAGCGAGAGTACTGGAGAGAACCATCAACCGGACCACAGATATACTCTATAATATGACTTTAGAGCAGAAAGTGATCAGATTGGTAGCGCTTCAGAACCGGATGGCATTAGATGTCATTCTGGCTGAACGTGGTGGAGTATATAAACTAGTGGGGTCCGCTTGCTGTGTTTTCGTACCGGATTCCTCCCCAACTATTTTTAAGGCAATACAGAATCTGCACATTCTTAGTTCAGAAGTGCATGTTCCCGAGGGAAATTGAGATCTTAGCGCTTGGTTCTGGGACTTCTTGCGGTCTTGGGGTTGGAAAGTGCTTTCAGTCTTGCCGATTATTTTGGGAATTCTGCTATTTCTTTGTTGTTGTATCCAATGTGTACCAAGTATATGTTCAATGCTAGGGGGATGTTGAGCTCAGGCGATAGGTACAATAGGACATAAAGTGTATGCCCCGGATAAAACCTCTAAGGAGTATGTACTGAAAGAGATCTTAGTAAAAGATCTAATGGCGATAGATATTTCTGACAGCTATTCAGGGTGTATGGACGATGACACATGGAGTTATTTGCAGGGAGATCAGAAGTAGTTTAGCACTTGGCATAGGCCAAAAGGAGGGTTTGTCAAACTAGAAATTATATTGTGCCTCCTATTGCTATGAATATATGTATATTGGCCTACGCCAAGCTGCTAACAAGCTGCTTATAAACTACATGTGAATAAACTTGCATTGCAAGGTCCTGACCTTAGAAACTACTGTCATTTTGGGTCAAGCCGCCATTTTAGGTTTTCTTGCTCTATAAAGTCACCATGTGAGCTAAAATGGTAGCCTATGTTATTCAGAACAGAACTCGATTGTCATGACCTCTGTACAGCTAATGTATAACTTGCCTGCAGGCCACTTGTTAGGGTCATGAGCTGAGACCTTGTCCTTCTGCTGACCTGTGTGTAATGGATTACCTGTATCACCGAAACTGATCTATAATTGAATGAGAACACCTGCTTAACTATATTGTATAAATTAAGTCCCGCATTGTAATGTTAGGCCTAGAGCATACATTATTACCATTTCTTCTCGTTAATGTATAAACCTAAGATGAACTAGATTTGACCTGGCAAGGGACCCTAGAGCAGTAACTTATTTATGGAATGGTTAACCCAAAGGAGGGCTGAACAGCAGGCTTGAAATGTATAAAAGCCCGACTGTTTCAATGAATTTTTGCACTCACTGAGCACACCGAACCACTCCGGAGTTTGCTGTGTTGTACTGAGGGTCGATAGCTATCTGAATTTTGTTCTGTTCTTTTGTAACTGGATTCAGTATTAAATAAAGTGCTTTGTATGTTCCTTTGTAACCTGTGTTTGGTGTGTTTCCTTTTTGGTTACCCTGCCTCATATTATTTCCTTGTTTTCACATTACTATACGACTTTTGCTGATCAGCACTCCAGAATTCTTTATAGTGGTACTGGAAATGGCGTTCCAGAACTGGAGACATGAGAAGGGGGGCTCACAAAGGATTGCATGTACACGAGCGAGTCAGGGAAGGGTAGATGAACCCAGCCTACACTAGTACGCAGACCCCACTGGCGGTGATGAGGGGGCATCAGGCCTTGGCCCTGTGGAAAGCCACGTCTTTCTAGCCCAGCTTTACCATCTAATTAAAGCTACCGGGATTCAAACAAAGCCTTCGGAGAGCACCCCACACCCACCTTTTCGTGACCTTCTCTCACCCCAGGTACCCTGAGCCAAGCCCACAGGGAGAACTTTGAGAGGAGGAGACCACGAGAGGTTGAAGGCAGATCTAGAAAGCTCAATGCAGGGAGAGAAAATGGTTGTATGCTGGCAACGGGCACATGGATGTCATTTAGGGGTTTTACAACCCATAAAAAATAAAATGTACAAAATAAATCTTTTTTTTTAATTTTTTAACATTGAGGCCTGTGGGCTGTGGCCAGCAACATGTGGCTCTTTGTTACTGGAGTGGCTGGTTTTCCGATAGCTATAGCCGGTAAGGTAGCTCACTCGGTGGAGGGCTGGCTGCTGCAATGTGTTTGTGATCTGCAAGTTCGACTCCGAGCAAGGTCAATTCAGCATTTCATCCTGCTGAGGTTGGGTGATATTGTATTTATATTTGTTCTATATGAAGTACTTAAGCCCAAGTGCTATATAAGAACACATCATTATCGTTGGCCTTGGACGTCTGCTTGCATTCGCAGTGATTTGGTAATATGGGCCTATACGCAAAGATATTAATGATACATACTTTGCTCCATTCTTGTATGAAATGTACATCACTTTACAGTGACATTGCAAACATATTTTTAGTAGCGTACTCGGAAACAATTTTATGTGACGCCACTTCTTGTTTTGTCAAGCAGTTAAACATTGTGTTCCATCGCTTCCTGTGATGTCACTTTGGGGTGGGGTCAAATGACATCACTTCCTGTGATGCCATCAGAGGTCAAAGTTCGTGTGATGTGCCTTCCATTATCCCTGGCATTTTGGTGAAATGACGTCCCTGAAAGGGCCGGGGCGATGGCACACCAGTACCTAGGCTACTGCAGTACAGGGTGTGAGAGGGGGGGGGCACAAGGGGAGAGTGAAGCAGGAGAGAGAGAGAGAGGGAACCCCAAATCACAAATACTGGCCATCCACTTTCATATTCTAGATGAGTGCACATACTCACATACTCACCAATCTAGGCTTTAAGTGAGCCAGGACTCAGACTCTTAAAAAGTGCTCTTGCCTCAGGGCCCAACCGAGGCTCGTTGATCCACATCACACTGTGCGCCCCGCTCCATTTTCGGTGTTCTCCATTTTTCTCACTTGCTAAATGTGTTTCGCTCTGTGGATGCCAGGCTCTATGTGTGTCCAATTCTATGCGTCTCCCCCCACGCCCCCATCTCGAGTTACGCTCTCGCACCCTCCAACTCTGAGCAAGGCCGGATTTGTTTTTCAGAGCCTGGCCCTTGGGAGCAGGACATGCTGAAACAAGTCAGTGCTTCCAACCAAAATCTCAGTATTATCGTTTACTGTGAAGCCATTGGCTTGCAATGTGATTCCGTCACACTAATGTAAGCCTCTCCAAACACCCTCATCACTCAGTGGCTAATTTAGGCCGGTTTCGACAATAGCATTGTGGGGTACAAAGGTTGACAGGCTTTGAGAAAGCCCAATATTTTCAAGTAAGGTGCAGTGGGATTACTTTATTTGCCAATGATAACCCACAGATCTAGGACTGGGTCACTTTCTATGTTGTTGTCAAACTAGCAGACATCATGGATATGAAGTAAGCTTGAACACAGGGGGTGAATATTGCTCGATTTCATTGTCTAATATAAGGAACATTTTTGGGGAGGTAACTGGAGCAGTGTGTGGGGGCTTTCAGAAAAGTTCATCACATTTCAAATCACTTAAACATTTATATATTAATGTCTCGGGAGGATAGCTCAGCAGCAATGTGCTCACCTTGGAAGCAAGACGACACAGAACACCACAGTTTCGATCCCCGGGGCCGCGCTTAGAAACCTCTGGGTATTAAGGGCGTTATAAATAACCCATCGTATCACATATATTAGAAAACTGCTAATAACAAAGAAAGGTTATTAAAAAAAAAAGAATTGCCCAGGCTGCCTTGAGATGCTCTCATGTTCCAAACAAGGCAATCCTTACTCCACACAAAACCTCTCAAAGAACCCCATAGGTAACAGGTACCGCCCAATTAGTGAAATGGAGTGCCACGACCCCCTCCCCAGGTACTCCCACCTCAAGCTTTGAGAACTTACATTGTCAAAAATAAAAAGTGCAGGGACTGAAGGCAGGTGGGGGCGGCCCATTTAGCAGTGGTCCCACACACAATTCGGTGCGTACAACCCACTTCTTTCCCTGGACCACTTTACCTATTCTAGCAGGGTATCTAGAGAAGCTACCAATGTACCTCAATCCTCACCGCAGCCCCTTCCCCTATTCTAGACCTAGACCCATACACAGCTCGGACCATGCACCCCAATCCTCTCTCACAACCCCTTTACCTATTCTAGCAGGGGCAGGCTTGCACGTAGCTCTGACCATATACCTCAATGCGTCCAATCTCTTATCCTGGCAAGGGGCCCACAGGCAGCTGTTAGCATGAGCCCCAATCCTAACCGTGAGGCCTGCTGCAGCAGAAAACCCACAACAGCTCTAACAATGCACCTCAATTTTAACCGTGAGGCCTGTTGCAGCAGTGCACCCACAACAGCTCCGACAATGCATCCCAATCCTAATCGTGAGGCCTGTTGCAGCAGTGGACCCACAACAGCTCCGACAATGCACCTCAATCCTAACCGTGAGGCCTGTTGCAGCAGTGGACCCACAACAGCCCCGACAATGCACCTCAATCCTAACCGTGAGGCCTGTTGCAGCAGTGCACCCACAACAGCTCCGACAATGCACCCCAATCCTAACGTGAGGCCTGTTGCAGCAGTGGACCCACAACAACTCCGACAATGCACCCCAATCCTAACCGTGAGGCCTGTTTCAGCAGTGGACCCACAACAGCTTCGACAATGCACCTCAATCCTAACCGTGAGGCCTGTTGCAGCAGTGCACCCACAACAGCTCCGACAATGCACCCCAATCCTAACCGTGAGGCCTGTTGCAGCAGTGGACCCACAACAACTCCGACAATGCACCCCAATCCTAACCGTGAGGCCTGTTGCAGCAGTGGACCCACAACAGCTCTGACAATGCACCTCAATCCTAACCGTGAGGCCTGTTGCAGCAGTGCAACCACAACAGCTCCGACAATGCACCCCAATCCTATCCGTGAGGCCTGTTGCAGCAGTGGACCCACAACAGCTCCGACAATGCACCCCAATTCTAACCGTGAGGCCTGTTTCAGCAGTGGACCCACAACAGCACCGACAATGCAGCCCAATCCTAACCGTGAGGCCAGTTGCAGCAGTGGACCCACAACAGCTCTGACAATGCACCCCAATCCTAACCATGAGGCCTGTTGCAGCACAAGACTCACAGCAGCTCTGACAATGCACCCCAATCCTAACTGTGAGGCCTGTTGCAGCAGTGCACCCACAACAGCTCCGACAATGCACCCCAATCCTAACCGTGAGGCCTGTTTCAGCAGTGGACCCACAACAGCTCCGACAATGCACCCCAATCCTAACCGTGAGGCCTGTTGCAGCATGGACCCACAACCGCTCTGACAATGCACCCCAATCCTAACCGTGAGGCCTGTTGCAGCACAAGACTCACAGCAGCTCTGACAATGCACCCCAATTCTAACCTTGAGGCCTGTTTCAGCAGTGGACCCACAACAGCTCCGACAATGCACCCCAATCCTAACCGTGAGGCCTGTTGCAGCAGTGGACTCACAGCAGCTCCGACAATGCACCCCAATCCTAACCGTGAGGCCTGTTGCAGCACAAGAATCACAGCAGCTCAGACAATGCACCCCAATCCTAACTGCAGCCCCTTCCCCTATTTCAGCAGGGATCCCACACACAGCTCCGTGCATGCTCTTTCACCAGGGCCTAAGCCCCCTCCAAGCAGGGCACCAGCGCACAGCTGTGGGCATGTACCCCCGCCTGGATCCGCAGCCGGCCTCCCCCCTTTACTCCACCTCGCTCTCTAGTCCCGAGACCCCCAGGCATTGCTCTGAGAAACACTAGCTCTCAGACATGCAAAGCCCCTGCCCCATGTCTGATTCCAAACAGACGGGTAGAAGTGGGGAGTAAAGCACCGCAGACTAAAATATCGTCGAACGTTTGTGGTCGCCGATGGATTTCGGAGCTGGGAAATAGCAGGACTAGTGACTCTAGGCAGGGAGTCAACACCAGGGGGCGGAGGCGCACACTGGGAAGGGTTTCCCCCTCCAAGAAGTGCCTAGGGGCGTGGGGGGAGCTGGCCGAGTGCCATTAAGGTAATTGCTATCAACCCAGGGAGGTGGCAGAGGCCAGTGACCTCCTGCCCAGCCCGCCAATAAACTCAGCTCTGCTCACAATTGCTTCTCAGCAAATCCATTACTAGGATAACAAAACATTTACAGCCGCCACCACCGTCACCGCCCCCCCCCCCGCCCTCCCTCCCTCGCAGAGACTGCTTTCAGCTACCATCTGAAGAAAACAAATCTGAGTTTAAAAGGGTGCCAATTCGCATTACCCATCTTTAACTGAGATCCTACGCGGTGCTGCTGTCCTGTTCGTTACAGACATGCCATCTTTGACGAAGCGGGGATGAGCGTGAGCGCACAAGGGAGGCTGGGGACTGAGCACCAGGAAACAAGGGGGGGGGGAGGGGGGTTGGGAGGGAACATATCCGACAGCCATAAACTGCGTGGGGAGGGTGGAACGCCCCAGGTGCGGGCTTTTCTAGCGGGCAACAACTCGCAGGGTTAATGCACCTGCTGCGTAACCAGTCTGTGACTTCAAGGTCCGAGATCCCGTCACTCAAGCCCCGTGGGCCAGAGATACTGCATGGCGGTCAAGCGAGGAGAAATGACAGGCTGGCCAAACTTAACACATCACCCAAGGAGGCGGTAATGAGCAGCTGGAGAGTAAAACCCCCCTCCTGTTCGCCAAAAGGTGGGAAGGCCAATAGGGAAATTAGGGGATTTCGCGGCAGGCGAAAGGACCCGAAAGGCCTGTTTAACTTGGAGAAAGTCAGACCCACGCCTGGCACGTTACAGCCCGCTCCAGGTATACCGGTCTGTTTGGAGGCGCCACCAGCCTGCCACCCACGGTGTTTAATAATTGCAATTTCCACACTCCATGCAGGCCCCTCTCACCAGGCAAGGAGGCCGATGCAGAGGAAAGGAAATAAGAAAACACACGAAGAACAAGTTACTTACCAACTGGTAACGTTTTTTCGACTGGATGTTCCTCCAACGTATTCCACATCTTTGACATGTAATGTCCACATCTGTGCTGCTTTACACATTTTTCGGCAGAGGGTGTCCTGCGTCGATGGCGGGTCGATGTCCCTCGAAGGCCTCCGTCGAGGGTGATGTCATCGGATGTTATAAGTAGGACGCATGGCGCCGTAGCCTCAGTTCATGTTTTTTCCCTTCACAACGTGTGCCATAACCGCACACCAAGCCTCCTTGGCTACCATAGCCTTGTGGGACCGCAAGCTGCAATAGCATAGGAAATTCTTCAAAGGGGCAGGCCGAGGAGGAATACGTTGGAGGAACATCCAGTCGAAAGAACTTTATCAGTTGATAAGTAACTTGTTCTTCGAATGGATTGTGTCCTCCAACGTATTCCACATCTTTGACAGACTCCCAAAGCAGTATCCGTGAATGGAGCAGGGAGAAGAATTTAGATATACCCAATCAGAAGAAAGAATAAAGCACTGCTTTACTAAAGGCCATATCTTGACCATGGAAAGTATCCAGGGAGTAATGCTTGACAAAGGTGAGGATGGAGGAGCACGTTGCAGCATCACAAATGTTCTTAACAGGAACTCCCCGTTGCAGGGCTGTGGAAGTAGCCACGCCCCTAGTGGAGTGAGCTCTCAACCCTTCAGGAGGGTCCTTGCCCGCCAACCTGTAACATTGAGTAATGGTGAGGATAATCCACCTGCACAAGGGCTGTTTGGTAACAGCCTTGCCCAATAGGTGCCCAGTGTACCCCAGAAAAAGTAGGTCGTCCACTCTGACCCTGGACATTCTAGAAATATAAAAGCTGAGAGCTCTCCTAGATTCCAACCTATGGAGTCGCTCCTCTTCCTTACCAGGATGAGGAGGAGGATAGAAAGCAGGAAGTTCCACCTCCTGCTCAAATGAAACTCGGACACTACCTTAGGTAGGAAAGAAGGACGTACCCTCAGTACAACCCTATCCCTGTGGAACACAGCAAAGGGCGGCTTAGATGAAAGTGCCTGAAACTCGCTCACTCTGCTACCAGATGTAACTGCAATCAAGAAAACTGTCTTGAAGGTCAACAGTCTCAAAGGACAAGAGTGCAAAAGTTCAAACAGATCACTCATCAAGAATTTCAAGACTAGATTCAGATCCCAAACTGGCTCCTGAAAAGGGGAGTCGGGAACACATGTGAGCCCTTTTAGAAACTGGGCAATCAAGGGAATCTTAAAATAAGAACATTCTTCAGACGAGCGCTTGAAAATAGACAGCCCAGCCAGGTAACCTTTAATAGTACCCACTTGAAGACCCTTGTGGGCCAAAGAAAGCAAGAAAGAAAGAAAGAACCATCGGAATGGAACATTGAAAAGGATCGACATTGTGTCCTCTGCACCAGTCACAAAACTTACACCAACGGCAAAGGTACAGGGATTTGGTTGTCGGACGCCTGTTTGAAAGCAACACCTCCATCATGTTGTCCGGGAGTTCCCAAATCCTTATATCTCAAACCTTTCAGAAACCATGCGTGAAGGTTGAGAGTCTTGACCTCTGGATGGAGAACCCGACCCCTTATCAGCTCCGGCTCTGGCTCACCCTCGCGCGCGATAGAGAGAGAAGATCCTCTCTGTGGGGAAGACGGCGTGGAGGACAGATGGACATTTCTAGAAGGTCCGGGTACCACCCTCTCCTGGCGCAATCCGGAGCAATTAGGATCATGTGGGACCCAAACCTCTGCTACCTCGTTAGAAATTGAGGAATGATGGGGACCGGAGGGAACACGAAGTGGGAATGCCCAATCCACAACGTACGCGTCCCCTAAAGCTCCTCTCAGAGGACATTCCCTTGAGCAATATGTCTCGCACTTCCGGTTGGCACTGATCACTAAAAGATCCACTTGTGGGGTTCCCCAAAGGGTGAAGATCTCCTGAAGGACTCCCTGAGCTAACTCCCACTTGTGGGAGGCTGCGCTCTGCCTGCTCAGAGCATCTGCCGCCGCATTCTCCTCTCCGGCCAGATGAACTGCTGAGAGCGAGATTCCTTGATGTATCACCCAGAACCAGAGCTGCATCGTCTCTCTACACAGCGGGAGCGACCCTACACCTCCCTTTTTGTTGAGGTAATGCATGGCCACTGTGTTGTCCGTCATGATCAGGACACTCTTCCCATGCACAAACGGCAAAAAAGCCTTCAGGGCTAGCCGGATGGCCCTCAGCTCCAAAAGATTTATGTGAAGTTTGGACTCCGACGGAGACCGACAACCACTGGTGGTCTGCTCGTTGGAGTGAGCACCCCATCCTGTGAGGGAAGCATCCGTCACTACCGTCACCTCCGGCCACGGTTGCCAAAAAGACTCTGCCTTCATCAGATTCCCTTCGCTGGCCCACCACAGAAGATCCCGTGAGACCGTGAGTGGAATCTGAAGGAGATCCGACATCTTGCCTGAGAATTGCGACCACTGCATCTTGAGAGCCCATTGAAGGGATTTCATCCGCAGTCTGGCCTCTGGCACCAGAAAAATGCAGGATGCCATGAGGCTGAGCAACCATAAGAATTTGAAAGCCGGGGGACTCCAGGCATGTTGAAATTTGTTGACAATCTGGACAATGTGATGAGCCCTCACCTTGGGTTGCGAGCACTTCCCCAAGGACGTGTCCAACACAGCCCCGATGTACTGGAGCTGTTGGGAAGGTGTCATATGCAACCTCTTGAAATTGAGGGAGCAGCCCAGCATGTAACGGGAGTGGCAGGTGAGGCTGAGATGATCCAAGGCCTGTTCAGGAGAACGCGCTTAGATCAGCCAGTCATCCAGGTAGGGGTAGACGTGAACCCCCCCTCTCCTGAGATACATTGCCACTACCACAATGAGCTTGGTGAAGACCATCGGGCGGAGGTCAACTCGAATGGCAGGACCCGAAACTGACCAATAGTTCTATAGCACCTTTCTCCAGCAGGGTCAAGATTTCTTGCACACTTCAAAGAGAGTTTCCCTGGTGGATTGTTGTGAGGCCGATTTAGGAAAGGTAGGCAGTAGCCGTGGGCTATTGTTTCCAGAACCCACGCATCTGAAGTAATGGCTCGCCATTCTTCGAGATGATGAGACAGTCTGCCCCCAACCGGCAAACAATGAGACCTGGCCTCATAGCTGTTTCGGAGCTGCTGTGGCAGCGCCTGAAGGAAAAGAGGCAGCTACTTGAGCGAATTTGGCACCCCGTCCCCGTCCACCACAAGGACCCTTATGGTGGCCCCTTCGACTGGGCGCTCGTCTCGCTCTACCAAAAGAGTTGTCGTAATGAAAGGAACTCCTCCACTGCTGTCCCCTAGGACAAAAAGGCAGAGGTTGACGCACAGCTGCGCCCAAAGATTTAGCAGCTGCTTTGGAGGTCTGCAACCTATCAAGGCTCTCGTCAGCCTTGCTGCCAAACAAATGAGAACCGTCAAATGGCATGTTGAGAAGACGGGCCTGCACACCCGGTGCAAACCCTGACTTCCGCAACCACGCATACCTGTGTATCACGGTGCTCGCAGCCATGGACAGGCTGACACTATCAGCCGTGTCCAACCCAGACTGAAGGGATTTACACATGGTATCCTTGCCATCCTACACAATAGCAAGGAACCCATCCCTTTCTTCCCCTTCAGGAATATTCTCAGCCGCCAGAGAGAGACAATTCCACAGAGTGTGCGAAAATTTGGCCAAGGCACAGGTGGAGTTGGCCAATTTAAGGGCCATACTCCCAGCCGAAAATACCTTGCGTGCCCATCCATTGAAGCGCTTGTCGTTCCTATCAGGAGGGATGGTAGGGTACGCCGCCTGCCTCGAGGTGGCTGTGGCTGTGGCCGCCTGAACCACCAAACTCTCAGGAGTGGGGTGTGTAGATAGGTAGCGGGGGGTCGCTACTGGATGGGCGGTATTTCTTAGTCAACGACTTGTTGACCGCCGGAAGAGACTCCGGGGTGTTCCAAGCAGCAGCCACCCTTTTCTGTAACATCAAGTGAAAAGGCAACACTGGGTCAGTGGACGGACCCTGATCTAAAATGTCACTGAGGTCATCCTGATCGAATTCTACTGGAGGGCCGGACCACCCCAGTTACTCCATAACTCTTGATATCAACCTCCTATAGGAGGATTCAGCATGAGCCCCAGGCTCTGGCCTGCCAAACTCATCTCAGGAGATGTGTCCAGGCGACTGCCATCATGTAAAGATGAACGCAGATCTTCCAACTGACTGCCCTCAGAAAAGACCATGTCAGGAGCTTCAGGAGTGTCACCAGGAGCACCAAAAGGCTCCAACTCCAAATCAGACCTATCCTCATGCTCGTAGATCTTCTGTAGAGAATGAAAGAACTCCTTCCTGGGTACAGGAGCAGACCTGGAGTCTAGAATAGGCCTCACAGTCTTAGACAGAGCCTTCTCAGAGGTTTCACAGCCCTAGGGGCCTCCACCGGCAAATTCAACAATCGGGAGCAGACGGAACAGTGCCCTGAGATTCATAAATCTCCAGCATTTTCTCCATGAATGCCTCCCACTCCTCCGGGGTAGGGGTATAGGTGGGGCAAGCCACTTTCCTCACGGAGCCATCATCCGACGGGGAAGGCGGCTGGTGATGCTGCTTCCAGGAGTGCCTCGACGAGGAGGACGAGTGGCGAGAACCACTCCGGGACCGAGATCCCCTGGACTCCCTCTGACTGGGAGAGTCACACCTTGAGTCGTTGGTGGAAAGGCCAGTAGTCTTTTTAGATTTACGGGAATTGGATACCGACCTACTTGCAACTTCCCCTTACGCTCCCGCAAGGCCTTGGCAGTCAACGACTGGCACTTCGAGCGGTCGTCCGTGTCGTGGCTCTCGCCCAGACACCACAAGCAGATATGGTGCAGGTCCGTGATGGACATCTTGGACTTACAGTCCCTGCACTTTTTAAAGCCAGACCGCGGGGTAGGTGGGGTAGAAGAAGACATTATCAAAGTAGATGACACAAGGCGCGCCAAGTTCTCGAAGCAAACACGTGTGTGGAAAAAATGGAGCTGACTCTACGGGCGCCATGCGTCCTACTTATAACATCTGATGACGTCACCCTCAACGGAAGCCATCGAGGGACATCGACCCGACACCATCGACGCAGGACGCCCTCTGCCGAAAAATTTCTGAAGCAGCACAGCTGTGGACATTACATGTCAAAGATGTGAAATACATTGGAGGACACAATCCATTCGAAATCCTTAATACTACCCTCTAAAAAAAACACTGCAGCGCAATGAGCAGCACAGTTTAAAACCCGCGGAGTGCAAGAACTGGTGTAAAATCTGTCAAAAAGCGTTTACAACCAGGTTTTGCCCTCCGCTGGATTTAAAACATTGTTACAGGCATAAAACAGACCAACTCTGTCTGCCTGGCTTTTCCCCTATCAAAAGCGGATGCTTCACTTCTACATGACATTTTCATGTAAAACCAATGGATTCCGATGCAATCCGCCTGCTGACTGCATTGCAACGCCTTGTAAATGCGTAAGTCGCAGGCGGCATTTGCACCATTTATTTACGAGGTGTAAAAAAATGTTAAGGTGATGTCACTTGTTTTAACATTCATTTATTTTGCACCCCTTAGTGAGTGGCGACAGTTGCAACAGGAAACCATTTCTCACGAAAGTGCAAACGTAGGCCTTTCCCTCTGCAATGGAGCTTTTTTCTTGTTAAAATGAGGCCTATGCTATTGACAGAACCATCCTTGCAACAGTTATTGTTTAACTGTTTTTGGTTCCATTTTTGTAATGCTATGCATATGCAAAACCGCCCACGCTCCAGAGACCACACTGAGTCTTATTTTTAATGGGAACTACAAAGATTTTATACGAGCAAATGACATCTGCTATATGATTTATGAGCATTTACTAACAAAGAAAGTTCACCAAAAAAAATTAGGCCCTATCCAGAGTTACCCACCTGCGTGTGCAGGACATTGTCTAGCATTACATTAATTGTATACAGTAAAACAAACTCCACTTTCAAGCATGAATATAGACACGCAGGGAGACCCAGAGAATCTGCCAAAGTCAATAGATGTTTTTCTTTAGTTAATTATGTTCCGTTATTTCACTGGGATTTATTCCGCAGGCGTTTTCATGGTCTGCAGGCGCTTTGGTGGGTCTGAAAGAGGGGGGGTAGATTGCGGCAGTGTGGAGAGCGAGAAAATGAGACCTTGTAGAACATGTGCTTTTTTTTCATTCTGCAGCGCACTCATTGGATGAATTCTACATCAGCATTTAACAGGATCTCAGTTAACTTTTCAATATGTCCCTGACCTTTAATCATGTACAGCGGGATAGTCCAGTGGGTGCAAGCGCATGCAACAGTAAGCTTGCATCCTAGCACACACACAGCTCAACTTTTCATCCTTTCACATGATGTAATCCTAAAGCCTGTCAGGGGTCTAAGTGTACGAAAAGAAGTAGTGGAACTATGTTCCGGGCTGGCCTGTCGCTGCTCCCCACAAACCCCATCGCCACGCACAATGCAACCCCGTAAACAAATATGCCTGCTGTTTATGGGAGCATTCAGTGCACTGGACTGAAGTGCACGTTTAAACTTCTTCCTACACTTTTATTTTAAAACGAAACAATTCCGGAACTGTTTATTTTTAAAATAAAAGTATAGGACAAGTAAAACGTTTTAAAAAAGTAGAGGAGCACCGCTATGTCCACTTCAACCACTCTAATTCGCAGCAGCCTCGTAATCTTTGTTCAAGTAGTGCCTTGGAGTAGCCATGTTATGGGATGCCATCCCAACCGCCCCCCCCCTCCCTCACTCATGTCCTTCCCACCTGACCTCCTTGCTCCCTCACCCAAGGATCGCAATCTTCAGGTCCTCTTTAATAGCGACCTCTGACTGCACCCGTTCATCACTAACACCACCTGTGCTGCTCGAATCAACCTCTTCAACATTCAGAAAATGCACCCTTTTCTTACCGTGCATTCAACAACAAAAAAACTCTAATCTCCACCCTCATGCTCTGCAAACCAGACTCTGCTCAAGCCTACTCCCTGGCCTTCCCATCTACTCATTCCTGCCTCTAGAGAAGTCCTTAACTTTGCTATCCACACTCTGCACAACCCACCCAGATCCTCCTTCACTTCTACATACAGACCGCATGCTGGCTGCCTCTTCATGCACAACCACTCTCTGTACAAATTCCTTCTCCTAGTCTCCGAGGATATCAATGCTCTTGCTCCGCAGTGCCCGTCTGACTGTAGCTCAGTTTACGTACCATGGCGTTCCCTCCGACGCTCCGCCACACTCAACCTCACCGTCCCATACCCTCCCTGTGCCTCCTCTTGCTCGTTCTCCCTACTTGCCCCGCTCCACCGGAACCCACTGCCCATAACAATCAAAGCCAGCCCAAGCGTGGATCTCTTCAAAGCTCGGCTTACACTGCACTTACTTTCTGAAGAGGGAGATCCTCTGTCCTTTCCCCCATGCTCCCCTTCTAACCCCACCACTGCCTCAGTCAGGGGATCGCAGTTGCGACCCCTGGCGTCCCTTAATTACGTCCCTGCTAGTGATTCTCAATATTGTATATTTAAACAGTACTCCCCTTTAGGTTAATATTATGTTTGTAAGTCACCTGCGTTCTTATTTATTTATTTATTTATGCCAGATATCCCACTTTTTTACACCTTCAAGACTGGCACAGCACTTGCTCACATCTTTATTATCTGCCGTTCTTCGGACTCCCTTCGCGGGCATGCCTCCACCATGTGTATATGTTTCATTGCAAGTCAATTCTGATCGAAATGGACATGCCTGTTCGTCAAATAAATGCACATACTCACATGAGCGAGACAGTGAACCGGAAGCGCTGCCGCAGCCCCTTGAAAGTGACGAAGGACTGTGCCGGGAAGCTGCGCGTCGTCATCTGGCAATAGGGCTTCTCATAGTCCCCCGACAAGCAGTCACACCGGAAGCCCCCAACTAGCAGATTGACACAGCTGCCCCCGTTCTTGCAGACACCAGGTGTGCACCGGCCCGAACGGGCATTCAGCTCGCAGTGGTCTCCTATTTGGACAACAAATGCAAAAGTGTTTTTAAAAAAGCAGAAAGAAGTGACATTTAGAAGACCACACCCCTTTAAACCCTAAAATCTATAAAAACACCCTTATTGCTAAAATAACAGTAGGTAAACCTGGAGACTTCGAAAGATATTCTGGATGTATAGAAACTAAGAAGTAGACTCATCTGTACCTTATGCGACCTCTATGTGTATTTACAGATGGAAGAAATCCCAAGAGGATGAAAGTAATCGTTCAATTTGAAGAGACAGAACGTTCAATGGCTAAAATGTATCAAAATTGCGTATAGAAGATCTAAACCATTGAGCAGTCTAATAGGGGTTACCCCAAAGACTCCAAAATAATTCTTCAACGAGATATGTTTTGAGAAATTAAAATATAGGCATGATCACTAATTCTGTAGAAATGCATTTATCAGTGCAGTCTGAGAGAAATTCCTGTCCAGCGTCAAGTCCTTACAATAAAATGATTATCCACATATCCGTGGCTGTGCCACTTTCCACAGTTGGTTTGGTATTTCCAGATCATAGACCTGGGATTTGCAGCAGGCAGCTAAAAAAATAAAAAGACTACTTGAAAATTCATGCTTCCACAAATCAATGGCTTACTAAGCACACCTCGAGGGCCACAGCACAATCATGCATCCACTAATTCAGGCACAAGCATGCTTCCACTAATTCAGGCACAGGCATGCTTCCACTAATTTATCTCTGGCATGCTTCCACTAATTCAGGCACAAGCACGCTTCCACTAGTTCAGGCACACGCATGCGTCCACCAGTTCAGGCACACGCCTGCGTCCACCAGTTCAGGCACACGCATGCTTCCACTAATTCATCTCTGGCATGCTTCCACTAATTCACGCACAAGCATGCTTCCACTAATTCAGGCACAGGCATGCTTCCACTAATTCATCTCTGGCATGCTTCCACTAATTCAGGCACAAGCACGCTTCCACTAGTTCAGGCACAGGCACGCGTCCACTAGTTCAGGCACACGCATGCGTCCACCAGTTCAGGCACACGCATGCGTCCACCAGTTCAGGCACACGCATGCGTCCACCAGTTCAGGCACACGCATGCGTCCACCAGTTCAGGCACACGGATGCTTCCACTAATTCAGGCACACGCATGCTTCCACTAATTCAAGCACAGGCATGCTTCCACTAATTCAGGCACAGGCATGCTTCCACTTATTACTAATTCAGGCACAGGCATGCTTCCACTTATTACTAATTCTGGCACAGGCATGCTTCCACTAATTCAGGCACAGGCATGCTTCCACTACTTCAGGTTATCTGGTCTTCTGTTAGGGGGTTCCCAGTGGAAGTAACCCACGCTGGTGGTGAATATAGCACACTGGTGGTTTCTTTTAAGGCGAAACCCTAGTCTTTATATATCTTCCCAAATGTGTACGCTCTGTGGGTCGCTACTCTAGTCCTGCTTCTCACGGTCCCCACTCTGCCGCTCTATTCCACTTTCTTCTCCACTCAGACTAGCGCCTGGTTACTCGGGCAGAGGCACAATACACCATGTTCTCAGATAAGGAGCCTGCACCGTAAACACCCACGGCAGTGGTTGGCAAAGTCTTAAACTGCTCAAACATAACAAAGGACGTCCAGAACATTTCCCCAGGTGCACCTCCTACAATATTAACAGAGGCATTAAATAATGTATTTACTCCAGTTAAGCAAAATTGAGAAATAGAACTTTTATAAAGTGCAGCTGGTATTATGAGGGGTGTATGAACACCTGCTGTGGCCTGACATCTATAACCTTTAGGACTGAAGTGCATATTGCCAGTTTCTACCCATCCTTTCACATACATTATATTATTATCGGTGCTAGAAGTGTACCGAAAAAGGTCGTGGAACTGTGGTCCTGGCAGGGGAGACGGTAGGCGGAAGCCTAGTGCAACATGTGGCAAGGTCTTGCAGCCGGGCCACTGCAATAGTCTAAGTGACTAGAAACTAAGGCTCCTATTACAGCTTTACACTTGCACAGGGACATGAATGGGCTATTCCACTGTATAGAATGGTGATTATGGTCACAAGAAGTAGAGGAATGGTAAACAGAAAAACAGAAACCTAGTGGAACACCGTTCCCGACCATTCACACTCTCTTCGACCACTGATCATTACACGTCTCATAGACATTCTGTAATGTCAAGTTGCTCGCCAGTTTTACTTTGAATGATGTGTAAATTTCTAGTTCGCGTTCACAGCCCGGGAATCATCGACAAATTCTAAGCATTTAATTTCCAAAAGTGAAAAATTATGCGAAAGTGTTGCGCACAGTGTATTGCTTACTATGCAAATTCGTATCTGAAGAGTACTTTCAAACTTTACATTTTTGCTGTGTGGGGGAGACCCTGACATTTCCCCTCTTCACTAGATCAGCAAATCGGATTTTAATGGACCGATCGCTCTTTTCTATAAATATTTGAAGATTCTAAATTTTCTACAAATCTCTTATGAAATATTTAATTAATAGACAAGCTCCTTTATTATTTCAAATATTCGCCACGCATGCTGGCAGAGACATGCCTGAAGAAACACGGTCAGGGGATCCAGGACATGCTCCGCTTCTAGGGCCTGGTTCATGGAACGTTTTCCTATGGGATTGTGCCATTATAAAACACTTCCACGAATCAGGACCATCATGTTTACTATGATGGACAACAACATTTGGCCAGAACTCCTAAAGCCGGCCATCAGGGTTATAGGTCAACGGGTCGAAATACAAAGGATCGAATGCCATTTTTTGGAGTCAAAAGGACAGGCAAAAAAATGGTCGAATGCATTTTTCTTTTTTTATGGGGGGGTTCCCCCCCAACCCACTGTTTTCTTTAAAAAAAACATTTTTTAAAACTATATTCAATTTTTTTAAAAACGAAACATAAAAAAATGCATTTGAAAAAATTGTTTTTCGATCCTTTTGACTCAAACTTTTTGTCATTCGATCCTTTGTATTTGTTCAAATGACTGGACATCGGCCATCAGATGTCTGCAAAGGGCTTCCCACTGCAGTTTAACCTACCTCCCAAAATGTGTATATTGTTTGGGGGACAAAGCCTGTCCATGACAAATCTAAAAGGTTAACACTTGTAAAAATTGAGGCTTATTGACAAAGTGGTTCTGGGTGGTAGCAGCGACATGGAAAGTGAAGAGTGAGCCAGGAGTAAGTCAGAGTTACCACCAGCAATTCCTTTGTGAAGCGAATCGGAGCTCCCCAAGAGTAGTTCAGTCACTACTGATAAACATCTTCCTGAATTGAGCCCGTCAATAGTAAAAAAAAGGTTTATATTTTGAAAATGTACAAAAAAAGACAAAATGAACCCAACATTGAACTCTCGATAACAAACCCCCTGCAAAAAAGTTATGAGTGATGTACAAAGCTAAAAAAGAGGTTACCCTTGTTCACACTGTCTACACCTTTTGTGTTATTGTAGCCTTCTGTGGTACAGAACAGCTAACTGCTAAACTATAATCTATTGGTAAAGATTGACCTTTCGTTACAATAAGCAAACACAAATCACATAAGTAGAGCGGCTCTATAGAAATGTAAGATTCACACACCTTGCACCGTGTGTGGCCAAGTATGCACCGCGCGTGACACTGCATGCAGGAATGTGTAGAATAAAGAGTATCCACCAAACCTGACCGATTGCATATTTCTCTCTGTTGGAGCATAACCTTCAGAAGAATCATCAACTGTCTCGTTACTGGCCACTAACCGGATAGACAACGGTATGGTTACTCCGGTGAATGAATGAATGAATTGATGACGGTGCCGAACTGCAGGTAGAAGTGTGCTTTGTGGCAAAGATCACTGCATCCCTCACTTTCACCCCATATCAGCTGCACCTTAAGGGGAGTTCAATTTTGTATGACTGTGCAACTAATCAAGGGTTTCATTGACCTGTTAAAAGTTGTGTGTGCTCGTGACACAGGGGTCACAAGCTTGAACTCCATTGGATCTGCAGATGAGGAAAACCTTTTTAATGTACTTTTTCCATTAAAACCATTTTCAAATTATTTTAGCGAAGCCACTTACAAATGTAAATGATATCCAAATAAAGACAAATTCATACCTTAGAGAGAACTGATTGTAATCATATTAATCAATATGGAACATACAGTATACTACAACAATATCTCATGCCATTATTGTATTATATTTGGTTATTTATATAGTGCTCTTTCCCCACTTGGGTGGTTTCAATGCGCTTTTTAGGTTGGCACGCCCTCAGTGACTGTAATCAATTTGCTGGAAGGCTCTAAAGGATTTAGATTAGGAGATGCATGTGTGCATTTTGCCGGTCTAGGACTTAGGTGGCTGGCTAGGCTCGACTAAGCTGCCCAAAGCGAGGTCAGGCACGTGCGTGGGCGCTGTTGGTGGTGTGCGCTAGATTGCTGTTGTTGGGAGAGTCGACGTGTGACCAGCTATACTGGATTTCTTTTGTTGGTAGTCGCCGTATGCTAGTGGCAGAGGCGTTGAGGTACATCAGGTGTTTCAGTGTGGATGGCTATGTGTGCTGCTAAACCGGAAAGCATAGCCATAGCTGCATTCTACAGTGCATGGATGCTTGGCATGCATGCAGCCTGTGTCCACAGATGTGGTGTGAGGTATACGTACCATAGTCTTCAGGGTTATACGTACCGTAGCCATGCTGGATGATATTCACAATTATATCTAAATGTGGCACTGGCTGACATTCAAATCCTGTCTAGATGTGACGCAAGCTAATATTCACAGTTCAAACTAAAACTAAATGCATAAAGAATAGAATCCTTAAGCGTGCAGATGGCAGCTTTGTTTGTTTGTTTATTGTTTGTTTATTGATTTGTAGGGCGCACCAAACCCTTAGTTAACTGGGCGCAAGTTAGAGTTAGAGCTTTGCACACCAGCAAAATTGTCTACACCACAAAGCAATTAGATCTTGCGACTTTACAATACAGACAAATCCTACAGGCCGGCCAAAGGCCTACTGGAAAGAAGTGTCGCTACAGTAAACTATCCCTTTTAGGCTCCTTTCCGACTACAGCAGCTATCCAGACCAAGTGGCTTGCTCAGCAGCCTCAGACCATGGCATTTCCATTCATTCAGCTAACACTCCACAGGGTGTCTCCACCAAACCCATTGAAACAGAAGTAAGCTTCAGGTAGCGCCAACCTGAAGGTTAACGTGTTTTGTACCCCACCCACCAACAAATTCCACCTCTTATTCTTACAAGAGCCACAGAGGTAAACTATGGCAGAATGGTGCAACACAATACTTCACCCAGAGTGCCACTTTCAGAATCCATTCACTAATCACCAAGGTTACAAGGAAAAATGAAACTCCTTACCTCTACCATCACGCATTCTATCATCAAAGGCATCGTTTCCATAGCCAAAGTTGTTAAATCCACCTCTATCAGAGGTCGAAGTAGGCGGAACGGTTGGCAGCGGTGCTCCCATACTTTTTATTTGTAAGTTTCACCGTTCCTATACTTTTATTTTAAAAAGAAGCCGTTCTGGAATGGTTTCGTTTTAAAATAAAAGTGTAGGGTGAAGTTGAAGCTTGCGCTTCACTGCACTGCACTATACATTCCAATAAATAGCAGCTATGTTTGTTTGGGGGTTTGGATTGTGTGTGGAAAGGGCCACAGGGATGGGGTGTGTGGGGAGCGGGGCAGACCGGTAGGGAACATAGTTCCACTACTTCTTTTCGTACACTTCGACCACTGATCACTATAATCATCAAAACCACCATAGCCACCGGCAGAGCCATTATAACAAAACCCTTTTGGCATTGTATGTCCAATAATGTCCCTATAAAATAGAACATAGAAGAGATACTGTGAAAGAACAAGTAGAGATTACAAAAAATGTGAAGGGAGAAAAGTATACAATAGCATCCAAACTAAACACGCTACATACATTTCTTTAACCTCTTAAGAGCCGAGGATGCGTCTGCTCGTCCTACCTCCTATGCCACCATAGGAGGTAACAGTTTTCCAGTAAAAGCAGCCAAACTGTGGAACTCCTTGCCTCCCAACCTTAGAGCAGACATGCCCTATTTGAAATTCCGATCCATGCTAGTTTCATGGCTGAAAACGAGGGACCACCAAAATAGCTAGGTGCCAAGGCTATCACTCTTGCTACCCGCACACTGTGTAACCCGTGCGCCCACTTTGTACTCGTGTTTATATTGTATATATTGCCTGTTCTCCCCATATTGCTCTGTATATACTTTTATTGCTAACATGTACACTTTAAATTTGGAACCAAGCTTCGAATATTCTTGTAAATGCTGCGCCTTGATACCCCTAGGTACATCTGCGCATTATAAATAATAAAACAAACAAACAAACAAACATTTGCATAGACATTCATAATAGCCCTGCAGCATTCCATCCAAGCTCGTATTTCTTCCCATTGTCGCCACTGGCGTGGGATTTCTTCTCTGAACAAACTTAACTAATCAAACCTTCCAAAAAAAATTCCACAGACGTGTTGAAGTGGATTTCAATGGGGAGTTGCTTTTATTGAAGCTCAAATAAATACCCAAAAAGCACTTGCACGCTCTGAACACCAGCAAGGCATAGCAGGCTCGTCCCCGCCACCCCACTGTATTCAATATTTTGTATGCATTTCAATTGTTTTCACATCCCCTTGTCCCCTCCATGATGCCCTGTGGGTGCTTTCAAACTGTACGTACTTCCTGTATAAGCGCCTAAACACCAAACCATACATAAATAAAGCCAATGCATTTCCTGTTCAACCAAGTCTATACATTTCTCTGAGGCACCGACTAGAAGATTAGTGGGATTTAAATTTCGTATATTTGGCAAATGGTTCAACACTTTACTGTGAGACGTCCACACAGAAAAAAAATCAAGCCGTTTCAGCCGAGGTAAAGCAGGTGTGAAGGTGTTTCTATTTAAGCGGATCCCGTGGTTTCCGCACAAATTATAACCAGTGAAGTTGCAGTGCGAAAGGTTTCAGTGCGGTAGGAAAATAAATAGATATATGTAGAAGGGTACAGATGTGGAGGCTTGGCAAAGAGTTCAAGAAGCAGTTGGTGGGTGAGGAGGGTATGGGGACCCCCAGCATTAAAAGAAAACCGCACAATAAAACTCACCACAAAGTAAGTTACCACTTTCTAATTGTGTGGATTAAACCACTTAGGAACACCATTTCAGAACCAGAGCCTCAACATAGATTTGATTCTAGCAGATGAATACTTTTGCACTTTGGAGGGGGGGGGTCAATATATGCGGAAGAAAATGTCTGTCTGGTTTTCTCATTGTTTTTTAAAACCATTCATCCATTGACATTCCGGCCAAAAGGATAGACAGCAATATATGAACTATTCACAAAACATTTTGCAAGTGTAATAAAACTGAAGTGCCCCTGGTAGAGAGAAAAGATTCAAAAACACTTGAAACAGGTTCCATTGAGATCGGGCCACTTAAACAGAGCCTTAAAGCCAAGTCAAATAGAATGATCCAAGCAGGCGCAAGTAAACACAAAATGACCCAACTCTGGTGACAATCCAGTGAGAACGGCAGCTGAGAGTACACAGTAGACAACAAGTGGGCATAATAAGACTGAAGGAAGAAATGCCATAAATACATTACAATGCGATTACACAACTGATTAGCATCTACAGAAAAATGGTGGTTCTAAACACACTCTAATTCACAAAAAAGTTCTGTGACACTTAATGAAGTACTGGTCTGGCTATGACAGGAAAGAGTCCCCAGGAATGCTCAGAGACCAGTATAGAAACTGCAAGTATACTAGAATACTGGAGACGTATACTAGGCCTCCCTCAATGTATTCCGATGGCAATATTGCGACTTGAATTGGGGCTTTTATCCCTCAAATCAATAGTAATGCGCAAGAGAGCCGAGTTATACATTAAGATTAAGAACAACCCCACTAATGCTCTCTTGAAATGCGTAAATGAGGCCATGAGGAGTAAGCATTCTAAACTGGAGAAAGATATGTTAACGCTTAGTGAGGCAAGCGGCTGGTCCCCTAATTGGGACCAAGATAATCAAACGATGTTTCATCATCTCCTGAAGTCTATCTCGCTCTGGGATTGGCATGAGAACTATGGGCACTTGGCTACTTTAAGAAGCTATAGTTTTGTGACTTATCTTCTTTACACCTTTAAGAAGAGTCAACCGTACCTTAATCTCTGTCCTTCTCCTGCATTGAGATGTTTCATTTTACTGATGTGTATTAATTGCTTACCCACTTTAGCAAATCGACCTTGGGACAATGTGTCTCGAGACGCTATCAGAAACTGTAGAATATGTGGTACTGTATCTAATCTTGAAACCGCAAGACATGTGTTAACTCAGTGCCCCCTAATGACCCAGTATTATTCCAAGTATCTCGGAATCTATGTACATAATATGGATCATGTGGGATCTAATGAGTTTTGGTACTATTGTATTAACACACTTAACCCGAAGCTCCATATTGCACTTTTTAACATTTGGTCCATTGCAGGAAAACAAATGAGCAGATGTGATTAGTAGGAGGTATTATACCTCTTTTTGAACTTACTGATCGGTTTTAGATATGATTGGTCAAGTTGTGATGTGCTCTCTTCGTTTTATATATTTTTAGATTGGGCGATTTGCTGATTAATTTATCTTCTTTTCTACTTACCAGTGCACCCATGAAATACTATGTAACCACACTAGAAAGCTTGTTGAACTGATTATTCGACATCTGACCAATTGATATACTAATTATTAAGTAAGAAGTGTAATTAATATCTTGTATCAAGATTATTTGTTAAATGTGTAAAGTTTAAAAAAATATTTTTAAACTGTATCACATTACAATAAATAAATAAATAAATTGCAAGTAAGGGAATGGTGTCCAGCCAGTGGCTCCTCGCAGTGCGATGAGGAAAGTGAAATCATCCACAGTCAAGTTGATTAAATGAAGGAATAAACAAAAAACATAAATGGTAGAAAAAAGGCAATCCCTAGAACAAGGCTTAGAGACAAATTCCACCAATGGACTATGGCATTTGGTTGATCCCATGCCTTTCCCTCTCCAGAGGAGTGTGATCTTATGCAACTGTCTTGTAATCTCTGTTTCCCTCTATTCTTGCCATCCTTCTATTCGGACCTTTTCAGACGATTATCCCTTTCCATCTTCACAAGGGCCATAGTAGCAATTGCAGTGTCACTTTTTCCAAACTTATGTATACACAGAGGGGGGTGTATTCTCTCTTTTATTTGATGGAATACACATTTTCAGATACAAGATGGTTGAGAGTCCTTTTTCCTGGATCATCGGGGGATTTTCAGATTGCAAACTATTATTTCTTTTAATTACACGCCTATACCTGTGACAAGTCTCTAAGCATGGACGGGATTCGAAACTGTGTTGCTCTGTGTTGTTTTGCTTCAAGACAAACGTGTTGCCCCTGGGCTATCCTCCTGGTCCAAACTGTCATTCACTGTATGGAATGTTGTATTTTGCCATGGTACTATGTTAATGTTCATGCCAGATGCACTAAAGCTTTGTCGAAAAACCTGGGAAGTCATACCACTGACCTCCAGGGATGAGTTCAATTTGGCATGCCATTGCTGCTTCAAGCATTTTATGCCAATATTTGGTATATCTGCTAGCCAACTGTGTGTCTAGCTTAACCTTGAGTTGAACAGAACCAACGTTTTCAAAATACTTTGCCATAGAATTATAGCGTTTGAGTCCAGCTTTGCAATCTCATTGGCCAGTCCAGAATACTTCATTTCATCTTTTTTCTATAACCCAAAACACATGCAGTTGTATTGTAGTTGTGTTTTATATGGCACAAACCTAGCCCGAAAGTCACAGAGCGCTCTAAAAGAGTTCAAGGAATAGCAGGGGTCTGGAGTGATGGTAGAACCGGACACAGAATCACCCAATGTTGCACGTAGGAATTCACCAAAAAGTAGGCCTTGCAGTTCATTCCTGACCGGAATCGTGTTCCAATTGGGTTTATTGGGCAAATGAATGCCACCAGACCTTTGTACTATTGGGTTCCTATCAGAAGCACTGGTCAAATATAGGGAGCCCCCTACAGGATGTTCTAGGACAGGAAGTTGGTACAAGCTTGCTATGGTGCAAGCATGTACAAAAAATATATATAACTTACTATGGCCTTGACAGTTACTGACAGAATCCACTTATTATTGTCCCACATTATAAACAAATTCTAACGTCTGAAATAAACAGCTGAGCATGTGAACAGGACATGAAAAATAGCCTGACCCTACCACTACTGGGACTGGAAGTCCTTTGTAGGCTATGAACAAATCTGTACTATTCTGGTCCTAGGCTTGCATGTTCGCCTTACGCCAAATTTACACTAGGCGTATGACCGTTGGCAGTAGATACTGTCGCCTGATGAACGACAGGATCAGACTTTTGCCCACATTGTTCCGGCACAAGAGAAACAGCATAAATAACCTGAGGAAACTTTATTCAAGAACTTATTTTATGATGGTGAACATTCACAGTTCCCTGGAAGCTTTAATGGCCTCTAAACGTATTGATAATGTGGCCTTCACTCATGATGTGATCCCTTACATTTTCAGGGCATAGTTACTTAGGCAAAAGGTGATATGACCTGATGATATCAAAACAATCCTAAAACCAGTTTAATTAGAATTGACTATTTACGTGATGATATCAAAACAATCCTAATACCAGTTTAATTAAAATTGACTATTTACGTGATGATATCAAAACAATCCTAATACCAGTTTAATTAAAATTGACTATTGACATGATGATATCAAAACAATCCTAAAACCAGTTTAATTAGAATTGACTATTGACGTGATGATATTAAAACAATCCTAAAACCAGTTTAATAAGAATTGACTATTTTTGGCTGGTTGGCCTGTCATGCTAGAGATATAATTATCACTAGCATAATCTTTTAAATATCTCATTTTAACAATATTCACTGTTTGATACCTAAAAACAATGACCTTTATTCCAGATTTCTGTTATCAAATTAGTCTATTTATTTATTTAAATTGCCACTTAATTTGGGGTCAGGGGATACCTGGAAGTACATATCCCATGTTGTAGTGGTATTAGGTCAAGAGACTGTTTTAAAAAAATGAACTTTAAAAAAAACAATTTAGAAAGTTCGCACTTTGACCGCACAGAGCGATCTTTCTAAATCGAGCTGTCAGCCCATGCGACATTCACCTAGGGGCTGACAGGGACGCCAGCACCCGGAAGCAGCCCCGACAGAGGCCGGGTAAGTTGATATGTGCGCGTGTGTGTTGGGTGTTCTTGTCTGTGTGTGCGCACTCTGGGGGGAAGGAGGGGTCTTGTTAAATGTTAAAGGTATTTGTACCGCTCACTGTCAATAACGGGGTTGGTCCCCAGGCGCTCTGGCGGATCTGCAAATGAGAAGGTGGGATGGGTTAGTAGGTGAAGCGGGAGTAGGATAGTGAGAGGAGTGGTGTTCTGTTGGCAGCTTCACCTCGGTATACACCGGGTGCTGAGCCTTGGTGCGAGTATTGGGTCGATGTCAGTCCTCGTGTGCTGTTGGTGCGGTTTATGTGTTGTTACAGTGTTGTGAAGTGCGTGTGGGTTGTGTGCGAGAGATGGTTGTGTGAGATTTTTGCGTGAGACCAGTCTGCAGAAATGCTGAGTTTTTTGTTAGGGGAGTTCTTGAGAGGGGAGTTTGGTGGGTGGAACCCCCCATTTGGAGTAAATACGGGAAGAGAGGGTGAGGGTGGGAAGACATTTTATTTCGAATTTTATAGGCTGCCTTAAATCAGCCAAAGAAAATCAGTGTTTTGGTTAGGCAACCTACAAAACAAAAAAGACAGAACCGTTGTTATAGGTTAACACATTCCAATATTGAGGTTGATTGAAACATACTTGTTTCCCGATACATGAGGTAAATCTGTTTTTTTCTACCGGAAATATATATATATATATATTTCTTTTTTTAAATTGCATTTATGTGTATGTAATGATGAGTTTACTTTTATGGCAACTTTGCCGAAATAAAGTTTATTGTAGATGGTGTTCAAGTATATTGGAAGCAAAACAAAAGAGGTAATGGCTGGAAGGTTTAGAATTAACCTCTGGCATCACTCTGGGCAACCATCAAGACCATCGTTTAGCCTACCCAGCCATTACAGAAGGGGAAGACCATCTGCTAATCAGGCTTGGTCCTACCCCAAAAGAGGCAGTCCAGGCCGAACTCTTGGTGAGCCTGTTGTGTTTAGTCATTTGTTTCCTTCTGTCCTGACTGTTTTTTTGGTTTCCCTGGGGTGAACATCCTTGGGGCTATTGTTAAGTTGTAGTTTAGTGAGATGGGGTGTTGTGCTTCCTGCTGTGTATTGGTGGACGGTGTGTAGTGATGAAACATTCTGTTTCTCACCCGCTGGATTGCAGTTTGTGGTGCAGTGCTTCCTTTCCCTCTCTATATTTTGTCCTTAGGGCTGTTGGGGATGGTTGTAATTAAGGTCATGGTCCTCTTCATGATTCGTCCTAGTGTTTCTGTATTTGTCTTGGGATATGTACTGTTTTTGGTCGTATTCCGGCTGTCTCCCGTTTGGGCGTTTACTATGTCGTGGGATATTTACCTTGGCTTATCCCCATTGATTGGTCGGTGTGTATCAGGGTCTCTCCGAGTTCATTGATGATTTAGTTGTGCGTGTGCCCCATTGGCCGGTCTTTCTAGTTATGACGTGAAGAGCCAGGTTTTGAGTAATTTCCTGAATAATAGGTGATTTCTTGTGTTACGTATGTACTTTGAAAGGTCGTTCCAGGTTTCCAAATTCAAACTCAACATTACCATGCAGAGAATGTGTAATGACTAATGTATTTGTGATGCTTTATTTGCCATGATGTACTTTTATGGTTTAACCAAGTAAAGTTATTGATGAGGGTAAGTTACTTTGCGGTGTGGTTTGTAGATTTGACCTAATTAATGAACAAATAGTCTTTGAAAAGCCGTATCTGCAACACATTGTACCAAACCGTCCCTATGGTTGCTACTCAAATAGTCTGCAGTGAAAGGAATGAATCGCCATTTCCAACTGTGGGACACTTTTTCATTGATTCCCGTGCCAGTATTACACCCCGGGGCTTCTCTCTGCTAGTTCTGCCAATCTTCCTTATGCGCAAGTGTTCCTAGCCGTGCAGGTCAACTGAAGCCATAGCTTTCGCCCCATAGAAAAAAAAGCAAATACAATATATACAAAGGAAAAGAAGTGCTGGTTCTTGGAAGAATCTCTTCCTTTTGGGGGTACTTTTATTCTCATTAGTATTCACACAATCCTGTGTAATGGTCAAAAATATGACCAGAAAAACGAGACGTGGAGTGGAACAGATGTGAGCAGCGGGTCGAGCACGTGCTGCGTCGCTGCCGAACAGGCGACTACACGGTGCATCGTTCATAAAGACTTCGGTTGAAAACAGGCGAACCTGGCAAAAGAGAACTACAAGAGAAGAAGTGGCAAGCAGGGAGGCCCAGTAAAAGGAGCCGATGGGTTAGAAAAGGATGGGAGGGGAGTTAAAGTGGGAGGTACCTTTATTTACAGATGGTGGCTAAACGTGGGGGCAGGGTGAATGGGTGCGTGCCCACAGGAGCCTTGCTCCTCATACCACATTTGGCAGTTCTGAGTTTACCTCTTCCCAATGCTTGGAAAACACGTATGAAATAAATAAATCCTAAACGTGTTCCTATTCCATATCAACCAAGCCAACCCCTCCCCACCCCCGACCCTCACACCGCTACTCTTTTCTGACAATATCTCCGTCCTCAATAAACCTCCCTTCACCCACTAACCCCTCCTCTCCATCGCCCTACACCCACGTTTGTACCATGGCAAGGTCCATCCATGCGGTTAATCTCCCCCACTCAAGCCTCCCCCATCCCCGCCCTGGCTCCGACCTCCCCCTGCCCCCACTTCCAATAAAAGACCTCTACATTTATCACTATTGCTTCTCACAACGTGTCCCTCTCCTGCTGACCAGTTTGGCAGTTGTCATGGAAACTATTAACCCCTCTGGGACAACCCCAGTAAAGGGGGAAACAAAGACAGGAAGCCACACCCACGATTACAGCAACTAGCCCGCAGCAAATCAAGAATTCGCTCTCACGAAAATGAGGCTATGGGACTCCCAGCAAAAATAATTCCAAAAAACAACAGGATTTGGAGGAGCAGCAGAGCTGTTAGGGGCATAAGACACAGGGTTGAGAGGGTCTGTAACTGTATTATTTGCTTTTGACCCGGTTTATCCTTAAAGCGCGTGCCTATCTCGTGGAGATGGTGGATGCAACATTGGCAGGTATTAAGGAAAAAATAAGCTGAATACATCCTCACAACAAGCTGCATGTTCACGGCTGCGCGTTACAAATTGAATAAAGTAAAGTAAAGCCTAAAACAACCTGACTGCGATGCAAGTAAGCTGAAAAAACAAGCACACACCAAAACACTGTGGATAGGCCTCAAAGGTAAGAAGCATAGCAGCGTGGGCGGTGAAAGCTTGGCCCTCATGTTTATTGTGGAGCCGGCGGCGGTTACGCAGCGGATTCACAGGTGCTGGGGGGCCAAGCACCATGTTGGTGTGCCGGGGTCACCCAGACTTACAGGTGTTGCAGGGTGGGACCCTGTAAGGCTGTGGGGACACAGCTTGGGTGCCAGGGGCAACTTGGATGCCAGCAGCATCCTGGATGGTGGGTGCCTGGGCTGTGCCCAGACCAGCAGGTACCTGCAGGACCGTGATCTCAAAGTGAGAGACGAGACAACAGGAGTTCCATACTTGGAGTCTGCAGCCGTTCTGATGCACGTGCCTGCACAGGCTCCTTTTATCAGCTTGGGCCTTGCCCACCTTAAAAGGGCAATACACGTGGGAGGAACACGCATCTTAAAAAGGCAATACACGTGGCAGGGTCACACATGACAATGTTGATTAGTCACTGTGAGTGCCGGATTGGTCGATGCTTCTTTTCGTCTTGAGTTGCAGGGGAGCTGCCTGCATTCTGTTCCCCGACTGGTGCAACCCAGACAGCAGAGGGTGGTTGCTCCCAGACTGCATTTCTATGGGGCAAAAGCTATGGCTTCAGTTGACCTGCACATCTTGCGCATAAGGAAGATTGGCAGAACTAGCAGAGAGAAGCACCGGGGTGTAATACTGGCACGGGAATCAATGAAAAAGTGTCCCACAGTTGAAAATGGCGATTCATTCCTTTCACTGCAGACTATTTGAGTAGCAACCATAGGGACGGTTTGGTACAATGTGTTGCAGATACGGCTTTTCAAAGAATATTTGTTCATTAATTAGGTCAAATCTACAAGCCACACCGCAAAGTAACTTATCCTCATCAATAACTTTACTTGGTTAAGCCATAAAAGTACACCTCGGCAGTGCAGATCTCGAGGAAGAGATCTAAACACAATATTGCATCATTCTACTCTGCAGAACGTAAGAAGCACAGGCAATAAAAGGTAAATAACTGCTGTAGTTTTGTTTGCACAGGTTGTCCTATGCTTCTGAGATAGCCGGTCTCCCACCCTGCGTTCCCGTACCCTTCATGTCTCCTCTCCTGTCTTGTCTCCATACCTGCCTCTTTTTGAAACTGGTGTCCAGATCCAGGTCTGTGGCTCAGTGGACTAGTGCATTCTCTGGTAGGATCCATGGTTGTGTAATCTCATAGTCACTAGTTTGAATCCTACAGGTCCACTCAGCCCTTCATCCATCCAAGATTGACAGAATGAGCCTCTGAGTTTTGTAACAATGAAAATCTGTTACCTTCTGTCTAGGGCACCAAAATACTTCAGTGTGTGTGTGGGGGAGCTGGGTACACTCTAGAAATACACATAGTATGTTATGTTAATCCTTTCCTCTGTGCCGTCCTATTAAACTCAATAGGTAATTCGCTATTGGACCTGTATGGTGGATCTCAGCACTTTTCTATAGGGGCGGAGGAGTGGAGTTGTAAAAGTGAGTTAAATGGCACATTGGTAGCTACACCTAGTGTTGCTTGTCCTCTTTTCTGATCACGGCAGCTGGACGGGTGACATCGGGTAGACAGGAACACAGGCGGCACACACGGAGACTGAGTCAACTAACCCAGACAATCCCACCAACTCTTTCGCCCGCACCGTAATTTAATTAGCGAAAGGTACCACGTTGGTGTGGAATTATGAAGACATTGACAATCCCCCACTACCTGAGAGGTTGTCATTAGCAGATGCACTGGCCACTAGAGTCTAAATGGAGAATAAGGGGAGCTATGAGAGAGCATGTTAGAGGTGGGGGCCAGAGGAGTAAGGAACCTGTAGGCCAGTCAGACCCAGATCAGGACAGAGCCGCAACAGGGGAGACTACGCAAGCAGAGCGCTTCAATTCAGGATAGAGATGCAAACTAACCAACCCTACTAACAACTTCCCTTTCTGCATACACCTCTGAAACTCCAAACCAAACACAACCAAAACCTACAGCACAACAAATCGCACAAACTTCACTACATTGCAACAACAAAACAAAAACACACATAGCCTTGCACAACAGTACATGACGACTACTGGCCACAAACACCCCCGGCCCAGCCAACGGACCCACCGGGCTGAGGCCGCCAACAGCACATCACTGCTCTCCTGCATTTTTCCTGCTTCCTCCCACTAACTCAACCCCCTCTCCCTTTTCAGAGCCGCCAGAGCGCCAAGGGACCACTACAGTGGTGATAGTGCGCGGTACAAATGTCCTTTAACATTAACATCAAGGCAAATAAAGCATCACAAATACATTAGTCATTACACATTCTCTGCATGGTAATGTTGAGTTTGAATTTGGAAACCTGGAACGACCTTCCAAAGAACATACATAACACAAGAAACCACCTATTATTCAGGAAATTACTCAAAACCTGGCTCTTCACGTCATAACTAGAAAGACCGGCCAATGATGCACACGCACAACTAAATCATCAATGAACTCAGAGAGACCCTGATACACACCGACCAATCAATGGGGATAAGCCAAGGTAAATATTCCACGACATACTAAACGCCCAAACGGGAGACAGCCGCAATACGACCAAAAACAGTACATATCGCAAGACAAATACAGAAACACTAGGACGAATCATGAAGAGGACCATGACCTTAATTACAACCATCCCCAACAGCCCTAAGGACAAAATATAGAGAGGGAAAGGAAGCACTGCACCACAAACTGCAATCCTGCGGGTGAGAAACAGAATGTTTCATCACTACACACCGTCCACCAATACACAGCAGGAAGCACAACACCCCATCTCACTAAACTACAACTAAACAATAGCCCCAAGGATGTTCACCCCACGGAAACCAAAAAACCAGTCAGGACAGAAGGAAACAAATGACTAAACACACAGGCTCACCAAGAGTTCGGCCTGGACTGCCTCTTTTGGGGTAGGACCAAGCCTGATTAGCAGATGGTCTTCCCCTTCTGTAATGGCTGGGTAGGCTAAACAATGGTCTTGATGGTTGCCCAGAGTGATGCCAGAGGTTAATTCTAAACCTTCCAGCCATTACCTCTTTTGTTTTGCTTCCAATATACTTGAACACCATCTACAATAAACTTCATTTCGGCAAAGTTGCCATAAAAGTAAACTCATCATTACATACACATAAATGCAATTTAAAAAAAGAAATATATATATATATATATATATATATTTCCGGTAGAAAAAAACAGATTTACCTCATGTATCGGGAAACAAGTATGTTTCAATCAACCTCAATATTGGAATGTGTTAACCTATAACAACGGTTCTGTCTTTTTTGTTTTGTAGGTTGCCTAACCAAAACTACAACTAAACAATAGCCTCAAGGATGTTCACCCCATGGAAACCAAAAAACCAGTCAGGACAAAAGGAAACAAATGACTAAACACACAGGCTCACCAAGACGGATGCACCAGGACACCACATCAACACGGCTCCGACCCTGAAACATTCAAAGCCTCAACCGACCATGGTCACACTTGATAACCTGAGACTAGATACTACCCACCCAGTCACACACCTGAAGATCGGGTTCAGACGCCCCTACCAATCCAAACATTACTCAACATGACACAGCTGGATCTGCACAGAACCACCGAAGCGAGTCGGCCCATGAGGAACAAGCAACAACCCAACCCACAGGCATACAACTCTAACGGAACCATAAGTACCTTAATAAGGATACAGACCTCACTAACCCAACCCTCAACCTTCTGCATACCTAACCCCACACAAAGCCACACAACCATCTCTCTCACAGCAATCCGCACGCACTTTACCACACCGCATCAACACATAAACTTCACCCACAGCACTCGAGGCCTCGCCGGATCCGATACTAGCACCAATGCCCAGCACTCGGTGTATACCGAGCTGAAGCTGCCAACAGCACACCACTTCTCCCACTGTCCTGCTCCCCGCCTCCCGACTAACCCTACCCGTCCTTCCTGTTTACAGATCCGCCAGAGCGCCTGGGGACCAATTCCGTTGGTGACTGTGCGTTATACAAGTACCTTTAACATAAAAAAACAAAGTTCAAGCGCCCAAGTGCCCTGTAATATCCCGGACAGGGCTCAGGCCGCTGCACAGAGCTTCTCAACATAAGATGGGGTAGGACCCCTTCACCATCAGATGTCATTTACTACATCGGTTTAGAGCAAAGTGAGTCATTCATTGTCCTTTCCCCAGAAGGACAGCATTTGCGCCGGAGAGTACAGGTCATTATGTTTTTATTTTCTTCTGGATATTGTCAATGTTCTGGTTGTTTTTATTATCTTATTTATTCTACTATCCCATGTACTACACTTTCCCCTCTCCCTTCCCCCACGCACTTTTCCCTTTCCCCCTTCCCATGCACTTGAGAGATCTGAATGACACCTGGCCTAGTAGGATCATTGTCTGTCCTCCCTTTGTCCCCCCCTTGCCTCGTCGCGCCTTGAAACACTTGTGTATAGGCGCGTTATAAATGCCATATAATATCATATCATTATATCAATGTTGCTCGGGAGGGTGAGCACTCGGTTCAATTGCGCTGTTCACTGGGGGATGGCATCTCCTGCCAAAGCTCAGTATGCCTTTGGGCATGCTTGGCTCCCTAAAGGGGATTTTAACAAGAGTCAGAGTTGTCCCCTGGCCTTGTGGCATATTCTGGTGCAGGTTACAATGTGTTCCCGGATAACAGACAAGCAACCCCTTACTGCCCGGAGCCAGAGTGTACATTTATTTAAGAGCGCCTCTCTAGGTACATGCTAGTTAGGAGCCAATTTGGGGACATTGAGTAGATTTATTAACCCCCCCTACACGGGTCTCTAGAATTGTAATGGGTTGTTTATAACACACTTAATAGCCAGAGGTTTCTAAGCACGGATCCGGAGATCGAACCTGTGTTGCTCCGCATCGTCTTGCTTCCAAGACAAGCGTGTTGCCCCTGAGCTATCCTCCCTAGCACCTTGCTGGTTCCGACAGTGGGTGTAGATAGATCATGGTTGGTCCTACCTACCATCTTGTCAATTACCGACTTTGCCCTGTACGCACCATCAACCTTCGGGCTAGGGGTCTGCACTGGTGGGAGAGGGGCTGGGTATTGGCTATGCAAGATGGGTTCCCGACCATTTACATCTGTTGAGGGCATCGACTCTTTTCCAACAAGGGCTCGTGAGATTTTGGAGCTTGCTCTATTTTCGCCAGTCGATTCCCCTCCTCCCTGCGTGGGTCTTGAGGTGATGGGTGCGGCAGTCCACAATGTATTTGGGGCCCTTTTTCCACCCCCTGGACTTGTTGATGGTCCCACCTTGTCTGCTCCCTTCCCAATCGCTTCTAACAGGAATAGGACCAAATTCTTGAGTATCAGTTCAACTAGAACAGTGCTGCATCTGCATTCCTCGGTAGCTAGGCCGCCTCCACAAACTGATCTGATGTACGCTTTGCTCACGTGCAATATCGGCCACTTCCCAGCTGGATGTCACTAAATGCCCTTGCTGGTACCTCCTGTAACCTCGGAGGGACATTTTCCTCACTTTCCAACTGGCAAATATACTCTCCCCACTTCGTCTTGTCATGGTCCTGTGGTGAGGGATTTTGCTTAGTTTATCGGGGGTCGGGGGATATCATCAGCGCTAGCTATCATTGATACAATTATGCCCTCTTTCTTGGGAGCACAGTCTAAAGGGTATTGGGGGAATGGGGGCCGTCCTGCGGGAACAAACTGGAAGTTGGGGTGACCGGAGCTGCCAGGGGCACAGAGGTGGTCGTCGTCGTTTCATTTTACGTAGTTCATGGGACTTCCTGTGGCCGCACACTGACATAGCCCAGTGATAGTCGGGGCGAGCTGTTATGGCCCCCCCCCAAGGGATAGTAGGTTAGCAGTAGTCTTGGGCCAGTCATCAGCCGCGCCGGTGTCCGGGCCTTTGTGAGGTGAACATAAGATTTTGTTATCAGCCTCGTTATCTGCATTGGAGTCCTTGGTCTCGTGTGCATTATTGTTAGCCCCTCAGGGGTCCAATCACACGGGAACGCTGAATGAGCCGAGGAATTGATGGATCTCACTTATCAGGATGTCTGCCTCCCCCAAGGGTCTTAAAGAATTGATGAAGTTGCTGGAATTAATCTCTGTAGCAGAGGGTGAGAGTGGTAAGGGAGCTGGTGGCAATTTCCTTTTAACAGCGAGGATTTTTCATTTTGGTGGAGGTTCGGGTGTTGGCATGGCGAGAGCAATAACCAGAATCCAAGAGCCAGGAGGCAGATGGATGCACCTTTCGTACCTTTGGAAGCCGCTGTACAAGTTCAGTTCAATGCAGTTCAGTTGATTTAGCTTTGCGCTCCCCCGCTAGCGTGACTGTGACGTGTCTGTAGACTTGAACAGTGCAAACATGATGCCCCCCCACCTCTGCTCTCAATTGTACAAATGCTCGGTGTGCATTCAGTCATAATGTCAGCAACGCTTTCCACGCTGTCGTCTCTCTCGGTCTTCTCCGAGTCCTCTCAGCTGTCTCCTTGGATAGGTCCTGGGTAGTTGTCACAGTCTATGCAGACTATAGGCCCCCGCTCCCCCCCACATGCGCAGAACACCCAGCGAAGTGAAACACCCGCACCCTTAATACTGCGGGTCAGTAGGCGGGAGGTTTACTTGCAGGGGGGGCATGGCCAACTGGAATTTCACAGAACGGAGACACTCCTGGGCCAGATTCAGCAGCGGCCCGCCAGCGCCCTTCATACCGCGGGCTTCACAACTTATCGGACTGTCACACTTTGACCAAAACATGGTCCCATAGTAGCATGTTGGACCTGCACTACAAGCATTGCCCCATTGCCCTATAAGCCAGTCCAAGCCTGGTTATTGATTTTATTTACCAAAGCAGAGGTCTCGTGGCACTAGAGATACAAAAGCACCTCAAGGGTAGACTTTGCACCTTTAGCTCCCTCCTAAAGGTCACCAGGTCCGAACAAGAACGTGCCTCCATCGGCCTGGAATTCCAGAGCCCTGGGGCCAGTGCAGAGAAAGACCAATCTCCTGACCTGGTGTGTTTAAAGTGAGGTTCTGAGCATAAAGATTGGTTTGATCTTTTTCAATTTGGTGGACTGTTTGTCGACCATGGTCAAGCTCTTTCTTGTTTTTCTGTTGTGGAATGCACATTCTTCCTATCCCACACCCCCTCTTCACACCTTTGCACTCTCCCACCCCTAAACAAACCGAACACAGACATACATATAAATAACAAAAATTGCTGCAATCAAAAACAGTCGACCAAATGGTGGTTGGTTTAGCCAGGGCATCCCATAAAGATTTGCCGATATGAGCCGACGAAAGTCAGGATTCCTATAACAGGGTTCGAAATTGAAAAGAGCTGGGAGCTATTTAACTCCTACTTATAGCCTAGAAGAGCATGGCTAGCTTTACACCAACAGGCACAAGGGGCTACTTGTGACTCCCCAGGCCAGCAAATGCTGAATAAACAAATCTTTGTGAATGTAACTTTGTGCGTTTATCAATAAATAAATATTAGGACCCGTATACAAGTCATTTAAACAATAAGGGGTCATAAACAATGGACAAAATTATAGGCGTCCAAGTTATGTGCAAGTTAGCTTTACGGAACGCTATGTTATAGCTCCTTGTCCCGCCATGGTAGCTCCTGGTCACTGGTGAATTCTGGATACCCAAGAGCTGCTTTTAGCACTTGTTTATCCAATCTTAATTTCAACTCCTGCTATACCCTTTATCAGAAACAGGTGTGGGCTGCCTTATCCTCAGAGCTCTGCAAACAGGAAATCATTAGGCTGAGCATTGGGTCATCAATGAAGCGCAATCAGGTGTGGCCTCTATTGTTCAGTGCCCACTGTTAAATTGGCATCCACGCCCTAGTCACCACAAGTAGATAGCGGGCCGAGCTAGAGGGAGTCTCGATAATCCAGGCGCGATGGCACACCCCTCTGCTGTTATCGTAGATCTCGTAGTCCCACTGAAAGAAGATCAATCTTTCGAAGAGTATATCAAATCAAGATCAAGTGGGTGCCCTAATCCGAGGTTGTAACAACAATTTATCATCCACTAGAAAAACTAGATTTCCACGATTTGTGTTGGTGCTTCGCATTCCTGCGTTGTTATGAGCCACACATAGGAAGACCACAGATCAGATGCACACCCACCAATAATACCCTTGTCTTTCCAACCTTCAATTTTAGCCACCTGGTGTTCCTCCGTCTGATTATGGAGAAGAGCGAGTCTGCACAGCATTTCTATCTCCATGCAACCAATGAGTATTTTAGTATCGTCAGCATATGCATAAAAGTGGAGCCGTAAGATCGACCAAGGGCCGCCGATGGCTGAACATACCCTACTGAATAGAACTGGGAGCCAGGATAACCTGGTAGACACCAGTATAGTAGAGCCCTAGATACCTCATTGTTCAGAGCCGGCTCTTAGCGTTTGGTCAAATCTGGGGAATCTTTAGATTAAGGACTTAATCATTATTATCTTTTTACTTTCATAAATACTATTATCAGATATAATACCATTTTTTCAATGAGTACAAATTCCGTATTTTAGAATTATAGCATCACATTGATGTGAGAAATTAAAACTCTAATGAATGCTTACTGTATGGTTCTATTAAATTGAAAATGACTAGTGTGCAGGGAAACTGACTAAACCCCTGGGGGTCTGTGATCCCCAACTTTCAAATTCTGGGTTTCCATCCGTCAAGATCGGTTTACAAATTACTGGCCTCCTTCCGTGGAAAAGACATGGTAAGTAAGCATTGGCAATGCCAACAGGTTGCGTTTTTGGATAGGTTCGGGAAAGGCACTTGTCAGTGTGAGGAATCTCAGTGCGTCCTCACTTCTTCCCCCAAAATATTCTCCGCCCAGGAGGCCTGGGAAAAGCCGTTGCTATTGGATACTAACTCTGGCGGTGGATATGAGAGGGAGGGTCACCTGGGTGGACGAGATTTGGGGAGTGGGCAGGGACGTCATTTCACCAAAATGCGAGGGATAGCGGAAGTGACATCACACAACTCGATCTCTGGTGACATCACAGGAAGTGATGTCATTTGACCCCACTGCAAAGTGACATCACGGGAAGCGATGGAACATAACCTTTCACCCCTTGACAAAACATAGCGTTGTTCCCAAGTACACTACGAAAAATATGGTTACAATATCACCATAATGTGATATGCATTTCATAAAAGAATGGATCACCATATGTATCTGTATCATTAAGATCAGTGTTTATAGGCCCACGCTACCAAATTACTATGAATACAAGCAGACATCCAAGACCAAATGATAATGATGTGTTATTATATAGCACTTGCGCTTAAGCGCTTTATATAGAACAAATATACATACAATATCACCCAACTTGTGTTGGTACTCATTTATCAATCTCAGAAGGATGAAAGGTTGAGTTAAGGTGTTTAAGAACAGACTAAATCAGTGACTCACCCCCTGAAGTGTGCCTAAAATAAACCTTTAATGAGTCTAGCAATTATTGTGTAGGATTCCAGAAAGACAAATTATTTGTTATTCCTATTCTTTCTCATTTAGGGTCACTGCTCGAAGTGTTACACTTGTGAAACCACCTTTTTTTTTTTTTTTGTTTTTTTTTTAAGAGGCCTGAACAAGGAAGCCAGCCAACCCAGAAACAAGGAGCCGCATGGCGCTGGCCACAGCACAGGAGCTTACATATAAAAAAAGAAAAACATGTTTTCTTTTTATTAGGGCTATCAAGGGAGACCTCAGTGGTTGCAGTTGCGAACCCATGGTGACCCCCAAATTATGTCCCTGGGGTGAGGGGTGAGGCACCCTTGTTCTGAGACACGGGATCCCCCATTTCCCTTTTCTAACGAACCCAATATCCCCATGCCTTTATCAGTTATTACCAATCCCTTCCCAATGTCTTACCTAAAGTATCTCACAGTAAATACCAGTCAGGTACAGGGACGAGGAAGAGAAACGCCAGAGCTATGCATCCGCTCTTTATTAATTCTCACACACGCACACAAACACCACTTTGTTACTGGGACAAGGAAGGTGCAACAAAGACTGACAACAGACTGCAAAACTCACTCTGAGCAGTATAGTTGCTGAAAGTCAAATCAAACTGGCAGGGTATTTAAAAGGTCAGTGCTGGAAGCAGAAGCGGCAACCTGAACGCGAGAGCAGTTGTGTGGGAGCTAAGCCCGAGAAGTCCAGAGAAGCCGGAGAGGAATGCAGAGCAGGCGCAGCAGGAAGCCAGGCTGAAAAGCAGGCCGGCACGAGAAAGCTAGGCAGAGGAAAGCTGCAGCATCCCACTGGACCGGAGGAGCAGCTTTAAAGGCCGGGTGAGAGCCGGAGAAGCACCGCAGAACGAACCGCAGCAGAGAAGGAACTGGAGGGGTCACAGAGGCAGAGAGGTGCATGAGAGATGCTGTCCACAAAGCCGCGGGAGGACTAGCAAGATAGAGAACACTTCCCAGAGACACAACAAGTGCTGCAGCCTCACACCCGACGTTGGACATGGCAAGCAACACCGGTGAGTCTGCCCAGGCGCGCTGCGTGTTCCTGGGCATACCGACATAGGTTTCAGTGGTCTAATTACCATATATGACAAGCGGATAAAAGGAAGAAAACTTTAATTATGTGAATTTCCTGAAAAAGAAAATGTGGTGAAAATACAGAATAAGTACAAAGACGAAGTAATGAACTGTGATAAAACCAGTAAATTGGTTATGAACTGACATGAAAAGCAATGCAAATAACCAGAGCCAAATAAGCAAGCATAAGTGAATGTTTGAGATGAAAATGTTTCACAAGACAAACAAGCATCGCATCGTCAAGAGTCAAGTGAGCATTGACAAGATTCAAGCGGATAATATTGTGCATTCCTGAAAGACATGAATGGTTGAAAGCAGAAAACCTGCATGCAAGAGAAACCTGGCAAACGGGCCTCAGAGGTTTTGAGCAGAAGGCAGGAAACAGTGAATAACTTACCTAACAGGAGAGTGTACTGGGAAGCTTATGATAACTGGTGCAAAAGAACTCTAAACGTAGGTTCCTAGCAGGAGAGTGTACTGGGAAGCCTGTGTTAGTTATTGCAAGTGGACGATTTTAAACAAGTGAATGGTGATAAAAAAAAAGCAACAATCAAGCTTCAATGGCACTTGAAAGGAGAACAAGTCAAGCCTTACTGTGAAGCTGAGATGGTGGCAAAACACTTATGATGCAGATACTAAAGGTGTGTCAGTTGCCTGTAATGGGTGAACCATGCGGTCCAACAACTCTGCCTAGAGAGAATACACCCACCTACGGAAAAGCCACTTGGTAATTGAATAAAGGAAAACCTGAGTGAATTGAAACTGAGAACTGAACTTTCTAAGAAGTGTCCCAAGGAACTGTATTATTTTGGAACACTGAATATCTTAAGGGACTCTGTTTTGGAACATTGAATATCCTAATGGATTGTGTTGTTTCGGAACATTGACAGACCTGAAAGCTTAGGGAAGGGAACCTTGAACTGTATGAACCTTGGGGAAGGGAAACTCTCTTTGCATTCAAGAGTTGGACGAAGCTCTGAACGTTTATCTGAACACTTATTTGGTGCTGACATCCCTACACATTGTAAACAATTAGATGTGAGGGCAAGTACAGGGTTTGGAAACAGACAGATATTTGCTTTGGACTTCCTGACACAGACTATCGTTAGTTTTATTTGGGTAGGGAAATCCCACCTTAGCATAGGGCAAGTTAGGACTTTTTCCAACCTCCTTTATATTCAAAATCGTATTCCGTGGTCTGCGTCTACTTCATGATGCCTCCACACCAGGCACTGGCGTACGTAGTGCTATTAATTGGCCACCAGTGGTAGCAGTTGCAAAATGGTGCATGCACCTGGGGATGTAATAGCAGTGCCTGGCAAATGCCTAACACCTGTACACAAGCAAAAACGATTGGCTTTGTCTATGCTGGTTTTTAACAGGAGTTCAGTGAAGGACAGGCATAGTGCTTATAAATCGAGTGGCTGACCCGCTGAGACATTTCTATAACACCAGTAGCACGTGTACAGCTCCAAGTACGTCATTCACCCTCACAAGACTGTTTTTAAAAAAACACTGGCAACTCGTTTGAGTGCAAAGTTTGATGGTAAGCCTCGAGTAAAGTGAGCGAAAAGAGTTCCCATGAAGAGGTGTTTTGGCAGAGAGGGACAGGCACACGATGGGAATGGCCATAGGGATTAGCATGGTCATATGTAGTGAATTGGTGGGCAAATAACCAAACCACCTGCAAGCTGTGTGTCCCTACTCATATTCCATTTCTCCCTATCTGTACTCTCATACAGGAGCCACCGAATAGCTCAAACTAAAAATGATGGGACGGACGCTTCACAGAGTTTAAGAAGTTTTCCAATCCATTCCATTTGTGGTTTTCCAATTTAGAAAATCTGCCCAGTCCACACAACATTGTTGTTCCGCCCAGCAGGGCACAGGAGGCTTCCCTTACAACTCCTCCTTAAGTGCCATGCCAAAGCTCTTCCGAAGTTGGGGCTGGACTAACTCGAAGGAATACCACCAGCGCCTGCTGGAGTTCAGATCTCGCAGGCATCTAATAGCGCTCTGAGGGAGCAGGGATAACACCTATGTGGTATTACACATGGAGTGCGCGCAGGAAAACCAGGCGCTAATATCTAGCTTCCACGTGAAATGTAAACTATGACTCTCTGTCCAATACATAGGCCACACTATGCTTGAAACACAGAACTAATATCAGAAAAAGCGGTGTCTGTATGGCACCTTTCAGCCCCGGGGGGCGGGTCGAAAGCATCTCTGGGCAGCGCTATTTGTGCCAAGCTGACTAGATTTACAGCTAAATAAACAGCTCCCGGCAGCTTGAGTCCCTGATCACAGCAGAGTTGGGTATTTGTAATCCCATCAGCTTGCTAGAGTCGAGCTGTAGGGTCCCTTCTGTCGATCACGCCATAAAGTAGGGAGCTCCTAAACCCATAAGAGAAGCAGGATCAAGGAAAGGCTAGCTGTCAAGGCTTTAACTAACTTGGCTTTTCTATGGGGTAATTAAAGGATGCAGAAGCAACTTAAACGGTGGGAAAACATTGGGGAGGTGTTCCAGGAAATCCTCCAATAGGGGGCGGTGTAGAGCATGGACTGGCCTTGGCGCCAACAGGACTCTCGTTAGCACTGGTCAGCGGGGCGTTGCATACAGTGTTACTGCTCAGCAGGTCCAGGGCAGCCTCGGAATCCGAGATGAAACCGCAGGCCACGGGTTGGAATCCCATCAGGTCTGACTCAGCGTTTGTATCTTTTTAAAGTTGATAAAATGTGAGGCTAACAGTTACTCATGGTTCTGGTATGTCCCGGGAGGATAGCTCAGCGGCAACGTGCTCGCCTGGGAAGCAAGACAACATGAAGCAACACAGGTTCGATCCCTGGGTCTGCATTTAGAAACCTCTGGGTATTAAGCGTGTTATAAATACGCAACTATGGGACATAGTCCTGTAACATCGCCTCGATGCCCCCGGGTTGTGTGAGCGCTTTAAAAATGCAAATAAATAAAATATGTGCAGTGCTTCAAAGCTGCACGCATGAGGTCAAAGCACTATGGGCCCATCATATCAATGCAATGTCCGTCTGCTGGAACAAAGGATGGGTCATGTTCTAGACAAAACCGACAACATCACTACTATATGAGGGTTTAAATTACTGTGTATTTTGTGCTCCCTGTCATCTTTTTTGAGAAGGCATAACCTTAAGAGATAGATTTTGATTGACCTCAATCTAGAGCCGTCAATCACACGCATTTCCACGGCGCCAACAGGCCCCGAGATTAAACCATTAAACTCCTGCTTTCCGGTTCCGGAGAGTGTTCCTGGGGGCGGAATGTGTTTTACTCATCAGGTGCTCCTCCGATTACACGGGACGGGCCTGGCGAGGAACGCTACGGGGACGCCAGACGGACAGCGCGCTGCTCGCCGTGGGCGCCGCTATCTCGTTACGGGAGCCTTGTTTGGGTGCTCGGCCGCCTCCATCCCTCCCCTGGGGTCCACAGCTCCGTGCATCACCTGCCGGTGCCTGCCCCTGCCTGCCAGGCCCTGGCCATCTGTAGTGTTGGGTGGGGGTGTGAGGAGAGGACACGTTCATTGACTGACACAAAAACAGCCGCGGTGGTAATAATGAACTTATGAGTGATTATTAATAACTAAAAGGGCTGAGCAAACGCCACATGAAAATGGATGCAACCTGCAGGTCACAGGGGGAGGCCGAGCCGTTGCTTCGCCCACGATTAAGCAAATTAGTACCAAGTGGTTAAGTAAAAACAAGTTATGTTATGGCCAACATGTTTATTTATTTATTTGAACATTTATATAGCGCACAAAACCCAAAAGGTATCTAGGAGCTTATTCTTACGAGACTGGGTACTGGCATGTAGTTCAGCTTCTTCATAAGAGATTGGTTACAGACATAAGGTTTAGCACAGAGGTGAAAGGTTACAGTCTTATCTCACATTGTTATCATACATTATCATGGATTATTTGCACGAGTTTACACATAGTTTCCAGACATAATTTGTTACATGATTTACAGGAGTTGCTTGTAGAGAGGCGGGTGTAAGGTAGCCTAACAGATGTGGAGACGATGAATCCAATGGTGTCATTGTGTTCCACATGTGGGAACCCTATATTAGGCGACAGAGTCTTGAGGAGCACAATATATGTGTTGGCAATGTTCTTTAAACTACTAGGATTAGACAACGTGTGGCCCCTAGTGTACTCAGCTGTACTTTATGCAGCGGTTGCCCCAGAGACTTCAGCTACACCGTGCCATTATCATAAACTAAAGGAGCCCTGAAGAAGTGCTCTGTGGCATGAAACACATTTAGACTCCGGCACGCTGGATTCCATTGGTGTGGGTTGATTCAACTTTTGAAAACTATACGCAAATGTAACAAACAGATTTCGGACACCGCTTGTGCACGCCACTGTGGGAGAAGTCAAACTTCACTGTTCTTAGGGTTTAATGTTCTTCTTCCTCTTGTGCAACTCTATGGTCACTCCATGGAAATCGCCTTCCTCTCCGACAATAATATGCTTACAGCCTCTTGTCGCTCCAAGCCTCTGACTGGTCTTACTTGATGTGTCATGCTGCTTTTCACACGGGGGAAGGGCCCATCCATCTGGGCACTCTTTCTTCCTGCACTCTTTCTTCCTTCACTATATCTGGTTCACTTCTCCCTTGATGTTCTTGATACCTTCCCCAACTTTAATGTGGTCCCAGAAATACAGAGTGATTTCACTGCTGAATACTCACCACACACATTCTTCAGTGCAGAATATGTATCTAAAAGAAATTCAACTACAATATAAATATATATATATATATAGAAAAGACAAAGAGAAAAGGGGAACCACACTCTCCACTGACAGAATAAAGGTGCCCAAGTAAACAAAAATGAGCGTAGCTCAAAACGTAGGAATGGTCATAAGTTTCATTTAATGGATAATACAAAAATAAGATAAAAACACGGCCGGGAAGGCAGCAGCAAAAACAGAGGCAGGACGCCTAGAGGCACGACCCGCACACAACGCGTTTCACGCTCAACTGAGTGCTTGATCACGAAAGGGAAAGAAGGACCAGACAACTCTCATAGCTGGAAAGTGTAGTCCTATTGCTATGTCAATGAAACTGTGAAAGTGCCCGGAGGGATGAAGAGGGTGGCAGCCATGTTTGAACGGAGGGCAGGAGTGGCCAACAATGGGAGCAAAGGTAAATTCCAATGTAAAGGGACAAAAAATAAGAATGTCTGATACAGTGCAAAGTACACAGAAGGGACTAAAAAACTTTTTCAATGGTAAGGGACCCAAAATAATAAGGTTGGTACCACAGGTCCGAGCCAGTCACACCCACAGTTCCACTATGAGTCAAATATAGTTTGCAAGTTCAACAAGGAAAACCCCCATAGTCATAATCTGGTAAAATGAAGATACTGCATGGAATGCAAGGATAAAAAATACATAAATGACAATAGATAAAGACATAAGGCGACCATTTCCCAACCCCTCATGTAAGTAACTAGAAGCTAGTCATAAATATGACAGTGTGACACAGGCAATATATTTATTGTTAAAAGGTACACAGAAAGTTTGGGGAAATGGATAAGGTTTTTTTGGGGTGGTGGTTCAGGGTCATCGGAAGCATGTGGGGTATTCCACCTGCGTATTGCTGCTGCTCTTAATTTTAAAGTGGTGAAAATTCAAAACGGATTCATTTTGGAATAAAACCAAGCCAGGGCTAAAATACACCCATCTCCAAAGGATCTGGCGGGGGATGTTTACTATTCCCGATGTCTATAACCTCTATCTCTTTTGATCAAATCCATCCAGGAAGTATATTTTTTCCTACTCCTCTGCTCCATGAATGTCAACTATTTTCTTCCCAACCACGCATCTCCCTTTTTCCTCTGATGCACCTAGCAAATGTCTTCCATTTGATCTCCCTCCGTCATCTCTCAGCATATCCCTACTTTTCCTCGTATTTGCAGGTTCAGTTTGTATACTCGGGAGGATAGCTCAGAGGCAAAGTGCTCGCCTTGGAATTAAGACGACACGAAGCAACACAGGTTCGATCCTCGGAACTGCGCTTAGATACCTATGGGTATTAAGCACGTTATAAATAACCTATCATATCATCATATCATATCAAAGTCCCCTCTTCCATCACACTTCACTCATACCTAATCAAACATCCACATAACTTTCATTATGGACCCTCTTTCTTTCAAATGCCAATTCTTGTTATCAGTTCCTCATCCCCCTTGTGCTCAGTGAGGGTTTAGTGCTTTCTCGTTGCTTGCCCCAGACCACTGGAACTCTCTTCCTCTTTCCTTTTGTGCCATCTTCTTATTCTTTATTTCGTACTTCTCTTAAAAATTGCCTTCTTCAGTCTTAAGACCAATTTGTATAGCGTGTGATTTTACTCTGATTGTGCTTTAAGTATATTATATTCAGCACTATGGCGTACAGCGCTATATCAATTACAAATAAAAAAAATACAATTCAAGTTTTTTTAATTGGTCTATGATAGTTTGTGATTTTGATATGCTTATGTTTTGTGTCGAATCACCACCATTAGTTTCAAAGCGCCTGGCCTTGTCCGTAAGCTGGAGTACTGTACCCCTCGCTCGTGGTAACCAGACCATGAACTGCGTTAAGGTAAGAGGTTGGCTAGATCGGGTAAAGAGGATGCAGACAAAGCGAAGGGATGAAGCAAGGGCTGGATTTTAAGTGGTAGTATGGATTTATGTTAGTCCCAAATATTCAATAGGCGTTGCAATAACAAATGGATTGTGCTCCACAGGCAACTTTGGAGTAGTATAAGATACAAATGGTGATGTGTTGGGTGCGTGAGAGGACCAGGAGCATGCTTAAATGTCCCCTGCTCTCCTTAAATTCTATGTACACTCTGCCATGCTTTCTACCTCTTCTGGATCAGGCTGGAGTCCTATTTTGTTTTTACAAATTAATTGTATTAAAATTTGACAATAAACATAAAACGCACAAGCTATATATGTTGGTCACCAAATGTGTCCTTCAACCTCCATTGTACTTATTCATATCATAGCAATCACAACAGCCTCCAGAGCCACTGTCAAGCGGCTAGGAATTAGACCGCCACAGACATTGGGCCCATTTCCTCTCTAACAATTGCTCGAATTAGACTCATATTTTAGAATTTCCTTCCCACTTCTGCCTGGTCAACTCCCCACCCTATGTTCCTTCTGCCCACGTTCAAAGGCCATCAGTACTACGATATTGTACTTTATTCTAATTTATTTTACCTATAGTTATTATTGTACAATACATTTTCATACATTCTTTGTGGAGAACCATTTTAACTCCATAAAGAATGTAAGAGGTTGTAAATGATTTTTTGCTATCAACAAATAATTCAATAGTTTGCATACTTTATATATCTGATGGAGTGATCAGACGTACCGGTTTTGCCTGGATCGTCCTTCATATAACAATATTTCAACCAGATGTTTAAGAATCTACAGCTTACATAGTTGTTTCATTGTCCAAGAGCATATCGCATAGGTACGCCCTGAAAGGGCCCCAAATGTCTTTAGGTCGGCTCGTACTTGGTAAAGTTAGCACGTATTGTTCCTCACATTCATTGATATAAGTTAATTCACGTAAATAAGTGTTCATGGTGGGGGGGTTTGGGCTTTTCCATACTTGTAATATACATTTTTTGGCAATAACACATGATACATTGAACAGTCTTCTGACTTTTTCAGAGCATTTCCCAATATCCCCAAACAAATATTTTTGTGGGGTCAGACACGGGGAAATCTGCGTGATGTCTGTCAACATGGTTGCAACCCTCTCCCAAAATCTTGCCACGACCGGGCATTCCCAATACATATGATAGGATCCCGCCTGGGGGGTCCCGCATTTGGGGCAGTTGCCTGGATCATCAGGTGCAAATTTAGCAATTTTGGCAGGGGTGTAGTGCAATCTATTAAGGATTTTAAACTGCATTTGGCGCAATCCCGCATTGAGGGACACCCTTTTTGTAAGTGCACAATATATTTCCCATTTGTCTTCAGGTATCTGCATTCTCATATCCACTTCCCATTTCTCTTTCACTCGATTGGACGTGGGGTGTGGGTTTGGATTGTTTTATACAATTTAGAGATTCCCAGTCCTCCCCGGGTTGTAACTAATTATATGCATGGGTGGGAGGGAGGTTCATCAGGGAAGGATGGCCATCGCGCTTGATATGCGGATCTCATTCGGTAGTATTGTAACGTACGGAGTGGGCCTCCTCCCACACCTCTAGTGAATACTGCAAGGGTTCCGAACTTCCCATCTATGAACAGGTCTCCCACTTTCATCTCCATATCGGAGTCCCAGGCCTCCCGTATACTGGTATCGAATGTAGGGGGGACATTTGGGTATTCCATAGCGGAATTTCGGGGTTGTATGGAAGTTCTATTTTCAACTTTTATATATAGCCCCCGAGGCCCTTACGGTGCAGCTCACAGGGTCGAAATCACAGGAATCCCTGTGTCTCGTATCAGATATAACGGATCTAATGTTTGTGGGTACAGTGGTGTATTCCTCTATCCACGTGTGGGGTGGTTTGTCCGCTTCATCGTACCAGTGCTTCGCAAACTGTGCTTGCGCCACCGTGCAATAGAGCTCAAAATCTGGTGCTGCTATTCCCCCGTTTCGTACGGTTCTGTCAACCTTTCCCAGCATATCCTGGCCACCTTGCCGTTCCACAGAAACGACACTGCCATGGATCGCAATCTGGAGAAGAATTCCTTTCCTGGCCATATAGGAATATTTACAAATAAGTATAGTAGCTTGGGGAGTACAATCATTTTGAGAATGGCGATTCTACCGTGTAATGAGATTGGGAGGTGCCCCCAGACCTGTAGCTTGGTGCTGAGTGTTTGTAGCGCCTGGTTATGGTTATCCGAGTACAGGGTCTGCCTGCTGTTTGAAACCAGTACTCCCAGGTATCTGATGTGTCGCTCCGACCACTTAAGGCCGCATGTCAGGGCAGGGCGTTTTGTAGAGGGGGTAAGCGGGAACATGTCTGACTTAGTATTGTTCACCGTGTATCCAGAGTATTCTGCGAATTCACTAATGTCTGCCATGATGGGGGCTATGTTTCTGTCTGGCTCATGTACATACAATAGTGTATCGTCCGCGTACAGTGTATTACCTGGGTGGCTCCTTTCAGCGTTATACCTTTGTTTACATAACGCAACCACACCGCCGCTGCCATGGGTTCTATTGTTAAGGCAAAAAGGATAGGGGAAAAAGGGCACCCCTGTCTGGTGCCTCTGCCCAACTCGAACAGGTCGGATATAATTCTATTCGTGCACACCCTTGCACACGGGGCAGTGTATAGCACTCTAACAAATTTAATGAAGTAGGGGGCCATCCCAAACGACTCAAGCACCAGGAAGAGGTACTCCCACGAAACTGAATCAAACGCTTTCTCTGCGTCTAGGGACACTGCTACTGCTTGTTTATTCGGGTTTATTTGTGACATTATTCCGAACAAGCTGCGCAGATTCAAAGCAGTGGACCTTTGGGGAATGAACCCACTTTGGTCCGGGTGAACCAGCGTGGGCATTAAGGGTAATACGCGATTTGCTAGCACCTTCGCAAAGATTTTTGCATCTACGTTTATCAGGGATAGGGGCCTTTATGAAGACATATCCTGTGGCGGGCGTCGGGGTTTAGACAATACTGTGATTATAGCTTCTCGCATTGTCGGGGGCAATATTTGTTTTCCCAGGGCCTCCTCCCACACCTCTAACAGCACGGGAACCAGTTCCTCCCGAAATTCTTTGTAAAATTCAGCCCCCAAACCATCCGAGCCCGGTGCCTTGCCAGATCTGAGCTCTTTAATTGCCTCTGTGTGCTCCTCTGCCGTGACAGGTTGTTCCAGCAGCAATCTGCTTTCCTCTGGGAGTTTAGGGAGATTCAACATAGCTAGGTAGTTTTTAGTTTCAGCAGGGGATTTCCTATCCTTGTTTGTATACAGATTTTTGTAGAATTTAACAAATTCGTCATTTATACCCTGTTCGCTCGTTATCTCATTTTGTGCCGTTTGGATCATAGCGATCGGGGTAATTTGTTTCTCATATTTTACCAGGTTGGCCAGCATTTTTCCTGCCTTGTTACCCTCCCCGTATCTGCGAGCCCGGGTAGGGGCTGCTATATATTGCACTTCCCTAGCTGCCAGCCGGTCAAAATCTCTAAGGGACTTGTGAATTTCCGCCAGAGTGTCCCCACCATGCGTGCGGCCATAGGTTTCCTCCAGTATATTCAGGTCCCTCTCTACCTTCTCCAATTCACAGCGTACTCCCTTCAGCAGACCAGCGGTCTTGGACAGCAGTGCCCCCCTGACCCAGACTTTAAAAGCCTCCCATACTGATGATATGTGATCTACGGACCCAACGTTGTCCGTGAAAAAATTGGCAATTTCATTGTGTAGAGTTTCAACTACATTTGGGTCTTTCAATATGTCTCTAGGCATTCTCCATCTCCTTGTTGGTCAAGGGGCATCGTTCAAAGTGATCTCCAGCACCACCGGGGAATGATCCGATAGTGTGCGAGGAAGGATTTCGCAGTTCTGTAGGGCATGTGCTAAATTTGAGGATACAAACCAATAATATATGCGCGACTCACTGTCGTGTACGGAAGAATAAAATGTAAACCTCCTATCGACCGGATGGAGCACCCTCCAGGCGTCCTGTAGGGACAGTTGCGAAATTATCTGCTTTTAAGTTAGTGCCGCCCTAGGAGGTGGCCTAGTTACCTTGACGGATCTATCCAAGGCCTGGTCTAATACAACATTGAAGTCCCCACCCCAAAGAACAGTGGTTACATCATGTTAGGTGAGCAAATCGAGCATTTGTAAATAGAAATCAGGGTCGTCTATATTGGGTCCATAGGTATTTAACAAGGTTATATGCTTCCCCGCTAGCTCCCCCCACACCAGTACATACCTTCCCACCGGATCCACCAGGTGTCCCTTGGTTATAAAGACCAGCAAGCTATGTATAAGGGTGCAAACCCCCCTAGACTGTGATGAATAGTCCGTGTAATAGCACAACTTGCCCCATTTGGCCAGTATTCTCTCATTGACCAGGCCCTGTGCATGTGTTTCTTGCAACATTAAGATTTGAGGCCCATGCCTAGTAACATAATTACTGACCTTCCTAACTTTCATTGGATTATTAAGGCCTTGGACATTCCAGGACATCAATCTTATCCGTAGTCCGTCTCCCATTTGGTGTGTGTATACATCATACTTGTACAGAAGTGACCTTGTGTAACCCAGTAACCAGCCTTTGAATAGCGCCATTGTCTGCAAGACCACATTTCAATTAACCTACAACATCCATAAATACAAACTTTCCCACCAGCCTCAAACTCGTCTAGGTGGTCGCGATACCGAAAAACATCCCCACATTCCCTATCCCCCCCTCCATCCACATCATCCACCCCAACTTGACGATGAACCCTAGTAACCGTTAGGAACATTCCTGAGGGTGCTTCGTTGCAGTCATGAGGCCACCCGACCGGGCTCACGACCCAGTGTAGATTACTTGGAGCCCCCACGGGGCCGACCACCTCCGAAACATCAAATATTACTTGCATTTGCCGGGCTATTCAGCCAAGTTTCAGTCCTTCACTGCAGACGGGCGTCTTCCATTCTGATCCGGCCCTCAGCCCCGCGGGGCAGCGGAATAGTGGCTTCCACATAGGCTTGGGCTGCAGCAGGATTTTCAAAGAAGTGCGCCCTTCCTCCATATTGGATTCTCAATTTGGCCGGGAATATCAGTGCATACGGGACCTGCCGCGCTCTCAGAAGTTTTTTGACTGGCTCATACGATATTCGGCTGGCCTGAACCCCAGTGGCAAAGACCGGGTAGATGTGTATGCGACTGTCCTCATACTGCAGCGTGCCAAGTTCTCTTGCCTTCCGAATGACCGTATCTCTGTCCCTGTAGTTGAGCATTCTTGCAATAATTGTGCGGGGCGGTGCCCCAGGCTTCGGTACCGGAGCCAGCGTTCGATGTGCACGTTCAATCAGGAAGTGTTCTGAAAAGGAGGCCGCTCCAAACAGGGTTTTGAAGAGGGCTTCCACCCGTACTTCCATTTTGTCTCTACCAAATGACTCCGGGACACCAACGATGCGCATATTATTTCTTCTCGAGCGCGATTCCAGGTCTTCGCACTCGTTTTGTAATTTGTTCAAGCTTTCTTTGAGCTGGGCAATGTCCTGGTCATGGCGAGCAACCGTGTCCTCGGTAGTACCAATTCTGTTCTCCGCCTCCGTTAGTCTCTGGTCATGTTTGTCAGCTCTAGTCTTCAATGTGCCAATGGTTGTTACGATGTCATCCAGCTTCATATTCAGCAATAGGAATCCATTTTGGACTATGTTAATCAAGTACTCAACCTTGTCCTCGCCCTCTATACTGGGCACAGGGCTAGCCGCCAATGGTGGTTTAAGTTCAATGCTTCCCGCGAGTCCATCGGTCCTTTCTTTTTGGCGCTCGTTCCCTCCACCATGTTGCCTTGCTTCCTCATGTTTCCCATGGAGTCTCTTGGCGGTCTGTTCCGGCCAAACTGAGGGGATATTGTTCTTCGCCGTAGTTTGGGGCCGTAGGAATATGAAGTTATTACCTACTACTTTTCAGATGGATTGCGCTCTCTGTCGTTTCTTGTTAAAGGATACACTGGCATCGCGCTCAAACCGTCTGACCCCGATTCTTGTGTTTGCCTCCGCAGCCGCGGGACCCTCAAGCGCCTCTCCAGCTCTCGGCCAGGCGGCGCACTGGGAACAGTTCTCCCCCAGCAGCTGCAGCGCCGACCCTGTCCCTCTGTGTCCGGATCGTTTTCGGGTTTTGAAGAGCCTTGTGTCTACCTTCGTAACCGCTGGCCCTCAGATGTGGGGGACTTCACCTCTCCAGCGCTCGGTTGCGTCACCTCGGGCAGGCGGCGTATGGGGAGCAGTTCTTTTTTGGCCTCTGTAGCGCCGATCCGGCCCCACTGTGTTCGGATCGCTCTCGAATATCCAAGCAAAGGAGTATAGGCTGACTAGCTCGGGGCGGGCCGCCGCAGTCTTGGTCCGTGCTCACTACATCCTTGTAGGCCGCCTTCTCTATGCCCCCAGCAGATAGAGCGTCAGCGGCTCAGCGCCGCAATGTCCTGGTTCCGGGGATCGGCACGCTCCACCGCTCCTCCCCACAGTGAACACCAGGTCTCGTAACTCCTCAGCCCAGGCACCTATCCCTCCAGGATTTCTTGTGTGGGTGCTTCAACACCCACGGCATGTCTCGGTGTGGTCGGTATCCCGCAGCGTGCTCCGAATCAGGATTTTTTCATATAACGGATGGTTCTCAGGCCGGAGCGCTCGAATCAGGCAGCCATGTTTGTCGTGTGCAACAGCGCCCCCATAGGGGGCCTGACAATTTTTAAAGTTTAAAAACCCTGTCACAGGATTTAGGGTCAGGTGGGTACCGTACCGGTTTTATGTGAAAGGGACTGAAAAATTCCAACCTAGGGCCAGCTACCGCTCTTTTCATGTTGAACCCCGTCCTCCATACTCTCCTCCCTTCTTCTAGGCCTTCTCTTTGCCTCTGTGCCTCCCATTCGATGGGACAGGCCACCGACATAGCGTTCCATTTGTATGCTAGTCCTTTTGTGTTTATTATCCCTGCAACTGTAGTCCTACTTCTATGTCCGTGTCTGTGCCGGTTTATTTTGGAAATCTAGTCCCCCTATATATGTGGGACGAATCAACCTCCAAGGCACCAGTGGTCCAGGGATGAATATCGGTTTCTAAACCATCAATCAGCCACACACCTCTCTTACACCAGAAGGGATCCGAAGAGATTTGAACACAAGTCAATTATAAACCTCCTTGTCCAATGTAGGGAACGTGGACGGAAGGGCAGGTTTATCGTGGATCGTTGGTTAGTTACAACACAGCGAAAATATATTACCCAATGATAAAAGGGACTCTCCAGTTAAGGTTGTAAAAAAAAAAAATATCAACCTTATTATTACTTCAACAGACAGTTCTAGCACACTGCAAAATACAACCCACTCTGTGAAGGAACACACAGGACAGATAGTTTCACGAAGCAAAGGAGGCACTCTACTGACAGAAGGGTAGTTGGTAAAGTAATGAGTCTTACTGTTAAAGGTTTTTTGGTTACAGCACCAAGGGGCAAAGGGTTGTAACTGTCTCTAGGTGCCTTCGGAGAAGGACCGTGGGGTGGGAGCAAAACTACAATGTACCTGGTGCTTAAGAAGTTCTTGATGCTCGACAGCGTCAAGACAGTTCCATGGCGCTTGGTGGCTCCTAAGAAAGAGTTGGGAAACAGCTGCAGGTATCAGGCGGCAGGCAGTTTGGTCAGCGAGGCAGGACAGGCGGCTGCAGGCTGGCCTACACGGTAGATCGGGGTCAAGAATCATTGTCTCTGTGCTGGTTGGCGGATCTGCAACCCTGGTTGAGGCGTGACAACAGTCACTGGTGCAGCGGGTTGTGGTTCGAGGACTTGACCGCCTCGAAAATGTCCTTAAAAGATGAGCGCTGGTTGATGCTTTTGTGGCACTGCTAGCTTCGTCGCAGGGCTCGTGGTTTGCAGGCAACTGCCTTGTCCTTAGTTCAGATTCTCTCTGGCACTTGCCACCTAGAAAACTTGCTGGCAGAACCTAGCAGGGCACGCTGTGTGCTGGCTGGGTACCCGAACTGCTGGACGGGTCCTCAGAGTCCGGTCGCTCCCTCTGTTCCCTGTGAGATGTTTAGAAGATGGATCTTGCTTCCCTCTTGGAATTCCTGGCCTTCCTTCACTGGTGGAAGATGTAAGGTAGACTGTACCTTCAGCATGGGTCCAAATGATCTGCCAAGTGAGGGGTTTAGGCCTCTTTTAAAACCAAATGGGCCCCCGGGATTGGTGCAGGCTAAGCCTACCTTAAGGAGCCAATCCTGCGTCCCAGAGTGCTCTGCAACAGGAAAGGTAAGGGATGACAACATATACCTAAGTCCCACCCATCTTCCTGTCTGTTGTAGATCAAAGTGTCTCTCTGGTTAATTGAGCCCTCTCATACTCTTGATTAAAGCGCGGGTCTCCCTTGAAGTTTGTGCCGAGAGTAGACTTCCTATCTTCCTCAATTCACATACTTCTCCCCTCTGAAAGGGGTCCACTCTGCAGTGGTATCTATGGTAACTAATAGACCCAGACATGCCATTCAATGCCCTTCATACAGAGGGGTGGGAACTAGCTTTAAGTTGATGCATTGTATACCAAAGGGATGTTAGCCCTGCTTTCCTGTTGTCCGTTTGGCAACCAAGCCTCTTCGACAGCCTTGCCTCAATTATATCTCATTAGTATGTACTGACACCAGCCAAACTAAACAATAGGAAAGCAGATCCATGGAGCCTTTCATATTTTAATTAGGCTGGCCATGGCCGGAGGAAGGTGTGCCGTCCCCCTCCTTGAGATGCTTTGATGTACCCGTGGCAGTCACATTCCATCTGAACATGACAGAGGAGGACGGCGTCTGTAGGCTGTGTGTCCCTGGAGTACACATGACTATTCGTTTTGTGCGTTGAACAGAGAAAAAGTGTGAGGAATGGCCTCGCACATTTTCAGAGGTTGATCTCCCAACATTTTCATTATCAAAAAAGCCCAAGCGAGCACACACTCCCCGTGCGGATGGTCGAATTCCTCACAATATGTCACTAATTTGATGTTCTGAGGGGGCGGGGGGGGGCTAGTGCAGTTTCTTACAGGGCAATTAATGGCCGGAGATTTGTTTAATGACCTGGTCAGCCTGGGAAGTTCTACAACAGATCTATTCTGAAGGAATTACTTTCACTTAATCAGAAAATATCAATTACATCTTCTCTGTGGCATCTTACGATCTCACAAGTGCACTGTGGGTAATCTGTCTCGCCTCCGCTTTGCTCGGAGGACACAGCAACAGTTGTTCCTGGAGACACCTGTAGGTGGCCACAGCTTAAATCTTAAGAACTAGGCACCTGCAAGCGCTTAATTTGGAAAAAATTTACAAAATACAAACTTCGACCCGGTGCTGCCGTAACGGCACAGGACCAAGGAAAATAGACTAATGTACCCCTACAGCACCTTATAAGGTTAAATCAAGTCACGGAGTAGTCTTGCCCAGCATAAACATTGGGGGACCAGATGTAAAAGTATAAAACCGGGACAGGGCAACTAACATAAAAGTAGGACTCACCCTTGAAAGTGGCTGTCAAGGCACTACACTTCAGTAGCTTTTGGAGGAGAAGGAAGTTTGAGTGTTACTGGTAGAATAAACACATATTATAATTAATTAGTCCCAAACTACCCACTATCTTAATTCGTAAAACGCAGCATTTCTTCTGTGTCAGATTGTGCATTCCTGAATACCAGCTATGAAGACTTACTGCCAAAAGGGGGGACAGAGCACCCAATTCGGGGACAGTCCCGGCAAAACCGGACGTCTGGTCACTATGTTTACAGGCACAGTCCTTCGCTGTGGCTTTCAAAATTTGATTAATGTACTTTTGGGGGGTATGTTATTCTTTCTATTACCAATGAAAAGAAAGTCAGAAGATACACATGTTGTGTTGTGATTATTATACAAAATAGCAACGTGACGGGAATTTATTTAAATGTAACGTTTTAGATAAACCAGCGTTTTGCATAATTCTCTAGTTTGGACCCCAGTGAGATGCAAGGGTTAGCCAAAAGGCGATTGCACTTAGGGATGGATGGCCTCAGAGCCTGGATTCCCAGGTAGGGACTTGGAAGGGGTGGGTGGGCCTCACTAGGTGGATGGACTTCGGAATAAAGGATGCACCTGGGAATGCAGGTGGACATCAGAGAAGAGCCCGGATGGAATCAGAGATGGGCCTAATATGGAGAGTCAGACCTCGGAGCAGAAATGGAACTGGGCTGGGGATGGGCCTTAAAGCAGGGAAGGCTCTCGTGGGCGAGAGGGCTCCAGGGGCCTAGATGGGTCTCGGGCGCAGAATAGTGAGGGGCCTGGGTTGAGGTTTAGAGACCAGCAAAAGCAGAATGTTTGGTATGGTTCCATTTTGTTTGTTGAGGAGAGCAGTGAAACACTTTGACCCAAGAACACTGGCTGCCAGTACATGCTCAGAAAGAAGGAAGTCAACGAGCATAAATGGGGAGGGAGGGAAGAGGTTAGCTAGATGTGTACCAAAAACAGTCTCACTGGGTCCGAGGGCGGTGGATTCACGTGCTGATAATTAACCATGTGACCTTCACGGCTTGAAAATGAAAATATTCCTAGCAATGCTCGGAGGCACAGGGAGTATGCATAGATCCCACTCCATTGAACCATAGAGCACCAACGAGAACCTGCCAAGCCACCAGCGAGGTCTCCGGGTGGGATGCGCATACAGGACTGTGCAAGGGCACTCCTCAGTGCGATGTTCTTGTGAGCTCTCGGGGGGAGGGATGGGATCGTGGGCGGGGGGACGGGAGGGTTGGATGGTACCGGTGCTTCGGTGTATGATGCTCCAGCGTGAGCTTGAGAATTGGGGGAGCCGGAATGCCTGGCTATGCGTGCTCTAGATAACTCTCTTGGTGGCTTGCAATAAGAGCTCTGCAGAGGATGCTCCCACGCAACCTATGGGAGGGGATGCTCCCACACAACCTATGGGAGGGGATGCTCCCCCACGCAACCTATGGGAAGGGATGTTTCCACGCAACCTATGGGAGGGGATGCTCCCACGCAACCTATGGGAGGGGATGCTCCCACGCAACCTATGGGAGGGGATGCTCCCACGCAACCTATGGGAGGGGATGCTTCCACGCAACCTATGGGAGGGGATTTTTCCACGCAACCTATGGGAGGGGATGCTCCAGAGCGACCTCAGAGTGGGAGAGGATGCTCCAGAGAGACCCCTGGGAGGGGATGCTCTAGAGAGAACCCTGGGAGGGGATGCTCTAGAGAGAACCCTGGGAGGGGATGCTCTAGAGAGAACCCTGGGAGGGGATGCTCCCAAGTGACCTATGCCAGGGGATGCTCCAGAGAGACCTCTGGGGGGTGGGAAGATACTCCAGCAAGACCTCGGGGAAAGATGCTCCAGAGAGAGCTCTGGGATGGGATGCTCCCAAGAGACCTCTGGGAGGGGATGCTACAGAGAGACCTCTCCAGGAGATTTGCTAGCGTGATCTTTTGCTTGTGTGAGGATGCTACAGAGAGACCTTTGGCAGGGAATTTGCTCCAGATTTACCCTGAGGTGCTCCAAAGAAGGAGAGATGTCCACATGGGCATTTCGACATTTTTGGGGACTTTCCTACATTACTTTCCTCAACAGGGACTGAGGGAAAGATTTGGAGACCACCTCTCTAGTAGGACAAGGGTCTCTATAGAGCGAACTAGGACCATTATTATAAACGGATGCAGAAAATACTAGAATAATAATAAACAATGCAGGCAACAATAAACATATTTCCAGATTTTGAGCAAATGGCAAACAGGTTTTAGATGCAATGTAGGAAGTTTGCTAAATGGACTAGTGATAAATAGCATACAGCAATTGTCGTGGGCTTGGACCTGCGATTCTATTTTTGTTGCATCGCTCGACCTGGCATCTGCTTTTGATGCAGTAGATCGTATAAATTATGGTTAATTAAAAGTGTGGGCCATACCTTCAGAATGTCTGAGATTGATTGTCGGATTGTATAGTAATACAAAGATCCAAGTTCACCTAAATCATCAGGGAGGTTTATCTCGGCCTATCCCTGCCATCTGCGGAGTTAGATAGGGTTGTGTTTTAGCAGCTTGTCTAATTAAATTATACCTTGCGGATGCCGATGACTCCTTACAGTCCTCAGCTTTTGTGTCACCTATATTAGGTAATTTAAGAAGAACATCTTTGGCCTACGCTGATTTCTTGCTTTTTGACTACACAGTGGTTGGTCTTCAGCGATTAAGTAGTTTGTGAATTACATCGAGGGTCATTCCCTGCTAATCAACCCGGGTGGAAAAAACTAGGATAATGCAGTTTACTAGAAGAAAGACAAAGTGCTCTTTAATCGATGGAAGATAAGCGAGACAAAATTGGACATTGTCCATTCTATCATAAATTTGCACTTTCCGATAAACTTGCATCCCAGTATTGGGAACCAAAAATTGCGGCTTAAGGATAGGGTTTTTGCTCTCTCTTCTCAGCTGATGAAGATTGATCAAAAATGATAAACATTTTCCATTAAGCCGGCTATTAAATATTATGAAGCCAAATTTATACCCAAAACTGTTGTATGGGATCGAAATGTATTCGTCAGAGGTAATTAACTATCTTCCATCTTTAGAAGCAATTTTTTGGAGAAGAACGTTGAGGTTGCCAAACTACGTGCCCATGGTACTTATAAGATATACATTGTGAATCATATCTTTGAAAGCAAGCGCTCAATGGCAAATTCTTTCTTTATTCCAAAAGATCCTGTGTTGCACCGCAGGATCCTTTTAGGTTGATTTAAATGAAGTCTTGCAGAACCATAATTGCACATGGATTCTTTCAATTGCGGAAAGATGTGTGCTTACCGTAACAGAAACTGAATGCACAATTGAAGACTTGGTGCAAGCTCCTGTGCGGGTGAAATGATCATTGTTTAAACAGGACTGGATGAAATCCATAGATGCCCTGCACGCCTATCCTTCTATGAGTCACTTATCCACGGACTACAAAAGACAGGGTACTATCGCCCCCTTCCTAAATATCTATCCTGACCGAGTAACTAGGGCTATATTCCTACGATTTCGTTAGAATCTAATACTAACAAGACAGATCCTAGCAAGGTATGGTCAGATATCGAACGAGAATGTTATGTGTAGATTCTGCTGTGAAAAGGGCACTTCACTTATGAAACTCTAAGACACTGCTTGATTGAATGCAAATCATTATTGTATAACAGGAAACTATATTTTGATAGATGTTTACCATCAAATCAAAATTACTGACAATGAACAACTTTGGAACATATGCCTAGCGGGGAGAACAACCCTTGCAGTAGTTGCAGTGTTAGGATTAAAAACATCTCTGGAACTTGCAGCAAATCCTTACTTAACTGCCTAATTAGCCTTGTTGTTGAAGGAGATACATTTGTGATGAATTCTTGCATTGATTAGTGGTATGGTAAATTCTGAAAAATACGTTTTTAACAAACTGTATAAGATTGATTAAAAAGAAGGGTTGAATTGAATTGTTTACATGCTTATTTTAATTGTGTCACATGATGACATTTGTATTATGCTGCGATCTGATTGTAAATGAAATATCATTTTAATGTGTACATTATTAAAAGTTGAATGTTTTTAACCAACAATAAAAAACAAAAAAACAACAAGTGACAGTAGGTAGGAGTGGGGCCTCCCACGAACCACGGACCAAGAGCCTTAACCTGCACAGCAACCAAAGGCAGTAGTTGTGAGATGGAGAGAAACCGATACATCGGTTGTTAAGAAAAAAAGAAGCAGATCTCCTCAGAGAAGATATTAATCTATTTAGAGCGATAGGCAGTAGGACCATCTGGTCTGAGAGACGGACAAGTGCATCAATTCCTAGATCCACGTGGATAAGGGGCAATAGGTTTGAGAGGCGGGAGGGCATCCTTGCAACAAAAAAAAAAACCTTGCACCATTTACAATCTACAGAACGAAATGTGGCATGAATGTTGGGTCTTAGAGAGCGGCGGCCTGGGTGACAGGGAACGGTTTCCCAACCTATACAGAAACAGAAATCAAAGTGCACCAGGACTTAAGGTTCCCATTCTTGCAATCAGGCAATGTGCATCAAACTACTAACAACATCAATGTGTCAACTTTGTTCCTGATCCTTAAATGCTGTGCTGGACACTTAGACTGATGGTTGTTTATGGTTTTACCCGGAGGGATTAAGGGAGCCACATTCATTCCTAGAAAACAAACTTTTAATATGACAGGGCTGATGTAGTACAACAAGCTAGACTCCCTGGGTACTGTGCCTATTTAATTGGGAGCTACCTTGTCTTAGAACATCAAACTATTACCATAAACATGTCGGGGACATCAAACAAGCGTGACAGGAAACACGCATCTGAGCGAAAGAGGAGTCAATCTATCGAAATAAAAGGTTTCAGTGGGAAGCATCAATCTACTAACGACGAAGAAACATGGACATCAAACTGCTGAGATAAGGAACGTACAGGTATCAAAATGTTTTGGACGAGATATATTGTTTGGACAAACTTCCAGTTAAACCATGTCAATGTATGGACCAAGAAGAAGAAACAGGGAGAGCAAGTGAGCCATTATTAAGGTCAATGTGTAAAAAGTATAGACTAGCATTATCTAGAACCATCTGCTAGGAGAGAAGAGCTGATCTGATCTTAGGAAACCTTCTTCAATCTGCAGACCAACATTAAGCATACACTACCTCCGGGAGAAGGACTTAACTGGTGAAGCATTTACCAGTCAACATCCATAGACCTTCAGTGTAAGAGGGACGAAGAAGGTAGCCCACAGCCATGTCCATAGGGACATGGAAAAACAACTCAGTTCAATCTCATTGGTCAAGGTGTACTCACCAGTGAAGTCGTCCAGGCACTCACAAGTGTAACCGCCCTCGCGGCTGAGGCAGTGCCCGTTGTTGCGGCATGGGCTGGAATAGCATAGATCCACCTCAGTTTCGCAGTAGTCCCCGGTGAAGCCAGATGGGCACCGGCAACGTAGGCCATTGATGGGGTGTATGGGCCGGAAAAGAATGGTGTTGGAGGCGATGAAGGGCGCAGAGCTGTCAAATTTGAGCACAGAGACGCAGCGCATGTAGTTCTCACAAGGCTCACGCAGGCAGATGTTGTCATCGAAAGGCAACACCCGCTGGCTGGAGATGGCAGCAAGTAGCGTGCGATTGAGGTAGAGCATTTCCTGAAGATCCTCAGAGGGGAAGAACTGGTCATGAGCGCCGCCCGGCAGCAGCACTGACAGGCTGACGTTGAGGATGTTGGCTCGCACATCAGTGTCATTCTGTATGTTGAAGATGACAATGTCGTGGCGGGTGGCGGACAAAACAGTTGCTACACCCTCAATGAAGAGGGAGAGCAGGGGTGAGAGGAAGCGCTCCTGTGACATGTCCTCCAGGCGCAGGGTGATGCTGTTGGTCAGCATCTCATCAGTGATGATGGTGACAAGCAGAGAACACTGAGCTGTAACACTGTGGGTCCCATCTGAAAAAAGAAGAACACACGTGAGTCAGTAGGGTAAAAACAACATAGACAAGAAACAGGCAGGGTCAACAATGTCAATACATGTAAAGAGATTTAACAGTCGCTATGGTCAGAAAAGTCAACAAGATCAACAGACACTAGAATCAACAGATTCAACAGAGTCCTAGGAGTCATGGAAATCACAGATTCCACAGGATCTTAATGACATGGACGGACGATGCGAGAGACTTGGGTAAACCAGCACTTCTCCTACTCCTCGACCTCTCAGCGGCATTCGACCTCCTTGATCATGGCGTCCTATGCCACCATCTCTCCACCACCGCCAAATTCTCCCCAGAAGCCACAGCGTGGATCACCTCCTTCTTACAAGACAGAACCATGCAAGTATTCTCGGACCTAGCCGCCACTTCACCTACCATTATACTCTGCGGGGTGCCCCAAGGATCCTGCCTCTCCCCCACGCTATACAACATCTTTACACGCCCCCTCTTCCTCGACGCCATGGGCATCTCCTACACCAATTACGACGACGATACACAGATCCTCCTCACTCTCAGAGGTAACTACACCACTGACTCCCTGACCCTCAACAACCTCTACAACACCATCCAAGCCTGGATGGCAGACAACGGCCTATGCCTCAACCCCGACAAGACGGAACTCCTCCGGGTAGGTTCTCCTGACACCCTAAAAAATCTAGAAGCCCAATTCAGTCACTTCACCATTGACTCCATTAAAATTCCAGTTTCCGACTCTGTCAAAACTCTGGGAGTTTACCTGGATTCCAGCCTATCCATGGATAGACAAATCAACGCAATAGCCTCTGCAGCTGCATATCATGCCAAACTTATCAATGCAGTCAGACCCTTTCTCTCCAAAGAGAATTGCACCAACATAGCCAGAGCCATCACCGGCTCTAGGTTAGACTACTGTAACGTACTCTTTCTAGGAACCTCCAATAAAAACTTAGAGAGATTACAAGTAATACAGAACAATGCTTTCCGGGCAGCCCAAGGCATTGCAAAAAGAGAACACATCTCTGAGGCCAGAAAACTAGCCAACTGGCTCCCAATAAAAGAAAGGATCTTATTCAAAGCCCTTATACTGACCCACAAGTGCATCCACCTCACTGCATCTGCATACCTCTGACAAAGGATACACCCCGTCTCCTCCACCAGGCCAACAAGATCACCGTATACCAACATGCTCTCGGTGCCACGAGTAAAAAAAGCAAAAGCGGGCGGATCCAGCTTCCCTTATCGCGCGCTCTCTTACTGGAATGCCCTACCACCCACTATCTGTGGCGAGGCCTCCCTCACCACCTTCCGCAAAACGTTGAAGACCACCCTCTTCTCATAAGGCCAGAGACACCAGCATGTATACCTTCATGTATACAGTATTATATGACCAAAAGCAATATCTGTAACAACATTATGTTTTCCTGCTTCATTCACAATGTGTCAACAACCGCTACCATGCCTGTACCATGTAACTAAGTTTATTGCAAGTAACAGCGCCTCAATGCCCCTGGGCTGCTTGCGCGCTATAGAAATTTAAATAAATAAATAAATAAAAAATAAAGGTTATTAACAGGATGGAAATAGTCAACAGGGCCATTAGCTCCAACAATCTACTTTAACAGGGTTATCAGGTTCAACAGGATCATCAGATACGGGTTCAACAGGGCTACCAGGTTCACCTGGGATATAAAGTTAAACAGAGTCATCAGGTTCAACAGAATTAACGTGGGCACCTTAGTCAACGAAGACAATGCATCAAACAGACAAGGGCATGGAATCAGCAGTCATCAGGACCAACAAACTTAGGACTGCAATGGATCAGCATATGTGCAGGGTTGGCACGTGCGCAGAATCATTGACATGCAAGATAACACAATAACTGAGTTAACAAAAGGTCAGAAGTAAAACGTGGGTAAGACCAACAGATTAACACCGGCAACAAATGGGCAACTTCAAAACAAGGGCATGGTCAACATGTCAAATGGCCAACAAGACAAATGAGGCCTGCGGTTAAGTCCCACCTTTGAAGTTAGTGGATGGGGTGATCTAGGGTGCTGGGGGCGGGGGGAGACACCCTCTCAGTAATACAAGACCTGGAGGGGTACAAGATGTATGCCCAGGCACCCCAGTCCCATCCATAGCCTCATATGTGACACACATCATCCGAATCCCACCAAACTTGGCAGCAAGGAGATAGACTGCAATATCACCAAAATAACATACGTGGGTTATATAGATGCCTAACATGGTCTCACTGGCCATGCACAGATCGCGAGCCATCAGAGTCGCAATGACAAAGATCAGGAGTCTCTAATTCCCCAAACTAAACAGGAACAATCCCTGCGTTGAAATTAAAACGAAGATGGCAGCTGGCCCTTTTGATATGTAAGCGAGCCACTGATGGATTCGTCTCAGGAGCCGATCCTGTAGTTTAGACAAGTATTGGCCAAGCATTTAAGTCTCCAACACCTCCAAGACAGTTGAACACATGTTTCCACTTGAAAAACACAACCTTGGATCGCAATGGGCCTGGGACCGCAATACCGCCAACTCTCTCTTCAGAAATATCTTCCGACTCAAGCTCTTTGCTCCTCCACCTCCAACTCCTTGAGAGTCAGTCGCTTCTCCAAGCAGCGAGTTGGTGGCAGATCTCTTTCTTCGGCTGGCGCTTCCCTCTGGAACAGCCTCCCTGCCTCTCTGAAACTTGAGCAGAACCATCTTGGTTCCGGAAGCACCTCAGACCTTCTGCTTGGCTTCTGCCTTTTCTCTTCCACTCACCTGCTGATCTCTCGTCTGATACTAAATTGGTCACCTGGCTACCCTCTGAACTCGGCCTAGGTCCCTGCCTGCCGAGTTGCACTCCAGCACTGCCTCCTGGTATCCCCTGGACTTGTGATCTGTATCTGCAGACCCTTTACCTGCACTTATTGACACCTTTTGTCTACACTTTTAACACTCGCACTTACCACCTGTTTGCTGCACTACTTGTTTGTGATCCCGTGTCTGGCACTCGGACATCCTCACTCCCCCCTCAGGCATTTCTCCCAACCCTCTCCTCTGAACCTGCATGATTGCAATGTTCACTAGACCTAGTAAGACCGTTGTTTTGGTCCTCCCTTTGCCCCCCCCCCACTCACCTGACTCGTCGCGCCTTGAAACACTTGTGTAAAGATGCGTTATAAATGCCATATCATATCATATATAACCCCAGGCCACTGCAAAGGGGCCATGCCTGACAGGTACTGTTCGAGTTAAGAGTGCAGAGATGTTTGGAGCACGGCGGAGAGAGGAGGAAAGGCAGAGAGAGACTGCGGAGTAGAGGAGAGCGAAGAGAGGCAAAAGAGTAGGGGAGGTGGAAGAAAGGGGACTGGAGGCAGAGAGATGAGTGAAGGTAGGATGAAGAGGAGTGGAGGTTGGTGAAAGAGTGGTGGAGGTGAGAAAAGAGAAGAGGGAGGAGAGAGGAGTTGGGATGTAGAAAATAGCTGCAGAGGTGAACAGTTATGACTGGAGCAGAAGAAAAAATTGCAGAGAAAAATGAAGGATAAAGCAGAGCTCCAGAGGGGAAAATGAAGAGCAAGAAAGAGGTGGTATTAGAGCAAACAGAAGGAGATGACCTGGGGACACAGAGGGCGTAAGAAGGAGTAAGGAGAGGGAAACAAGGCATAGAAGGTTAAGAAACAGATCGCTGGAGAGGAGGCAGTGACTAAGAGAGGGAGCAGGAGTGAAAGAAAACCTACTGAAGGTGAGATGAGAAGTGACAGAAAAGGAGGACAGCAGGAGAGTTGAGGTGAAGGAACAAGCTGATTGGTGCAACTCCTTGGAGGCCGGAGAAGGGGAAGGGGGGAGTGAACAGAGAAAGAAGTGAGAGAAAGAAATGAGGGGAAGAGAGCAAAGGAGTGGAGGGAAAGGTACAATATAGAGGAAAGAGAGAAAGCCAGCAAAGGCTCACCCATAAGGCTAATCACTAAATTGTGGAGACGGCGCAAGTAACAGTCGAAGGCCTGGACAACAAACTGGCATAGACAGGTCTGCACCACGGACCAGAAGAGATGAATGTTTATCACGCGGCCCAACACCAGATGAAGATTCAGATACCCAACCCCTGTCAAGACAACCCAAGTCACAATGGATGGTGATGCCAGGTATACCAGGTGTCCAGGCAAACTAAGGAGCCAAGAGTCTACAAGTGGGCAAGCCTGAGTTGCTTTGCTGCTGGGAGGCAGACTTCATCAGGGGGGCGAGGGAAGGACTGAGAGCCGCTGCCATTAAGAAGGTTCGATGTCATTTCATCGTGGGATGGTTTTTCGTGGGATTTTTTAAAGCAGATTTTTAAATGAAAAAAAACTCATTGATTTTATTTTTGGGGGGTTTCCCCTCAACCCCATCCCCTTTTAGTGTTTATCTATTCCAAAACACCCACACCCCATAAATATATTTTTCTAACTCCCCCTAAACATGTCAATGAGTTTTTTCGTTAAATAATCAGTGTAAAAAACTCCACCAAAAACATCCCGCGATTAAAGGACGTCGTACCCTTAAGAAAAGCCATTTCATTTGTATGATAGCCCTCAAAATGTGCACTCCCCAGTAGCCAATGGCTAGTGACAATCGACTCTTTGCCAATAAGAAAGATATGCGGTGTGGAGAACCGATGAGGCAAGGGACTTTTTATACCTGGCTAGTAGCTTGCAATTTGAAGTTTATTATCTAAGTTTATACATACTGCAATGCACCACCCTATTGGCTCAGTCAGTTCTAAACCCGGGTTTTTCCTGTTGTATCCAATAATAAACTGATCCAGGACCTTTGCTATGAGTTGTCTATAGACCCTTCAACTGTGGCAGGCCACACTCAGATACAGTCAACAATAGCAAGGTTCTAAATTGAAGGGAGCTGGGGGCTATTTAGCTCAAGCTTGCAGCCTAGAAGAGCCTGGTTGGCTTGACAGCTCATTTTGGCTCCACAGGCCGACTTATTCTGCACGAACACACCTATGTGGATTTAACTGTGTGCATTTGGGGAAATCTATAAATAATCATAAGAACACATCTATACACATTTAAAGCACAAGGGGTCATAAATAATGGACACAATGATAAGTTTGCATTTTATGTGGAAGTTAGATTTGTGGAACACAACATACTAGCTCCTTGTTCACCAGTGGTAGCTCCTGGCCACTGGTTAATGCAGGACACCCGAGCGCTTCTTTTAGCTCCTGCTTATCCAATCTCAGTTTCGATCCCTGCGATAGGGTGTACATATAACATTGACAAAACATCAAAAGGTGAGCAAACCAACAGGGTCAATGCATTAGCAGGGTCCAAATGCAAACCAAGTGCATGTCTCGGGAGGATAGCTTAGGGGCAACGTGCTCGCCTTGGAAGCAAGACAATACCCAGCAACACAGGTTCGATCCCCAGGTCCGCGCTTAGAAACCTCTGGGTATTAAGTGCGTTATAAATAAGTTATAATCAACCATATCATAGTCCTCCTGGGAAGGAGCTTCTCTGATGTCTGCCGTATTCATGTCTGCAAGTAGGTTTCTCGTACGCAGCATATGAGTCTTTAAGTGCATTGAAAGCCCTCCCCAGGACTGAAGAATCAAACCCACCATTAACGACTTCAATTTGAAACCAGAGATCTATAATGCACACTATATATATTCCCTTATAGATGCTCAACTTCAAGGGGAAAACAAAATCTTCAGGAGGGAAAAAAAGGCCCCCTTCTCTAGGATTAAAATGAAGATCACATCTCCAATAATTAAAAAGATATCTGCCATAATTAAGACCTCGTCGCCAATCTACAAGACCTCATCACTCTCCAATCGAGGATGAAAAGCACAGGGAAACAGGTGCAATTTCGACCAAGTCATTCGGCCCTATCTGTCCCTCCCAAGCAGCCCCTGAGGCACTCTATTGCCCAAAGTGCAAATGAAGTGCAAGGAGGGAGATTAACGAGTCACTGGCGGGCAAGGGGGCTAAATATTTACAGGGAAAACTATGCTGACACAATCACTACCAAGACAGATGTGGCCACACTGTTTAAAGCGCCTGGTTTGTTCTTGCATTCAGAAATCCGGTTCCCCCCCTGCTCCCCACAGACAGATCCCTAACCCCTCCCTGCTACTATCCTCACCCCATTCGCCCCTTGCATGGTGCAAGGAAAAATTCAGCGCCGTGGGAGTCCAGTTTTAATATCACACAAGATGCAGGTTTTGATACCTTTTATTCAACTAACTGAAGATATTATGCGGAGACGGAACAAAGCGTTAGCTTTCGAAGTGCCACAGACTTCATCATCATCAGATGCAGAGTAATGCGATTAGTAAAGAGAAGGATAGAGCACAGTACATTTCCAAAACAAAGAGAAAAGGGTGCATTTTACACTTCATTGGCTGTGGGTCAAGAGGAACATCGAACAGCAGCGTTCAAAGTGTGGCAAAGTGACCTCATACAGTCTTTCAAAGACTTGAGGAAAGGGACTGCAAATACTCAAATGTGCCAGGAAAGACCCCTGCAGTCAGGCAGGTTATTGATTTTGTGGTCCTCTGTCTGTCTTCTTCTTGCTGATAGATTTTATCCATCAGCAGTGATTTTTGGTTACTGAGGCTTAAGCCTCATTACTCCACCTTCTCGGGTTGACTATGTAGTCGTGGGTTAGGATTCTTCTTGGTCTGTGTGGACTTGTCACAGTAGGGCTGGTTTTGCAGGGTCTTTGCCATGATGGGCCGTGGGTAGCGGTCGAAAAGGTTTGCAGTGGTGGCAGTGAGTCTTCTGATCAGACGGTTCGGGTTCTGATCCAGTCCTTGGCAGACGTTCTTACTCAGCTTTGCTAGATGTTCGTCCAACATCTCGATGTCCAGGTCTCTGTGAAGTCAACTATCCTTGTGAAGATTGGAGCTCCAGACAATATCCCTAGGGCCTTGTTCTGTAGTATCTGAAGACTCTTCCGGACTCGCTCATGGCAAGTCATCCATGCTGGGGAGGCATACGTCAGGGTAGGTCTGATGATCGCCTTGTAGACGTTGATCTTTGTCCAAAGGGGCATGGTTTTTTGTGGTGGGTGCTCTCGGGCTATTTAAGCATTCTGACTGCCATTCAAGAGGAACAATTCGCACATATCTTGCGTGGTACTCGACAAATAGCAGGTGGAGTACAGCATCAAAGGTGGCAGACAGCTCAAGAATTATTGGCAATGCTGGCTAACCCCATGGGAGGGGGCGGAGAGGATAGGGGGCCTCAGATCCTCCTGAATTTCGCTCCGCAAGTTAAGTGCTCACCTCAGAAAACTGTGCTCAGCCTGCCGGGCACACGATGCAATCCGGAAGTTCGCCTCAACCATCCATTCATCCGAACTCGATACATTGAGTACCATTAAAATGGTTAACACCAATAGCGCTAAGAAGCGGGAGGAATTTGACATGAAAAGCTATCTATAAACATTTTCTTTTTAAGTAACAGTGCCCAGCCCTGGGAGAAATGTGTAGGCGTAGGTGTGTTGGGGTCTCCCAGCAGTAACTAGGATTCCCACCACACAGCTGAATAGCTCAGTGAGTTAATGGTCTGCTATCGAGATCTGTAAGCAAACCAGTTTCTAATGTATAACTTACTTCGCCTTTACATTCCTCCGAGGTGGATAAAAGGAGCACCAGTGGGTTTGGCGATAACAGCCACTATAGAAGAGCAAGAAATGTAATTGATTTCTTTGAGACAGGCCTTATAAATAATCAATATCATTATTAGTCTCCAAGCGTCTTCCTTCATCAGCTCTGGTGGGAAAGGTCCTTCTTGGAGCAAGTTTCCCTCTTTCTTGAATTATTCATGTTGTGAGCTCAAGAAGTGGTTTCCAAGGCACAAGAAAAGCCAAGTGTAAGGCTCCAGAAAGTGGACAGCCGCCTGCCTCGCCATCCTCCGGCTAGCAGCCCGGCCCAACAAAGGGGCCTGTGTGCTGCTTATGGGATGCTAATTAAAGGCAATTTGGAGCCCGGCCTGAGAGGGAGTTCACAGGGCCCTGCCGAGGGTGGGACCGGTTGGAGCCCAGCTGAATCCAGGCACCTTGGCTGGGGGGGGGGCATCCCCCCCACTACATGGGGTCTGCACATCCCCCACTACAGGCCGTCTCAGACACTCAGTTCTTATTTTTCTTTTTCATATTATTTTATTTTGAGAGGGCGGGGGTGAGGAGATCATGTCAAATTAAGTCAACACTTTCTTCTTCCAGTCTTTTTCTAAAACAGTATCAAAGATAGGCTGCGTTTAAAAAAGGTGTGAATTAAATCCTTCGACCTGAAATGTGAGGGTCGAACTAGACATCTCAGCTAACAAGAACACATGCCAGACAAGGTTTCCGAGATTGAGGGGAGCTGGGAGCTATTTATAGCTCAGGCTGGTGGCCCAGTAGAGCCTGGTCAGCTTGACACCAACAGCTGCCAGGGACTACCTTTGGATCCCCAGGCCAAGTGATGCTCAACGAACACACCCATGTGAAGTCAACTCTGTGCATTCTGGACAATCTATAAATAAACGTCAGGACACATCTATATGACATGTAAAGCACAAAAGGTTATAAATAATGGACAATATTAGATGTTTTCATCTCACGCGGAAGATAGATTTGCGGAATGCTTTGTTCTAAATCCTCGTTCCCCAGCGGTAGCTCCTGGTCCCTGTCTAATGCTCGATACCCAGGAGCTACTTTTAGCTCCTACTTATCGAATCTCAATTTTTGATTCCTGCACACGGCCACCTTAGGTCTTCTCCCACTCTCTACATCGTCCGTTTTTCTCATCTCTTCCTTCTACCTTTTTCTAAGAATTTGTCAGGGTTCGAACGTGGCGCCTGTGGACAGGGTGGCGCTGCCATTAGACGTGCCATCACGTTACCTCCCGCATCTACTTCGATGGTCTAGTTTATTCCAAGATGGCCGCCGCCGTTATGAAAACACCTACATTAGAGGGATTGGAGCGTTGCAACTGTGCTCTTGTGCCGGTACGCTCGCTCGTGTGTGCTTCCTACCCATGTACCAGTGGTCCTTTCCAGGTATTTTCCCTCTATTTTCCCGTCCAATTGCCTGTTCCTCCCGTCCTTTCTCCTCGCTACTGTGCCTGCTGTTGCTCTCCCTGACTGCCATCATACTTTCCCTTCTCCCACTCTGCCATTCCAGCGCATACTGCATCCTTCACCTTTTCTGAGTGCCTAACTACCAGATATTCTTCCCCCTCATTCCTCTGCCTCCTGGCCATCACACTCCATCAAGGAAGGCAGGCTACCTCCAGGACTTCACATCTTCGTGGATCCACATCTTACCATTATATGGATCATGAATCGTCCCACTGTGAAGTTCTGGCAATACATCAGGTTTTTGTTGCCTAAAAGGCTTTTTCCCTGATTGGAAGGGGGTCGGCTCCCCAGAGTTCCCCCTTTTGCCCATAGTGTTTCCCACTTGGGCAAGGTAGCCTCCAGGGGAGCTCGCCCATATCTACACGACCGCAAGGGAAAGAAGGTGGTGGCGGCTGTCGAAAGAAAGAAAAAGACAAGGAAAGACTCTTCAGACTACCTCTCATCAGATCCAGGTGAAGAGGAGATTGAACAAGGGGAATCAAGTCTTGACAGAATTCCATCACCCTCCATTCACGTTGCTTTGCATCGAGCCCTGCAAGGGACTCATGATGACAACAGTAAAGACAGACAAGTGACCACAGTTGAAGGGTGTTTATTAAACTGTATGCAGGTTGGAGAAACGCCTAATCTAAACCTAAATCTAAGATGGGAGCAAGCTACGACCATAAAATGATAAAGAAGGCTGTAAATAGTGGCGTTGTGTCAAATAAAAGGGCCTACACTAAGAAAAACCTATTGCCAATCCTTACGCTAAATACATACAAAGAGTGTGGGATAGGATTCACAGGAAAGAAAGAAGTGTTCAGAAATAATAAGTCAGGATGCGATAGTCAGTGTCTCCCTTCCCCACGTTTTCAGCACAGGATAAGGTAGGACTCCGGAGCACAGTACATGATCGAGCTTTCCCAGAAGAAGCTAACAGTTCTGCTCTCAACTATCGGAGCCTTGAGTGGTTACGTCCTTCTAGAATCAGTCTCTTGCCTCCGAGGATCTGATGTGGCCAAAATAATAAACAAAAGTTCCTTTCTGCTTGCACATTGGGCGACGCCTTTCACCCCTGGATCCCCCCCCCACTTCTGGGCTCAGATCCCTCTCCTCCGTCGGGTTCACTACGGCTTTCAACACAATCTCCTTTGTGCCATTCACAAATCTTTATGTCTTTTTAAACAGTCCAATGTGGACAACCCTCTGCGGGTTCACTCTTGTCAACACACTGTACATTGGGACTTCAGACTTTACCCCCTTTTCATCAGCATCCCTCTGTCGGGTCACTCTTGCCAGCTTCTGTAGTTCACACAGTTCTTATGATGCGGGATTCGCTTCCCTTAGCTTTACCTTCATTTGTCGGTCAACGACTTTCGACTGTACAGCAGATTTTACTAGACCCCCATATGACCACTTTGACCCTGTTCTCGCGCCGTTCCCAAGGCCTTCTGGTAACGGTAGTTTCAACCTTTGGGTAATCGGCCAGAGTTTCTCATGGGAACACCGGCGTAGTGTTCGACTCCTCTGTACCGATTTTCCGCTCTCATATTTAAAAAATACTTAATTGTACTTTTTTCAATTAGCCGTATTGCTACTTTTGTTCAAAAACAGTTTGGTTTCTTATTGTCTCTCGTCTCGACTCACCACTTGTGAAGAACCACTTTTTTCCCTCATCTCTGGAGTCAAAGCCAGTACCACGGCAGCAAGCATCTCCCCTCTGCTTGGTATCAGCGGAGGAGGGCCTCGTGTAACGGTGACTTCGGCTGCAACCCACGCTGGCTATTGTTCGCAGTCTTAAGATTCCTCCTGAGGAGGTTTGACGGGCCCGGCTAGAAAGGGGAAGGTCGCTTCTCTCCTTCTCACCCTCTCGGTTTACAGCGTATTTCACATCCTCTTGAACTGCTGGGCTGAGTTAGGTCTCTGGTTGTGCGGTCTGTCTTGCTAGTATTGTGCTCTTGTGCTCCACCTTTTATCCCTGTGGGGGACGGAAAGTGCCGTCAAGTGTGTGTGATTCTGCTCATTGCCTGACCCTGGCATTGGGACATATCAGGTAAATGGCTTTGGTGTTTGACCCTCGTCTTTCGCGATGTGTGAAAGTGTTTGTGTCGGAAAAGGGGCGGTAGAGTGTTTGAGTATCCTACAGGGTAGGTTGGGAGAAGGTATAAGGGGGATACTGCGTCTCAACCGTCGGTGTCCCACTTCCACTTACAGAGGGCCCTCCCATCCAGGTGATCCTCCCTCTCTGGTCCACCCGCAGGGACTGGATCCAATAGCGATGGCCGTGTGCTGGCAACCTGGATGACAGATCCCCGGGGACTAGTCAGGGAGACACCTTCAGGTTTCTCACAGCCCACACAAACCTCTAAGTCAACACTCACCTGCACCCACGTTTGCACTCTCACACCTACGCGTTTATGTACAATGTCATCAGTCCTTTATGAAATCAGCAATGTGCAGACACAGCCACTCCTTTATCCATCTCTAGAGTCACCTATATAGCAACCACCCGTCCATGAATCTTTTACCAGCCCCCCCATCTTTAAACTCAGAAACCATTTCTTAACCCATCCACCCACTTACAAAGTGATTTGTACGTCTATGAACCCAACCCAGAGTAAAACCTCGCAGACATCTGGATATAACCACTGAATTCACCAGTACAGCAACGATTTTGTTTCACCATCTGTGAATCTACTCATTGGCATTTCATAGGTCCATCAAACCATTTAAGAAGTCACCTATGATCGATCCATCCGATAAAAGAACCCACCTACCTACCTTTACCATGGTTCTCATCCAAACCTCAATGAAAAAAACCTGCCCACTTAGAAGATGTATAAACCCTCCTTAGCAAGCAACCATCTAGGATACCATAGAATCCGAGGTACGGTTTTGCTGGGTGGTGGGCAGCTCATTTAAAGGAACAGAGAAAAACATTGGATAAGGAGGAAATAATGAGGATGCACACCAAATCTGCTGACCTTTTGGCACAGTGTTCACCATAGGGGTGGAGACGACATCACGGGGAACTTGACCAGCGTCATCTATGTCCCTCTTACACCTTCTCTACTTTCATCTCCAAAACTGGATCAGCAGCTTGCCTCAACCTCCTAAATATTACAAAACTCAGGCACTGTCGAACAGGAAATCATATCATGCTTCCTTTATTGCATATATTGGCCTAAGCTCAGTCGCTCTGCGAATAAATCCGCGTTGCAAGGTCCTGACCGTAGATCAGTTTTAGCCACCATTTTAGGTTCATCCGCCATTTTGATTCTCACTGCAAAGTCACCCTGTGTTCTAAAATGGTGGAAAGTGTTGTTCGGCTTATAACATGGCTCACAAATATTTCCATGGTAAGGCACCACTGTATCTATACTCTATCCAACTCTACAAGCCTTCTTGTAATCTCTGCTCTGCCGCCACGACTACCCTTGTTGCTCCTCACCCTCCATCTGCTTCCTCTTGCTTCGCTCTTTCCTCTTGCTCCACTAGCATGGAATTCTCTTCCCCCTGGACATCCGAACAAACAAAAAGCCTATCTCCTTTTCTCCGAGTTACCCTCTTAACATACCTCTCATCTGCCTGCTAGATAACATTTTTACCTCGCCTATAACCTGCTTCTGTCCATCACTTCCTCTGCCTCCAATCTAGCACTTCACCCATCATGGTCACATCCTAAGCAAAGTTGGCCGTACCGCCTACCTGCACTTAAAAATATCCAATATTGGTTGTCCTTAATCTATGTATGCCTGCTTATGTATTGTCCCTGGTGACTGTTCCATTAACTCCCCTCGACAACCTGGTCCGAATGTCCCTCAAACTCACCCAATTGTATCAATCTCTTATCTATTGTATGTTCTTTTGTGATCAAATAAGCATTGTTCCTACTTTATATAAATAAGCACTGGTAAATAACTTGAGATTAGCATGGTTTGACAATGAGCGATTTTGTCAAATTCATCGAGATAACCCAATTCAATCCACCAATCTGCAAAACCATCCAACAATCTATAGATCCACCCCTTCACTTACAAAACTACCCCGGAATTTATGAAAATCTATGATCCCCACCAATCCTTGGCAGGCCTTAAAAGCTGCACCAACCACAAGCCATTGGCTAGTGATACTATTGGCAATCACAACATTTTGTGCTGTGTGTAGGTCATGAACTGAGAGGGCCACGGGGGCGGATAACTTTTTATGCCCGACTAGTAGCTTGCAACTTGAAATCTTTCCTCTTTCTGGAGCCTGCCCACTAAGCATGAGGTTCCACCCATGTATGACCTCTAGCCAAAGTAATAATCCATCCACCCGCCTATGAACCAACCCAATATCTATGACCGCCTCACTAATCTAGGAGTCCACCTACCAATCGACAAATATATCTTCCATAGATAGAAAACACAGTTGCCTCTATTAAACCCCCCATAAGCCCTTCTACTTTTACAGGAACCCACCTGGTCATACCCGAAACCACAAGCCTACCATCTGTAAGGGTATCGAAGAAGGATGCTGACACAAAGGTGGCATGGTTTTGGTTATAAACTTGTATTCATCATATTGAAAACCTAACTGTCCCCATCTCTAAGAAGGGTTTCCCTTCCTCAAATTAAAACTAAAGGAATTATCAGAATGCCCGTCAAATCAACATTCCACTGTCCTCCGTCAAATCCTACTCTAACCCTGAAACTACAACTAAAAGATACACCAACAGAAACTTACTTCTTCAGGGGAATGCCTCTCTTATCCAGTGCATGCTGGGACTCGTAGGTGCATACTTGCAATGGGAAAACAAAACGCCAAGTCCCAGCACGCAATGGAAAAACGAGGAATGGCTTGAGGTGTCATGGGCTTGCTTTTGGTACTCTTGTTCAGAAGGGAATTGCCTAGCATTTCGGTGCTGGACTGCTGATGTGGGTGGGACAAAGACTGATATGCAAATGGTTATTTCCCATCTGTGAAAGGTACAGTGAGCTAAGTGTGGCTGCGGACGCTCAAGTGAGTACCTTCCCAAAGAACCGGTCAATGGGCCGTGTTCGTTCTCGAAAGGGGCGCCTATGGACTATTTTTTGAATACTTCTCATGTTATCCACCTTAAAAAGGATAAAAGGCTGAGCCAGCAGGTGCTGTGAACATGTAACTGACAGATGTAGAAAACCACTAACACCTCTCTAAGATACATTGTGTACATGTGTTTTACTGCCTAAAATAAGGCATATGCTCTCAACAAAAACCCAGGGAGTGACACATGGGCAGGTGTGCCCCTGGCTGCCGCCTGGCCTGCTTTGCTGAAGTGTACAGAGCAGAGGCAGCCGCAGTGCATTTATTTATTTATTTTATGTATTCGTATGCCACACAGAGGAACTTTACACTATCACTATTGTGTCATCTGATCTGCACGGGGGTCAATACGATAGTAAAAAAAGTATTTTAGTTCATAGTTATTACTGGGTATATAGGAAGTACATTTCACATCCAAAATAATTACGTTTAAAAAAAATATATATTGCCACAGACCACTACTGTTTTACACCCTCAAAAATACTTTTACACCCAACGCCAAAAACTATGTCAAAAAATATTCCCAGCTCAAAATGGACCCTGGAGCCCTGCCCACTGACCAACCATGGCAAGTTCCTAACTCTTGAGTGGCAATGTTGTCCTACTAATAGCTTGTAACAAGAGTATTCTTTAAGGTTTACATTCAATGTCAAAAACGCCTGCTACATTTGCAAGAAAGCAAGAGGAACTATAACAAACAAGAAGGCTGCCTTGTTAACGTATGAGCTGGCCTCCCCTTGCAGGGCCATGAAATTCTGCCTTCTTGTTAAAACATCTGCGTGTGTCACGGCTTTCGGGGCAACAGGGACTGACCTCCGTTCATACCACCAGTTAAGGCGGAGTCCAGTTCACCAGTCCATACAACAGTGAGTTCTAGTCACCAGGCTAGCAGGGCCCGAAGGCTATTTGTAAAGGGCAAAGACTGAATTTCATTAATTCGCCAAGGGGGCCAGAGTTCCTTTCAACAAAGCAGCAGGCGTACACTTCTATCTATTTCACCAGCAGGGACTGGGTCCCCACTCTAGGGACCAGAAAGGAGTGAGCTCCAGTCATCGACTGGGTGCAGGTCAGAACCTTTCATCAGACTAGCAGAAACTAAGCAGCCTTAATTTAAAAATAGGCAAAATAGGCGCTGGGTTCAATTCTACTGACCAGCAGAGACTCGGGTCCATTAATAGGGTCAACCGAGACCTCGCACTACTCATCAGATGAGCAGAGACTAAGTTCCGTTCATGGGATTAGCCAAAACTGAGTTCTATTAATCGAACCCATAGAGACACAGCTCCATCCTTCCGAGTGGTAGTTACTGGGTTCTGTTAATCCAACCAGCAAGGAGTGAGTTCCATTCATCAGGACAATTAGGACTGAGCTAAATTCCTATGACCAGCAGGGACTGAGTTCCATACACTGTACCAGCAACGCCTCAGATTTGCCATAAAACCAGTCATTTAGTGTCTTCCATCAATCCAGCGCGACTGAGGTCCATTCATTGTACCAGCATATACTCCATTAGATTACTTTTACGGCATTTAGTGATACCCATCAGTCCAGCAGGCGCTGAGTTCCAGTTAGAAGAATGGCAGACTGAGTACCAGACTGATTTCAAGCCTGGAAGCAGGAGCTTCCGGTTCATTCTATCAGAGCTTCCGGTCTTGGGTCCAGTCGTTGTCCAGCAGTCCCTGTGTTAGCTTTGACAGAGCTGCCGGGACTGACTTCTCCTTAATGGATGAGGAGACTAAAGCCATCGCAGCAGCAGAGTTCAAGTTGTCAGAAAAGCAGAGATTTCAAGGGCCAAGAACAGGGCGCCCAGGCTTTGAACTCCGGTCATTAGAGCAGCAGACACCGAGATTCATGCTCCGGAAGGAGCTCAGTGGAGGGCGACGGCTGAGCCCGTGTTTTCTTGTCCCCGTTGCCTTGACCTCAGCCTTTGGCCAGCCCCAGCCGGCACCTGTTCCGGCCCGCTGGGCGCTATGCGTGGGAATGGTGGCGTCTGACGGGATCCGACACTGCAGCACTCTGGCCGCACAATAGAGCCGCCCAAAGCCAGGCACGAAGTCCTCTGCTCTCAAGTAAAGGGAATCGTCGAGAGACTAGGCTGGGATGAGCACCGTCTCCATGGATACCGATTGAACTGCGAGCTCAAAGCGCTTGGAAACGACCTCCAAGCTTCTAAACACCAACATAAATAAATAAATTGGGCAAATATGCTATACATTTCCTATGCCTACATTTAACGTTCACCTCATTCATTTATTTTGCATTTATTGCAGCGCACAAAACCCTGAGGTATCTAGGCGCCAGTTACAGAAAGTACGTACAAAGATAACGGTAAGTGCATAATTACATTCTGGCAAAGCCACTCCTCTTGTTGCGGGGAGCTATATCAGGGAGCATATGTGGGTCACGGTAAGGTGCATAATACAGTCTGGCAAAGTTACCCCTCTTGTTGCCGGGAGCTGTATCAGGGAGCATATGTGGGTCACGGTAAGGTGCATAATTACATTCTGGCAAAGCTACCCCTCTTGTTGTGGAGAGCTATATCAGGGAGCATATGAGGGTCATGGTAAGGTGCATAATACATTCTGGCAAAGCTACTCTAGTTGCGCTTGTCAGGAGAGAGCACAAGTGCAAGAGAAGAGTTGTGTGTCCAGCTAGACCGAACAGACAGGAGAGGTGATAGGACAACACAATTAAGAGGGAGAAGAAGAATCGACAGGAGAAGGACAGGAAGCAATGGAGCCAGTAGAGTAGAAAGATAGAGATAGGATTAGTAGGAAAGGAACCGAGTAGAGACAGGTGTAAAAAGAGGGCGAGTGAGGTTAAAGGATGCAAGATGGTTTTCCAGATGAAAGGCACACCATGGCGATGAAAGTACCCTGTCTAGGACACTTAGGAAGTCCCTGAGGGAGTTAGAGAGAGAGATACCGCTATTCCGTTAGAATAATCTACGACAGGGACCGAGAGGCCAAAAGGGATCACCTGGCTATAGAGAATCTACTGTGTCCAGGGCTTTTGAGTTTATGGATGCCTGGAATAGGGAGGTGCCAGCCCCCCAAGGTCGAAGGGAATCCTTTAGGGACAACACCTACATTTGGAGCCGAATAACCTTTTTCTTTGATGGTTTTGCTTTTAATTAAGAAAAAAACTTGAAACTTATTTGAGTCGTCTTGTGACTCATTGGAAACTATGTCACGCACCTCGCACCATGAATATGGTCTCTGCATGAGCGTGTTGCAAAATCCACACTATTAATAATCACGACACACGACACATAATCACACTGTTATTCCTGCGCGGTTCTCTCGCACTCTCGCTCATTAGGAGACGGGGCCCATAATAACATTGACGCTCCTCAAGACCTCTCTACTCATTTTTTTTAAACACATTTTTTTTCTGTGCGGAGGAAAAATGCCCATGATCAGAAAGAGTCTCTTCAGACAGCTGTGGAAACAAGATTAAAAAAAATACCTCTACAGACCTGCCGACTAGGTAAGATATCAGCAACTATAGTTTTCTTACTTTACTGGACGAACGACTACGCATCTAAAAAACGCAATTGTTGATGGTCTTCAGTTCCAAACCTAAAACCTCACACCCCCAGGTCACATTGATGGTACGACGTCCTTTCGCAAAATGTATTCTGCCTACACTACCTTTCAAATTGCTGATTGTCATCCGACAACGCCTACGGAAGTTAAAACACTGGGTACGGTGCTGGACTCAAGAGCTTACAATGCGCCTTGAAACACTTGTGTATAGGCGCGTTACAAATGCCATATCATATCAATGAAAGCTCATGTTAGCAGTCTTGTGTCTCGCGCTTCCCATTATGTCACGCTACTGGTGCAGCTTAGGCCATTCCTCGATACAGCAGACAGTGCCACATTAGCCTGTGCAATTATCGGCTCTCGGCTGAACTATTGCGCTATCCTTCATGGTATTGGAAAGACTGAGCTTAATCGACTGCAGGTAGTTCAAAATAAGGCAGTCAGGGCAGTCACTGGTCTTCGTAGAACGGAGCATGTGTCAGCAGTAAGGAGGTCACTCCATTAGTTGCCCGTACAAAAGCGGATCTTTTTTAGGACGCAATGCATTACACATGCATGTCTCTACGGAAAAATACCAGCATATTTGACTCAACGGTTAAGGTGGCTGCCACGCAGCCGTACGCTATGAACCAATAACACAGGACTTTTTGAAATACCTGCACCAAGTTATCGCATGTACAAGACCGCTGCTTCTCTGTAGCAGCCCCTCGGTTGTGGAATGCCCTTTGACCTGATCTAAGACTATGCAGGGCATTATCCGTCTTTAAGCATAAACTTAAGACCCTTCTGTTACAATAACTTCTGTAAAGAACCCGAATGATTCCCTGTCCTGGCTAAGTCTCCTCTTTTGTTCCATTGTGTGTCTTGTCCTTGCGCTTCTATGCCCACGAATGATGTTCCCGCGCGTTACAAATAAACTAAATAAATAAATAAATCCAGAGGTAGACTGTCCACCAGCACAGCGATTCCCTCTTAAGGCAACTGCATAGATCCTGACTTTTCCCTACATTGATCATCAGTGAATTTGTTCTCTAGGTGGGAAATCCACACTACCGCAGTTTCAAAATATGTTACGTTAAGTTGATTAATACTGTGCACTGTTGCCATTTTCATGGACTTATAAGCAACACAAAAATCTGAATCACTCAACGCATCAGTTTGCTCCCGACACCCAACAGAACTGTAAATGACTAATAACTTAGCCTTGACTTAGCCTGCCTCTCACATTGAAAAGTGAGAGGAAGGATAGCTAAGGGGCAACACGTTTGTCTTGGAAGCAAGACAACGTGGCGCAACACAGGTTTGAAACTCGACTCCGCGCTTAGAAACCACTCGCTGGTAATAAGCGTGTTATAAATTAACAATAAAATAAATAAATAAAATACGTAGGACTTGACCTATAGGTAGGGGCCTGGGTGACATATCAAGTTTTGGAGATTCATTGATATATTTTCAAAATCGATATACGATGAGACAATATTGTTAACATAGAGATATATACATATGGGATACATTACTCACCGTAATCGTATTTCTGATGCTTGTATCTGCTTAGATTCACATGCTGTGCATAGGCCGACATCTAGTGGAAGCTGCAGAGTATTACAGTTTGTTTTTTGAAAATCGAAAAAGGGCGTCGACACAGGGCGTGCCAGTAATACTATCCCTAGTGTGACGTCCACTGTACCCATGATCCCTCACGCGTCTAGGATCCCCAGATTGTGTTTTTCCTGACATGAGGTAGCATGAGGAGTAGCGTGAGTACAGATAGTCCAAGCAGATAGACAGAAAGGTAAGACTACAAGCAACCATGCGCCTTCTCTCGGAGGGGAGGAAGGGTGGGTCGCATGTGAATCTAAGCAGATACAAGCATCAGAAATACGATTACGGTGAGTAATGTATCCCTTCTGAGGCTTGTGGAATCTGCTTAGATCACATGCTGTGCATAGATTAGCGAGCAGTACCAGAAGAAGGAGGTGGGATGTGAGAAGGGTCATGAGCAAACAGGTGTCTTAGAACCGCTTGTCCCACTTGTGTATCTGTCTTGGAATGAGTGTCAATGCAGTAATGCTGAGTAAAAGTGTGAATAGAGCTCCAAGTAGCTGCTTTGCAAATGGTGTCGAGGGGAACATTTGCAATGAAAGCCATAGTGGCCTATGTATGTTACAACGTTGGAAGGAGTGCAATCAACCGGGTTGATTTGTTTATTCTGGCACCAGATAACGAATCTTTTCCACTTGTCAAAGTAACAGTGTCTTGTATTTGGTTTCCTGGACTCTTTTAGAATGTCCATACACCTCTGTGGTAATTTGAGATGTCCAAACTCTATGACTTCAGGAGCCATGCTGCTAGGTTCATAGAGTTGGGTTCCTGATGCAGTGTTTGACCTTGTTGCTGGGACAGAAGGTTGTACCAGGCTGGGAGTCTGATGGGCTCGCACACCGCCATCCTGCGTAGGTGTGGAAACCATGGTTGTCTCGCCCACATGGGAGCAACTAGGATGAGCGTCATTGATTCCTTGTTCATCTTGTACACCACCTTCCTGATGAGAGGAGTTGGTGGAAAAGCGTACGCAAACATCCCTGACCAGTTCATCCACAGGGCATTCCCCTGGGAGTCCGTTTGGGGGAACCTGGATGCAAATCCTGGGCATTGTTTGTTTTCGCTTGTGGCGAATAGGTCTATAGTGGGGAAACCCCACTGAGAGAAGAGATCTTCTACTACGTCCCTGTGAAGGACCCATTCGTGTTCTTCTGGGAGGGGGTCTCTGCTTAGAGCATCCGCTGGGAATTGAGCTCCCCTGGAACATGTTGCGATGACAGGAAGATGTTCCGTCTGAGTGCCCATATCCATATTTTCTGGGCAAGCTTGGACAGATTTGGCGAACGAGTCCCTCCTTGCTTGTTCAGATAGAACATGGCTGTCGTGCTGTCCGTCCTGATCTGCACCGACAAGTTCAGTAGATGGGGCTCGAACGCCTGCAGCGCTCGGAATACTGCCAGAAGCTCTAGCAGATTGATGTGGTTCTTGGCTACTGAGTGAGACCAGAGACCCTGAGCTGTGTGGTGGAGGTGGTGAGCTCCCCACCCAGTCAGGCATGCATCTGTAGTAACCACTGCCTGTACTTCGGGATCGTAAAAGGGTTTCCCCTTTGCGATATTCTCTCTTGTCCACCAGTGTAGGCTCTGTACGAGTGTTGGCGAAACGACCACTAGATCGTCCCACTGACCACTTGCCTGAGACCACTGTTTCGCCAACCATTCCTGCATGGGACGCATGCGCAGACGCGCGTGGGGGACCAGGTAAATGCATGACGCCATCATGCCCAGTAACCGCAAAGCTTTGCGTACTGTTATCTGTTGACCTGACTGATAATGCGGAATTTGCAGAAGTATATTCCGAATTCTTTCTTCCGAAGGGAAGGTCAATTCTCTCTGAGTATCTAGGATAGCTCCTAGAAACTGTTTTGAGGTGCTTGGCACCGGACTTGACTTCTTCTCGTTGATCGAGAAGCCTAATTCGTGGAGGAGGTCGATAGTCCTCTGAATGTTTGATCTGCAGATTCCTGGGGTTTCCCCCGTTATGAGCCAGTCGTCTAGATAAGGGTACACTGGGATTGCCTCCCTGCGTAGGTGTGCAGCTGCCACCGCCAGTACCTTGGTGAATACCCTTGGTGCTGAAGTATCCCGAAGGGCAGTACCTTGAATTGGTAGTGGCGACTGTCCACCTTGAAGCGCAAGTATTTTCTGTGCGCCGGGAGCATAGAAATATGAAAATAGGCATCTTTCATATCCAAGGTTGCCATGTAATCCCCCTTTTTTAGGAGTGGGATTACCTCTTGTAGCGTGGTCATACGGAATTTTTGGGGCTTGACATACTTGTTGGCAGGCCGTAAGTCCAATACTGGGCGCATTGTTAAATCTTTCTTTGGCACAAGGAAGTAAGTTGAATAGATACCCTTGTTTACCTGGTGTCCTGGGACGAGTTCTATCGCGTCCTTTAGGAGCAGATTGTAGATTTCCTCGAGGAGGATCTTTTGATGTTCTAAAGAGCGGACTTTTTGTCTTGGAGGGTGGTTTCGGGGACGTTGCAGTAGTTCTATACAGTACCCCTTGGATACCGTCGACAGCACCCATCTGTCGGATGTTATCCCTTCCCATGCCTGGGTGAAGCTGGATATTCGTCCCCCTACTGGGGTTGCATGGGAAGGGACCCTGAAATGAGCGTCACTGCTTTGGTGGAGGCGTGCCGCCTCCTTTACTGGGGCTGCCTCTGCCTCTACCACACCCTCTTCTACTAGCCCTACCATACCCCTGGGTAGACTGTTGTGAGTTGGTGTTCCACTGTGTACCCTGGGTGTGGGAATAGCTATTTCCTCTATTGGAATTTTGGCCGCGGGGGCGACGAAAATTGCCGTTCCCTCTTTGGTTAGGTGGTTTTGTAGTTAACTGGCCAAGGGATTTGAGGGTGTCGAATTCCTCCTTAGCGTTTTTTAGTGCGTCCTCGACTGCCTTTCCAAACAGGAGATCACTTTCCACTGGTTTGTCTAAGAGTGCAGCTTGTGTTTCTGCTCTGAATCCCGACTGCCTCAACCAAGCATGTCTTTTGATGACAGTCCCCTCTGCTATAATTCTACCCGCATTGTCTGCGGCGTCTAAAGTTGCTTTTAAAATGCAGCCTGAGACGTTACTTCCCTCTGCACAAATGCGAGATAGCTGGCTCTTAAGGGGTTCGGGAGCGGAATCTATTAGTGCTGCCACTTCTTCCCACTGATGGCAGTTGTAGCTGGCCAACAGTGTGGTGGAATTCGCGATTCTGGTTTGGTAGGCTGCCGTGGAAGCTACTTTTCTACCAAAACCATAGAGTTTCTTACTTTCCTTGTCGGGGGGAGCCTCCGAGGAAGATAATGGGGTTCCAGCTCTCTTGCGGGTGTTAGTTACGACTAGAGAGTCTGGCTTAAGTTGGCCTCTAATATATAGAGGGTCCGACTGGGCTGCTTTAAACAGCTTCTCTATTCTCGGGTTTACAGGTCTTGTCAAGTTTGGGTTGACAAGGGATGGTGCTATTCTGCGTTGAATAGATTTCAGGATGGGAATGGTCTGGGCTACTGTCTTCCTTTCCCCTATTAGTTCCTCCGCGAAGTCCCTCTCTTCTTGGACACCTTGTGTGTCTATGTGGAAGTGGTTAGCTGCCCGAGAGAGCAGTTCATTCAGGAGGGGCTGATTATCTATTGGGGAATCAGACACTGGGGCTTCCCTTTCGACTGGTGAGTCCATTCTGAAAATATCTGGGCTATTTTCTGGCTCATCCTCGTCTTCGTCCTCCCCGTAATAATCTGACACTGCGAGATCTTCTGGTGTCTCAAAATCCTGGCCCTCTATAAGGGAAGAGTCTCCTTGGCCTGTAGGGAAAAGGCAAGAATAGGGTTGGACCTCGAAGGGGTCTGAAGCCTTTACTGGTGTCTCGACCCGGGGCCTTTTATTTGAAGGGATAGGGTCCCTTGAACCTGAGGGAGAAGATTCCTGAGGGTTTAAAGCTAGTAGTTGGTCAGGGTGTCTTTCGAAGAAATTTGCGAAGGAGGACATCCTTGACATTACTCTGTCAATGTCCTCGCATGACCAGAGTTTTGAGCTTGGGGTGACCTTGCTGGAACTCTCTATGGACTGTCCCTGAGAAGACTTGGACGGGGAAGTCAGTTCTATTGTTGTGGGGGATTGCAAGGGTTGTTTCCTTTGTTGCTTACCCCCTTCCCCGTGGGTGGAAGTGTGTTTACCCTTCCCCTTATCTTTCGACGCCTGGCGTCGAGGATCGGAGGTGGAATCCCTGTGTTTCGAACTAGGCTTCGAAACTGGGCCCTCCTCGCTCCCAAGTGATGTACCCTTTCCCTGGGGTGCAGGCTGGGGATGGAAGCCGTGTTCGTCTCCGGACGAGTGATCTTCCGTGATGTTAATGGGCGAGGCACTATGTGCAAGTGTGGAGGCTTGCCTGACGTCGTGCGGCGACCTCGACCGGGACCGCCCAGAGGACGTCCTTTCGGACCGCTCCTTCTGTGCCTCTTTCCGAGGTTTCGACGACGTCGAATCTCGGGTGGGATTTTTGTGTTTAGCGTGTGTATGTGTAACGCTCTTGTCGCCGGGGGACTTCCCCATAGTCGCCGGGACGGACGACCTTCCGAGGCCGGGGACGTGCGTTAGGCTGTCTTTCGACGCCTTGGTGCCCTCGCCGTCCGAAAGTCCGGCGTCGCTGCCGTCGCTGAAGGTACCCTCCGCCTCCATAGCTGCTAGCTTGGCGTGGTGGGCCCAACGCTTGGTGGAGCGGTCCTTAAGAGTTTTTGTCTTAAACCTGCTACAGGCCCTGCAACCCGCCTCGGGGTGGTCTCTGGGCAGGCAAAGGTTGCACGTAGCGTGCTTATCTACCCAAGGGTATTTCTTATTACACTTGGGGCAAAACTGAAAGGGCGTACCCTCTATACGCGCCTGTGGGCAGCGGGCAAGTGTGTGTAGGTAAGAAGGTGTCTATAACCGAGTGTGGAAGTGTACCATCCCCCACTCTCCCTACTTGTAGGGCCGAGGCCAGCGGCCCAGGCCCGAGCCGAGGCGGAAGCCTCAAGGCCCAATCCGTCGGGTTTCGACGTTGATCTCCTCCCCGGTTCGGCGTCGAGATGCTGGTCGACGTAAGGGTGACAAAATGGGGCAAATTAGAATTAGTTTTAAGTGTAAATATGGCAAAGCCAGGGAACTCCGATGAAGTGCTTCCGACCAGAATGGCGGAAAAAAACAATCTGGGGATCCTAGACGCGTGAGGGATCATGGGTACAGTGGACGTCACACTAGGGATAGTATTACTGGCACGCCCTGTGTCGACGCCCTTTTTCGATTTTCGAAAAAACAAACTGTAATACTCCGCAGCTTCCACTAGATGTCGGCCTATGCACAGCATGTGATCTAAGCAGATTCCACAAGCCTCAGAAATATATATATATATTTACATCATTATATATACTACAATTTTGTATTTACATTTGGATATTTGCAAAGCTGTGTGTATTCTCAAACAGGAAGAGGAGCCATGTATTTGCACTTTATTTTGATCAAATAAAGGTGTTTGACACATCTCACATGTAGTAGTTGGCAGCTTTCAACTGAGCATTTAACCTGCACAAACAATATCGAGATCTATATCGTACATCGCCATTCAGCCCAAAATATCTAGATATAACTTTTGGTCCATATCGCCCAGCACTGCCTGTATGGATTCACCTCTGCCCATGCAAGGCTAATGTACAAGGATGCAGGCTAAAAAGAAAACAACCAATTACAGTTAACCCCAAACCAGCCCCAAACGTCAGTCGTTCCAGACCAGCCTAAGGCACTGAGTCTTTCAGTCAGGAAAAGTATGACTAAAGGCATAAAGAATGAACACTGACGCCCCCACTAAAAATAAGTCCCCAACAAGGCAATCACAGACAGGTGCAAGTCCACAAGCAATATCCTTAGTGTTAAGAGACAAAGAAAGGGTCTGTAAGCGCACAAAACGACAGAGATAAAGCTCGGGAAGATAGCTCAGGGGCAATGTGCTTGCCTTGGAAGCAAGAGAACACGGAGCAACACAGGTTCGATCCCCGGGTCCGCGCTTAAGCACATTATAAATAACCAACCATATCATATAATAGCCTGTCATGATAACTCCAACCCAGCCAACAAACAGGGCATTTTGGAAACTATCGGACTTCACATCGTGGAATGTGTCCACACAAGTGGTGATTCTAAGAACCCCAGAGTGCATCATGCATGCACAAATATCCGCCCACTAGATGTCATGGATGTTGTGATGTACATTTTCTACTCATTTTGTACTGGAAATAGTCACTAATAGATCTGAATAAGACGGAGGACACAAAGGGGAGTGTTTGGTGCACGCAGTGCCGGATTACCCATTAGTCCAAATAGGCACCGGCCTATGGACCCCCCCCCTCCTTTAAGGGGCCCCTTGACAACGGATCCAAATAAAGCGGTGCAGGAAATGAAAAACGTATTAGGAGATCATTTGCGAGTGGGTGGAGGGGGCTCATTTCGACTGTCCAGGGACCTCCACAGGGTTTAATCCGGCACTGGGTGCATGGAAGCAGAGACAGAGATGAGACTAAAGAGCATACATTGTTGGGGCATGTAGGTTAATGTGCGGGCCAAATTACCTCACAGCCATTTTTGCCCATCAATCACTGTCGCTCTCCTGCAAAAATTGATAAAATCCGACAATCTACTCTCAACAGAATCAGAGGCGTAGCCACGATTGTCTAACAAGTGGGGCCTGAAGCTAAATGTAGTTGGACCCTCTGCAGTGACATTAACATCTATAAATGCCAACAATGCACTGCTGAGTGGGCATTTACAGATTTTGGGTGGGCCTTGCCTGCTCAGGCCCTACCTTGTCTACGCATCTGAACGCAATCAAAGATGAGGTTCCATCACTGCGCCAGCTCTGCAAAGAGAAACGATTGCCTCTTAATTTACCATTCAGGAAATCACGGTCCCACAAATGGAAACCTTTATGAAAGTCAATGAGACTCAGTGGCGCCGCCAAGGGCAGAGGCGGGTGCCAAGAGGGGGCACGGTCACCCTTAAAAAAACGCTGCCCCCCCCCAACCGGCCCGCCTGCGCCCCATAGAGGTCAATGAATGTGCCACCCCAAGTGACCTCATCAGACACCCTTATGATAAAGGTCAGGGGGGCGCACAGGGTTAGACTTGCAAGTCCCTGCTGCGCACCACAGTTAAAGAGTACGTCAGCCCTTGTTTTAACAAAGGCATTCAACGCTTTTTTCAGAGCTGCTAATGTGCTAATGTGCTAATATGCTGGAAGGTCAAAAGGAAAAGTAAGGTATAGCTCATTATACAAAGCATAATTCAAACTCCGCCCTTTACGCAAACGACTGGGTGGCAGTACACTTTCACTTTTACCAAAAACAACGGGATGGACATTTACCCACTTGGCTCGCTGTGGACTAAAGGTCTCAGGACTCAACTGACTCCGGATTCCACGAGCACCTGGCGTGGAGACCCTGGGTGCAAACTTTGGGCGCAGCAGGTGGCCCGGGCCTTCACACCCGTGCTCTTCACTGGACAGCCCGCGTCACGGTTCATTCTTCGGCGGGATGGCGGGCGTTGCCAGGGTTTTGGGCTCCTCTTAGCAACAGTTCAAATCTTTCCTGAAATACAGGCGTTTCGCATGGCAACTTCTCATCCCCAAAAGGAATTGCAGTTCGGGACAAGCACAGACCCAAATTTCTTTCCCGGTGCTCCACTCCACACCAGCGAATCCTAACCCTCCTCAGACACGGAATCAAACCTTATATACGGGAATTCACGCTTATTGGACAACTAAACCTCTCTGGAGTTACCGTGGATACATGTAATACTAATATGTGGAAAAATACCCGCACGTAAAGAGGTAAAAACAAACGGATACAGACGAGGTAAAAACAAACGGATAAAATGAGCACATTTACACCCTGATTCATCTAATTATTTGCGCTTAAAACGCACATTTGCGCGCCATTCTGCCCGAAAATCCCTGTTTGAGGTATGGGGATTTTCGGGCAGAATGGTGCGCAAACGTGCGTTTTACGCGCAAATAATTAGATGAATCAGGTCCTTAATGTCAAAAGTAATCTTAAAAGAAAAAATGAAAAAATAAAGTTAAAACTATTAATGCTAACTCTTTTTTTAAAAAAAAGAAAAACTGAAGGGAAAAAAAGTTGTGTTGCAAATGAGATAATGAACAGTAAAAAGACTTATGCCCCACCACAACTCACCACAATTTGTATATTGTTACAAAATGGAGTGCCCCCACCATGCTTCAAGAAAGCTTCGAACCCTCCTCTCCCGTCGTCACGTGCCCCACAATATGCAGCTATAACGTGTCCATAGAGTTGCTTTGAAATGTAGCAATTCGGAGTTAAAAATGAAATGTTTTGGAGTCTATTGAGGATCATCTGGGAAGGGGGAGGGGGGGAGTCAGGTCAATTGGGGGGGGGGGGCGAGGCTATTCTTGTAAGATACTTTAATTCCGCTCCAACGCATATTATTTTTGTGTCCGCTTGTTTGACTGTGTTTTTTCCTCCCCTTATGCCCATTATATCCTCTACGTGTTCCCCCTGGGGGTGGAGGAAGGGGGACATTTTATTTTTATTTTTTTAAATGTGGACAAGTCGCGACTTCCCGTCCATTGCTCATGGACATCCAGGCATTTGTTTCGTTCCTCCCGATTTGCCTTTTTTGTGTTGTTGTATTTACTGTATGCCCATTGTTCGTTAATAAAAAGATGTAAATAAAAAGAAAAATGCAATCTTCATTTTGCTTTCTTTTTAGCCAAGTCATTTAGGGAAAATGTTATTTTGGTATCTCTGTAGTCCGCATTCTGTATGGTTGCACAGATGTTTTCTTAAGCGACTACCACACCACATGGGCGCCAGACCGGCAGCGGGCACCCCTCTTCTCAAGGCACCAGACCAGCAGCAGGCACCCCTCTTCTCAAGGCACCAGACCAACAGCAGGCACCCCTCTTCTCAAGGCACTAGACCAGCAGTGGGCGCCCCTCTTCTCAAGGCGCCAGACCAGCAGCGGGCGCCCCTCATCTCAAGGTGCCAGACCAGCAGCGGGCGCCCCTCATCTCAGGGCGCCAGACCACCAGCGGGCGCCCCTCTTCTCAAGGCGCCAGACCAGCAGTGAGCGCCCCTCTTCTCAAGGCACCAGACCAGCAGCAGGCACCCCTCCTCTCAAGGCACCAGACCAACAGCAGGCAACACTCTTCTCAATGTACTAGACCAGCAGTGGGCGCCCCTCTTCTCAAGGCGCCAGACCAGCAGCGGGCGCCCCTCATCTCAAGGTGCCAGACCAGCAGCGGGCGCCCCTCATCTTAGGGCGCCAGACCACCAGCGGGCGCCCCTCTTCTCAAGGCGCCAGACCAGCAGTGAGCGCCCCTCCTCTCAAGGTTTGCTGAACTGAAAGAAACTCTGCCAGAATGTCTGAACTCTGGGTAAGTCTCTCGTAACCAGGACTAATGTCTGGCAGAGAGACTCCCAGGGCCCCCCCTTGTCAATTTGAATGGTGCCCAGGACAGCCTGCAAAGCATTAGGGCGGCAGATATAAATATAATAAATATTGTGGGGTGACTTATACGCCGACCTTCACATTCTGCGACCAGTCAATGTGGGCTGATGAACTAATAATTGTGATGCATTTGGTAGGAGAGAAAGAGGTACCAGCCCCCACCTGTCCAAAATATTTATGTTTTAATTAGCCCTGGTTTGAGAAAGGCACTCAAGGTGTGCCGAAACACGTGTTATCATAGAAGGGCACACCACTAAGAACCCAATTAGAGTAATTCATAAATACATGTGAAAATAAATATTATTTCTGGATCAAACCAATGACAAGAGTTGGCGCATTTGTATGAAGGAGATTGCGAATTAGATATATATATATATATATATATATATATACACAAATGTAAAAAAAGATGATTGAAAATGATGTTCTTATTAGTTGTATAGCAACAATTCACAGCTCAGCATGCAATTATAAGTTCGTGGCTTGTGAGCGTATACTTATACAACAAAGCAGCACTGTAATTGTAATTGGTTATTTATAACGCGCTTAATACTCAGAGGTATCTAATCGCAGACCCAGGGATCTAACCTGCTCTGCGTCGTCTTGCTTCCAAGGCGAGTGCGTTGCCCCCGAGCTATCTTCCCGAGACTACTTAGCTGCATTGCAACACGCTTCCACTTGCCGTACTAGGCCCAACATTAGCCATTAAATGAGAGCGGAGTAATGGCACTGGCGCTCATGATAAGATCTTGGGGGTAGCAGAATGCCAAGTGTCAAAATCATAATTTCAGCCCTACTAAATCTTCTCAATTGATTCTAGAGTCCAGAAATGGTATTGGGTCCACGGAAAGGTATTTGGTCCAAGAAAGGTATGGCTGCTGGCGCCTTTTACTACTTTCTCAGGTTTCTGGGAAGAAGGCAGACCCAGGACTGACGTGGGCAGGAGGAACCCAAGCGCCTGATCTCAGCTGTCAGATTTATGCCGCCCAGTGGCTCTCTTTCTGCATCAGGTTACCTCCGCCTATGACATCAGATCCCCGGAGACCTGCCTGCTGAGAACAAACGGCCCGGCTCAAAGGTGTTACCGTGCCAGCTCACCTGCACAGGTGTGAAAATTACACATGGGAAGAGGAAGAACCGGCTTGGCAGCCATGAGAAGGACAATTCAGAGAAAGGTACAGGATCCAGCCAGATAAGTAGGCCATATGGTCCAAGAGCCAGGAAGGACAATTCTGGATCCATCTAAAATCAAAAGTGCATCCCAACATCCTAGATCACCATCCTCACTAAACGGAGCACCTCCGGACGCTCACAACAGACAACTGAATAGTGAATAGCCTCTCTTAAGACAGAGTGAATGGCTGAACTTTTAAAAATCTGCAAGGAACTCGCCAATCCAACTGAAGTCTCCACCTCTCTCCTTCCCTCCCAGTCTCTCTACACCACCTTGGCCTCCCATTTCACATCTGAAACTCAGGGCATCCTGTCCTCACTCGCCACCACCCCCATCTCCACTCCCTCATGCCCTGCTGCCTCTCTTGGCCCCCACTCTTCTCGCTCCTGCCCATAGCACCTGATGCGGTCTCGGAAGTTGGCTGTTCCATGAAGTTCTCATTCAAACAGGTTCTCACCTGCTCTTCTAGGACCATTAAGGACAACATCTCCTCTCTCACCCCAGCTCTTGCCGACCTCTGTAACTATTCCTTCACCACTGGCTTTCCTCCTACCCCTCAAGCACTCCCTTGGGCACCCGCTCCTAAAAATCTGTCAGCTGACACCTCCTGCCCGGCTATCACCTTATTTCCACCTCCCCCTTCCTAGGTAAACGCTCGGAGAAGTTGGCTCTCCTCCAACTGATCCTTCATACTGATCTTGCTGGTTGCTTCCATGACCATCAATCTGGATTCCGGGCATCCAGAGACACGGAAACTGCTCTCCTTAACACCCGTGAAGACATGCTCGCAGATCTTGATTCTAACTCGCCTGCTGTTCTCATTCTTCTTGTTCTCTCCTATGCCTTCGACACGGTCAACCAGTCCATCTCCATTAAACGGCTCCATAACACCTTGGGCATCATGGACGGGCTGACCTCTTTCCTCACTAACCGCCCTTCCCAGCTGCAGTTGGGCCATTTCTCCTCTGCCACCACACACTCTACCTCTGGTGTCCCCCATGACTCTATCCTCTCAACATCTATCACACCCCTCTGGCTCACCTGATCTCCTTCCCTACTCATTTCTAGTGTTATGCTGATGACACTTCGCTTTCCTTCAAACTTCTCTCCACTACCTCATCTTCCTCCCCTCTCATCCCCAACTGTCTGACAGCTATCCAGGCATGGTGTGCAGCCAACAATCTCTGTCTTAATGCCAGTAAGACAGAGATCCTTCTTATTGGGGCACCTCCGCTCCGTTTCCCTGCTACCATCTTGCTGCCCTCCCTGGGATCTCTACCCTCACTATCGTGTGAGGCTAAAACCATGGGTGCATCTTTCACTACTCTCTTTCCTTCACCCTAACATCTTGGGCCTTGCCAAGAAGGCCCACTTCCAGCTTCACCTCCTTGGAGGCATTCTCCCTTTCCCCAGAAGCTTAAGGTCTCCAGAGCTTTGGTCATCACTAGACTGGACTTCTGCAACAGCCTCTTCCTCAATCTCCCCTCTCCTTCCTATGCCCCCTTCAGCTAATCCAGAACAGGGCTGCAAGACTTCTCCTTGGCCACAGACCGTATCTCTCCAGCTTTAAAATCTCTCCACTGACTCCTGGCGGCGCACGGATAAAATTCAGGACCCTATGCATCATCCACAAGGTTTTCTATGGCCTGGGACCCCGCTATCTCCAACTTGCTCTCCATAAATACTGTCCTGGTAGAGCCCTTTGCTCCTCTAACTCAAACTCTCTGCATGTCAAACGCTTCTCCAAACAGAGTGGGGGGCAGGTGTCTATCCTCGACTGGTGCCTCTCTTTGGAACAGGCACCCTGCCTCTCTCAGACTTGAGCCTGACCTCCTTAAGTTCTGGAAACTCCTAAAAACTCTGCTTTTCTCTACCTCCTCCCCCCTTACCCTTCCCTGCTAATCACCACTTCCACTGAGACTGGCAGACTGATCCTTCATGAATACCTCAGGTTACCAGGCTCTCTACCCAGTCGTCATCAGCCCACTTCCACCACGCAGCACTCCACTTGCGGGTCCCCGTCTGGTGGTTGGGCATCCCACCCTGTATCTCCTCTTCCCTACCACTTAGCAAGTGACCTCATCCTTTGGCATCCTGAGGCACTTCCAGGCTCCCACAAGCACTTGCTCGCGCCTTGCTGTCTCCCCCTCCTGCCCTATCTCCAGCACCACTCTGCACAGCATTTGCACGCCCGAATGGCATAAGGCCTAGTAGGATCAGAATTGTATATATATACACTGTCTTTGCCATTGTTATTTCCCCCCCTGCTCTTGCCTTGTGGTGCCTCAGAACACTATTTTGTTGTGTAGCCGCCCAACAAATGCTCAATAAATAAATAAGATCCCAACAAACATGAAGAATTGTTGGATCGTTCCCCAGAAAGCAGAGCCAAAGAGTTAGACCACAGAGGTCCTGAACAGAGCCCACTTCGAGAAACCTTCGATCAAGACTCACTGAGTTAAATTGTTGATCTAGAAGCTGTTATCTTTGGCTGCAGGTCAAAACCACTTAGGAAAAAATTATATACACAGAGAAGGATACCAGAACGGAAAACCCTGAATTCCATGGTAACATAATTCTGTTTCTCGATGTTTATACAATGGTCTGGGAGCCCCTCTACCGAGAACGAACACAGACAAATAACCTTTTCTATAGGTAGGTTCCCATTCAGGAGGGTCTACAACCAATGTTCATCTCCCTGTACCATACCCCAGGTTACTTTGTGTCTGCGGCTGCCGGCACTCTTGTTCAGAGGAGAATTGCCTAGCATTTCGGTGCTGGACTGCCGTTGTGGGTGGGATCAGACTGATCGCCAAATAGATATTTCTCCTATGTGAAGGGTGCAGTGAGCTACAATAGTTGGTTGTTGGCCCTCCTGGGTGGAAGATATTCCATAGAACATGGTATTTGACCAAGGTTCATTCTCAGTGGAGGGTTTCCCACACCCTTGTAAATCCCGTTTCTCGATGCATTGCACTCTCCAATTACATTCCTCTAAGTTATAATGATATTAACTTATTGCGCTCTGTCTCTATGTTTGTTTTGTTTGGGGTAATCCTGGTCACACATCTACTAGCCAAGCGATGACCCCCACACACCCTTCCATTACGCCCCTCTGCACCCAAGAGATGATGGCCAGTGACAAGCACCTATTAGAGGCCACCCAACTCCTGATACCGGCCGGAGACCGGACAACCTGGGGGGATTAAACATGAACATTTGACATCAATTTGCCCAACAGAGCGCCTGGAGAGCGCCCCTGGGTGGTAGCTGTGCGCGGTATAAATCAACATAACATACCTTAACATCTGTAGCACCTGATGAGGCCCACGTTTCCAAAATTAAACGTATCCCACAGTCAATGATAAAAGCAAAGACCTCCTACGAATTTTGATACAAGTATACACTAATCATGATACAGAGCTTCGAGGTGTGGGATGCTGGAAAAAACAAAATTTGCGGAAAGCCAAAGCACTGTGCAGGGTCATTCTCAAAATGCATGGAGAGAAAAAGATTAGGAGTATGGGTCTGCCCCCACACACCCCCAGGGCTTTATCTCCAATCAAAAAATTACACTACTGCCCCGACCAGAAGACCCAAGAGCATGTTGACCTGCTTCTGGCTGAGACACTCCCCTCCTCGCACATTGATGACCCATTCTTACCGCTATGGCTATGGAGCTCTGTGATACCATGCCCCAAGTGGCTAAAGAGCAGCCCCCTCCCCAGCACCCCTCCTCCCAGCACCCTCCCCCCTATGGCAGGCAAGCCCTAGGTCACAGATGAGTCAACCGAGGCTTTTCTAGAACATGAGCAGCAGCTTCCATGGTTAGAAGAAGTACAAGGAAGGAGAAAGCAGGATGCAGATCCCGGTCCAAAGGCCAGTGAACTAACTGATCCTGGATTCCTTCCCAGAAAACAGAGTTGATGCGCAATCCATCTGCCATAAAGAGGGAACGCTGGAAAAAAATGGATTCAAATGTCCAAGAAAGCGAAATATCCCTTTTCTAGAACACTGAGTTCCCAAAGCACTGTGTAACATTGCCGCAAAGGCGAAAGCTTAACAAGCATGGAGAGTTCACATGGGCTGGCCTGGAGTGACTCCCTTCCCCCAGGCCCTCCCTAGACTTTAGTGTGCAGTACACACTGCCAGTGGGAATGCCACCCTTTCCCTGGCTTCCTTTGCTCTTTTTGTTTTCACAATTCACAGTCCAACTTTTTCAGGGGGGATGCCATTCTTCCCCTGGCTTGCTTTGCACTTCAAAAGGTCACAGTTTACATGAGCTCTCAATGTTATGGGTGCGGGTCCAGAACACGTGTATTCCTCTTGTATTCCTCTTGTTTTTGTGCAATATCCTGGTTCCCTATCCTGCCAGGTACTGTGACTATGAAGAGGACTTGCGTTGATCTTCATGAAAATGTGCAGGTCCGAGACCTGCAGAATTTTCCCCTTTTGGTGCTGCAGAACTGGTTCACTAACCTGCCAGTACTGTGACTATGAAGATGACTTAGAAGTTATTCTTCATAAAATGGTGTTGGTCCCTGACCCATGTTAAGACACTTGTCAGTCCTTCTGGAGGCCCAGCAACCGTCCTGGCAACCCAGGTACCTAAAAAATTCTTGAGGGTGTTTTTAGTTCGGTCACTGGCATTCCCCCGTGTCTTTTCGGGCCTTTTGCAGCACCTGCTGCTTCCTGGTGTGCTGTGGCTGCTCTGCAGCGTTTGGTTCCTCACAGGTTGCACATCTCCTGTCGATCGCGTGTTCCAGCTGCTTCTTGTGGCTGGGCACCTGCTACTCCATGGCTCCGGTGGTCTCTCCACGGCGGACCGGATAGGGACAGCTAAGCCTGCAGAGCAGCATCCCCAGCAATGCTTTCTGTGGCCTCCGCTCTAGTCTGCTTGCAGTCTCGCGGTTCCTCAAGGGAGGGTTTCTCTCCCCTTCCTGGTTTCCCTCTTCAGTTTTGAATGGGCTCTGCCCAATCAGGTTTCGAGAGAAACTAGACTGTTAACTCACGTTCTCGTAAGTGCTTGCTATGCTTTCACATTTCTTCATCCCAGTACTGATCTTGAGGTCTTTCAGGGAGTCTACTGGTCTCTCTCTCGTCTCGGTACTTAAGGGGTATATCCCTTGAGGAATCTACACTCTTCCTCGTCCCAGTACTTTGTATATTGCTAGTATGTCAAAAACATATAGGAACAATAGCGAAGGTGTTGGTGGGAGGGGTAGGAAAGTGTGTTAGGGTTAGGAGGGCTACAGGAAGACCATGTTCTCCCCAAGTAGTCACTAATCCCATAGAGGGATTCCTTCCCCCGTGAGATCTACCCGCTGAGTACGACCCGCAGGGGGACTATCGGGTAGCGGTCTCACCTCCCTGGCCTCATGGTAAGGGTTCCCCCAGGGGACAAGTGACGACATCCGGGGATTCGTCACAGTATGCAATTGAAATCATTATCATTGGGCCAGCACAATGGCACACCTGTATTTTCCATTCCCTACAGCCCTTTAATTGCCACGATCCGGTCGCAGAACCTTCACTTACCAATAGCCAGAGGAGGGTGAAAAGTCCCTCTTGGCAAAAGAGTAATGGTGCGTCGGTGCATGTGGAGAGGGTTTGATGCAGAAGGTTGAGGGAAATGTATGCCTGGCTATAGCTTGCAATTTGAAGATGATCCCACAGACGACCCTACATCACTAGTGTCTGCATGATCGACATAATAAAATCCCAGGAACAATGAACCAGATTGGACATGGGGTAAAAAAATAAAGTGGTAACAAAACATTATTTTACACTGAAAGTTATGAAAACATTAAAAGTAGGCCCTTACATGTTATTGGGTTGTATACTGGGCTCTGCTGATATCTGCATGGTTTCTAGGCGCTCTGGCAGATTTGAAAGAGGGGGGTGTACGAGGTTAGTGGGGAGAGAGGGGAAAATGCATGCTGTTGTGATGGTGGATGCAGACCGGCCGTGCCCTGAACTCTGCCTGGAGGTCAGTTTCCAAGTGTTCTATGTCAAGCGCATGGAGGCATTTGTGTCCGAAGGGGGCGCTGGTGTGCCTGTGGCGCTACGATGCCTGGGGTTGGGGAATGGAATGCAAGTTGCTTGTAGAGGTAAAGTATTAACATGGGGTAAAACGTATTTATTTTTTATTTATTGAGCATTTGCTAGGCGCTTATACCTCGGAATTGTGTTTAAAAGCGCCACAAGGCTAAAGGGGGAGGGAACAGGGGGAATTAATAACAATGGAAAAAGCAGCAAATATACATTTTTGGCCCTACGAGGCCTTGTGACGTGTTTGGACGTGCAAGTGCTGTGAAGAGCACTTGCAAGAGATAGGGATGGCTGGGGGGCTGGGGGGATTTACTGCATTTATTAGTGTACTTGTTTTGCTAAAAGATCAAATTCTGTCATTTGGATGCGGTTTCCAGGACCCTGACTAGCTGAAATAAACAATACTCCTTTTGCGGATACTGATTTCCATCTGTATCAGTGAAGGTATACCTTCATAACCAAAAGGAGAGACACTATACACCCACCCTTTGTGCCCGCCATCACTCGCCTCCCCAGCTCTGAAGCATTCTGCACCTAGCCAAGACGTATGCTCTTTTATTTTAAAAAAATCTATTTAAAATGTATTTTTTATAAATATATATTTATATATATTTTTAAACTATATAGTGCCTAATGCCGCAGCCTGTCCTCGAAGCGCGGGACCAGGTATCTATCCTCCTAGGCCAAACTTTGATTTTTCTTTCTTCATTTATAGCTGAATTATTTTCACTTTTTTTTTCACCTCTTTATTTTTAGGCTCCTTTATTTGTGTAGATTAGTTTGTCCTGGGAGCTGTATACACACGTGGAGACGGGTAGCCACTTGCCACTCTCTTTTAATACTTAGTATATATGTGTTGCTACTTCCTCCTAGAGGGGTGCTTACTTTTTACGTCTCTCTGAGAGGCCACAGACTGGCTTTTTATAAGGATAAAGAGGACTATCACAAGGAAGGTACTGTCTGGCCTGCTGGAAAGTGCCCCAGTTGCCTTTGACTAGCCCAACCAAGCTCCCTGCCCGAGGGGCATCAGTGGGTTTGGAAGTAGATGGTAATTCCTGGGCATAAGGTTACATGCAGCCCAAACACGCTGGAGGTCAAGAGAGCAGGCAACATAACTTAGGAGCAGGCTAATTGGTATTTAGAGAAGGCTGCTGTGAAAAGCATACCTCTCTGGGGAGAAGCAGGCCCTTGGGGTACCCCAACTGTGCCGCACATGGCACAGCTTTCTACTACAGATCGCTTGATGTACATAGTCTCATAAGTGCTGGGCAGGGCCTATAGAGTGATGGGCAGAACCTAAATAGGCTGCAGTCTGACCAAAAACAATATATCACAAGACCCAGCACCGTCTCAATTGAGGCTGATTGCATTCAGTCTGCATATTGCAAATACAGCCCTCTGCCCCGTTTCTAAATGCCATGGGCTATACACAAATCACCTTCTTTTTGCAAACAACCTTTGAGAAAGGTAGGTGGACAAATAGCATCAACGGTTCTTTCTGGCTGCTTTACATCACATCAAAGAGCATTTTGGTAACATAAGAATGACAACACATTTTTATATTTCACAAATATGCCTGTGATGGTCATTAAATACTTCTAAGCACACAATGCACTTCTCACTGGGCTAAATGCCCATTTCATTTGTCAACACTCCTCACCCTAACAGTAAACTGCCTGGAAACCACACCCCATATGTACTCAGGAGGTCAGACTCAGTTCACGGGCACAAGGCTTTCGGCTGCTGTGCTTGAGCTGTGGACAAGAAACAATTCCTCCTAATGCATACCTTCCACACCTCAAAAATCGATCACTCGTCACAAGCACGCGTCTCCCGACATGCGCGTCCAGACATGCGCACAGGAGCAAATCATATTGGCTGCTAGGGGGCGACAGCCGGAGCTATGCCCCTGTCTGAGAGTACTTTTTAGAGGTTGCTGGGGATTCGCCCCCAGGTGCTCTCGGCTCACTTAAAGCTCTACCCACACACAGCACCTGCCTACTTTCGAACTGCACGCATCAACACACCAGCACAGCAACATTGCATTTTCCGCCTCTCATCACTAACCTAACCCGCCCTAATGCAGGAACGGCTCTTCAGCTCTACGGCTTACCGTGGGCCTGCCAAGCCCCTTTATGGGTTGGTAGGCCCCACAGTAAGCCATTCCTAGCTCTGGACTGGCACTGCCGCAGGTTGCCAGGGCTCATGATGAGATGTGGGATCAGGCCTGTTAAATCATCTGTAGCAAGTTGATAGACCGCCTGACCAGTTTGGTAGACTTCAAAGCCTTTGCTGGCTCTGACCTTGCTGGACAGTTGAACTAAATTTGCAGGCTGCAAGTTGCCAGAGATCTCTATGCCCACTTGGCAGGTTGGTAGACCTCGTGGTCGGGCCTGTGACCTTGCAATAGAATGGTTGACATCATGAAGCCTCTACCAGCTCTGACATTTCGCTGACCTTGCAGAAAAATTTGCAGAACTCATGACACTTGTGACTTCTAGGACTAATCAGTGACTCGTGGCAGGTTGACAGACCTCATAATGAGGCCTGTTCCAGTTGTTACCTTACAGTAGACTGGTAGAACCCATGAACCCTGAACCGGATAACACTTTGCTATGATTTAGCAGGACATGTTCAGGCCGCGTGTGGAGTCGGCGACCAATCAGTGTGACCCTATAGCAGGTTGGTAGACTTTATGAGGCCTGTGGCTGCTCCAACCCCCTAAGAGGTCGGAAGGCCTGAACTCCACTGTGACCTCGCAGCAAGTTTGCAGGCTCCAAGATGCCTGCGACGACTCTGACCTTGCAGTGACCCCGCAGCAGGTTGGTAGGCCTCATACCTCGCATGACGTCGTGCGAAAAGGCCGGAGCACGTGACAAGTGAAACCGGATCGCACGCATAGTCCGTACGCCATGGCTGCCAGAAGCACGCTACCCAGAGACGTGACAAATGAGCAGCCAGCACTGCTAGCACTGCTATCAGCACCTGCATCTCTCGCGGGCGGCTGGACGCAAATGACAGGCATTCCTGCCGGAGAGATGCGCCGATAGAGCAGGTGGACTAGCGAGTGTATTTGAAGTGTATTTTTTCTAGGCATATTCAAGAGAACTCCCCCCCCCCTTGTTTGGAAAGGGGCCATAAAGCGAATGCTTCTATTTGTTCGCTCGATATGCCCTAAGCATGCGAGAGTGTGGAGGGGGTGGGAGGGGCGGGGGGTTCAGGAGGGAATGGGAGGGGGGCGAGCAACGAAAAAAGTCCTGCTACTTCCCCCCCAAATGCACCATAGAAAATGAATGCTAAACTTTCATACAATCATTCCTGCCCCCAGTTATGTGCTTCTGCTTTGCATATGGGCCTGCAATACAATCAGTGCCATGGAGTGGGACACAGAGAGTGCTCCTGCTATGCCGCCCATTGTGCATGGAGGGTGCTGAGCAGGAGCATATGGCCACACTGCCGTACATGTCCTGCTCCAGATCACTGTTCCACAGGCAGCCATGCCGAGCAGCAGCACACAGCAAAAGGCATGCCACAGTAAGAAAGGGCTAGACTGGCTGCCTGCCCCAAATGCCAGTCTAGTCAAGTAATAACACACCATACATGCAAACCTCCTAATTTGCATATGGATTGCACCAACAGAAGTTACTTGACAGAAAAAGACATTGCAAGGAGCATCTTCTCTCACTGATGATACTTGGAGGCACCATTCAAGTGACTTTAGAATAAGTTGCCATAAATAAGCCAACTGGCAAATAATTTTGTAGTACAAAACACCCAAAATTGCAATATTATTATATATGGAACAATTCTATTGTCATTAGGCTTTAAAAAAAAAAGCATGATGTGTTAACATAAGCTATGAAGTGAATCACTTACAGAGCTGCAAATAAGACACAGTGCGATTAAATGATTTGTCCAGGACCACACCCTTTGGTTAAATGGTAAAACCGGGTTGTGGACACTTTAATCAACTAAATACATCTTCACAGGTTTAGTTGATATAGATATTTATTAAGGTTTTGCTTTGCATGTATGTGCTTAAATAATTATTTATAGCAAGGCCCTGGAAGCAAACCACATTACATAATAAAATTACTTTACACTATATACATCATCACAGAAATATGTTGAGCAATAAGAGTATGGCTTTAGTTTTATTCTCCCCATCATGCATGCAAAGTCACAATAGCATCATGCAGATTAATGTGAGCCTAACTATCCCCCTTGGGTTTTATAGCCATAATTATGATGTCATAAAGCATGCACGATTACACCATTCCCACTTCTGAAACCCCCACCCGTTCACATTTAAGGGACAAAAGTCCCTGCTAACAGGACCCCCCCTCCCGTCCAGCAGTGTCTAATGGCTCCCATTGTAATGCTCTGTTGACGCAGAGCAACGTGTCAGGTCCCTGGTAGAGCAGCTCTGCTGTCCGGAGCTCTAAGGGGAAATGTGCCCTGGTGCCAGGACAATGAGGGTGCTGAGCAGGAACACCATGCTCCTGCTCAGCACCCTCATTGTCCCGGTCCGGCTCTTAAAAGAGTCACTGGGGGCAGGCTGCCCCTGCACCCTACCCCAGTACGCCTCTGCCTACGGGAACTGCTATGTAAATATTTACCAGCCCAATGTGTGGCTTCGCTGAGCAGCAAGAGTTTTTCTTAATTTACCCTGTGACCCCCCCCACTCCAAAGCAATTTAATGGGCAGTTGAGCCTGCCGAATTTCTGCATAAAAGCTCCCATTTGGGTCTTCTTCATTGTTGGTATTAGTGAGTCTCTTAGACCATTGCCCATCGTTTAGAAGAGGAGGGACAGAGATCTAGGACAGGGTGCTGAGCAGGAACACCATGCTCCTGCTCAGCACCCTCATTGTCCCGGCCCGGCTCTTAAAAGAGTCACTGGGGGCAGGCTGCCCCCTGCACCCTGCACCCTACCCCAGTACGCCTCTGCCTACGGGAACTGCTATGTAAATATTTACCAGCCCAATGTGTGGCTTCGCTGAGCAGCAAGAGTTTTTCTTAATTTACCCTGTGACCCCCCCACTCCAAAGCAATTTAATGGGCAGTTGAGCCTGCCGAATTTCTGCATAAAAGCTCCCATTTGGGTCTTCTTCATTGTTGGTATTAGTGAGTCTCTTAGACCATTGCCCATCGTTTAGAAGAGGAGGGACAGAGATCTAGGACAGGCCAAGAATATTTGGCAGTCAAGGTTGGAGGGGGGGCTTTAGGGAGGCCAATGTATTGCACGTGGAAGAACTTGAGGGTACCATTGTGTTGCAGCTGGGTGAGCTCTGAGGACATACTTGGAAGAACCTTGAGAGTAACCAATGTACTAACCACCCTCCTTCTGTTCCCCTCCAAAATACCTCTCATATACAATACACACCTTTTAGGCTAGCCAAACGACACACAAACACAAACCCAACATAACTAACATTTGAATTAAAAAAACAATCAGACACTGGACCTTGCCCATACAGATACAACAAGACAGTCTGCACGATCAAACTACCAGCCAAACTACACAAGCACACACCCAGCATAACAAACACCCGCATACAACAAACAACTCAGACACTCGGACACGCAATGATCTCACCAGCAAGCCAACACGCAGATGCCAGTTTCTACTGGTTCTGGACCTATCCTATCACTCTTTCCTCATCAACCCACCCGCCCTCTTTCTTGCAGAGCCATGTGAGTGCCAGGAGATCATACCAATGGAAACAGTGCACAGTATAAGACAACATAACATAACAGTAGTTGTTGTTCACTCTGCTTAACACCTTAAGTGCCACGGACCAACTATCTCATCCTTAGCTTTACGCTTGCAGTGCCAAGGACAAGACAGCTCGTCGTTTTTGGCACAAAGTGAAATCCAACCCCTGGGCTATGTGAGGAGCAGGTTCTTCCTCACGGCCCGGGGGTTGGAATTCCTTCAGCGTACTGACGTGAAAATGAAGGTAAACGTCACAGCGGCAGCCATTTTTCGGCTGCCGCAGTGAAATGAAGTCCCCACCTTTCTCTCCCTCGATCTGCGTCATTATTGTGCCATCTGGATCGAGGGAGGTGTTGTTGGAAAGGGGAGACTTTCCCCTTCGCAACGACACCTTATTTGAAGCATTGCTGGGCGCAGATCGGCGTAGATTGCTCGATCCGCGCCCAGAAATGCCACTAGACCACCAGGGATCGGTTTGTGAAGAGGGGGGGAGGGGGCTGCTTACATAGCCCTCTCCCCCTGACCCCCAAAGCATGGGGCAGAACGTTTTGCCCCCCTCTGGGGGCAGATGGGCACAGTAATGTGGCCATCTGCCCCTAGGGAAGGGGAAAATAAAATCTATGTGGGGGTGGGTGGCACCCTAAACCACCAGCGACAAACGGATGGGGGGGGGCTCTTATGTAGCCCTCCCTGGTGGCTTGTGCAATCTTGCAATCTGTCCCTAGGAAGGGGAAAATGTGTTTTTACTGGGGGGAAGAGGGTCAGTAGACCACTAGGGATGGCTTGAAAGGGGGGCCGTGATCGGAGAGTAGTAGTTATGATTTGTTTTTGCTGGGGTGACCACAGGTAACAAATGTTTTGTTTCGTTAACAGCTTTTTCTACACAAGCAGCTGCACCGGTTATGTGAGTACGTGGGTGGGACTGGGGCAGGATTGTTGGTGGTGTGGGATTCCAATATTTTTTGTTGTGAGTATTAGCCTATTTTTACACGTCTAAGAAGGTCCAAGTTATTTAGAGGGCCTGACTATTACTTAATGGAGCAATGACATGGAATACACAAGGACATGCACTCAAGGTGCCAGGTTCTCAGCTAAGGTCATCAAGGGTCGCAGTCAAGCCGAAAGCATCTGGAGAACAGCAAATACCGTGCCTAGAGGTCTCATACGAAGCACTAGCTTTCTGTTGGCAGTCAGTTCCGAGTGCGTCCAACAGAACGAGGCTCTTGTGTTTCCTGACTGCATGTGCAGTGCTGGCACTGCCCAGATCTTCCTGAATCTGGCAAAAAAGGTCTCCCCACTTCTCGGATCAGGGGATATCCATTTTCACCCTTCATTTGGTTTAGTGTTTTCTAACTACTTTAAACAGTGGTGATTCGAACACAGGTCGCTAGGATCTGAGCCGAGACACTTACCCACAAGACCCTTTGAATGTCTGATGAGGATCCCCGGGAAATCACTTGCAAGGATTGTACTCTGAGGGAAATACACTTGTTTAGGTTTAAAAAGTGTGCACCTTTTATACATTCCTTCCAATTGATAAGAAACGCCTCTCCGGGGTTATTTTCGAGGCCAGGTCTTCATGATTAATCTTCTGAAAGGCAAATGTTTATGGTTGGGGGAGTGGCTAAGAAACAATCCCCCGGAACACCTCTTTCTTGTGGGAACCTGCAGTAGATAATTTCCATTTCCAGCCCTGTATATGTGTCTGGTCTGTGAAAACATGGCGCTTTCTTTCACTGACAATGAGACAAGAGAGTGAGTCTCGCTGTATGCAGGATGGCCGAGGCCCCCACACCGTCTCTTTCTCTGCCCCTCACAGGGATGGACGCCTCTCTCGATAGACATAAATCCCAGAGGTGATCGCTGACACAACAGGTTTAGCCAAATCCCACCCAGGCAATGATTAACCTCCGTAATCACAAGCATGTCAAGAATTCCATTACTGCATTCACGGTGCTTGCTCAACCAAGCCCCTGCCTCTGCGCCCTGCATACCGCTGACCCATGTATCAGTGCACCACCTTGCTAACACTGCTGCGTTCCCACCGCCACCAACCTACTGCATACTCCCAGTTACCACCTTCCTAGCACTGCTGTGCCCCCACCGCCAGCCACACTACTGCATGCCCCCAGGCACCACCTTGCTAACACTGCTGTGTTCCTACCACCACCATCCAGCATTCCCATGCTCCCATACACCACCTTCCTAGCACCACTGTATCCCACCTCATGCTCACAGGCACCACCTTCCTAGCACCACTGTATCCCACCTCATGCTCACAGGCACCACCTTCCTAGCACCACTGTATCCCACCTCATGCTCCCAGGCACCACCTTTCTAGCACCACTGTGCCCCCACCGCCAGCCACACTACTGCATGCCCCCAGGCACCACCTTGCTAACACTGCTGTGTTCCTACCACCACCAGCCAGCATTCCAAGCTCCCATACACCACCTTCCTAGCACCACTGTATCCCACCTCATGCTCCCAGGCACCACCTTCCTAGCACCACTGTATCCCACCTCATGCTCACAGGCACCACCTCCCTACCTCCCTAGCACCACTGTATCCCACCTCATGCTCCCAGGCATCACCTTCCTAGCACCACTGTGCCCCCACCGCCAGCCACACTACTGCATGCCCCCAGGCACCACCTTGCTAACACTGCTGTGTTCCTACCACCACCAGCCAGCATTCCAAGCTCCCATACACCACCTTCCTAGCACCACTGTATCCCACCTCATGCTCCCAGGCAACACCTTCCTAGCACCACTGTATCCCACAGGCACCACCTTCCTAGCACCACTGTATCCCACCTCTTGCTCCCAGGCATCATCTTCCTAGCACCACTGTGCCCCCACCGCCAGCCACACTACTGCATGCCCCCAGGCACCACCTTGCTAACACTGCTGTGTTCCTACCACCACCAGCCAGCATTCCAAGCTCCCATACACCACCTTCCTAGCACCACTGTATCCCACCTCATGCTCCCAGGCACCACCTTCCTAGCACCACTGTAGCCCACCTCATGCTCCCAGGCACCACCTTCCCAGCACCACTGTGCCCCACCGCCAACCAACCTACTGCATGCCCCCAGGTACCACCTTCCTAGCACTGCTGCACCCCAATAACCAGCCACCCTACTGCATGCCCCCAGGCACCACCTTCCTAGCACTGCTGTGTTCCCACCGCCACCAGCCAGCATTCCCCATGCTCCCATACACCACCTTCCTAGCACCACTGTGCCCTCACGGCCAGCCACACTACAGCATTATCCCAGGCACAACCTTGCTAACACTGCTGTGCCTCCACCGCCAGCCACCCTTCTCCATGTTCCCAGGCCCTACCTTGCTAACACCGCTGTGTTCCCACCGCCACCAGCCAGCATTCCCCATGCTCCCATACACCACCTTCCTAGCACCACTGTGCCCTCACGGCCAGCCACACTACAGCATTATCCCAGGCACAACCTTGCTAACACTGCTGTGCCTCCACCGCCAGCCACCCTACTGCATGCCCCCAGTAACCACTTTACTAGCACTGCAGTGCCCCTACCACGATCTGACACCACCTTCCTACCACTGCTGTGTCCCCACTGCCAGCCACCCTAATGCATGTTCCCAAACACCACCTTCCTAGCACTGCTGTGCCCCCACTGCCAGCCACCCTACTGCATGCTCCCAGTAACCACTTTACTAGCACTGCTGTGCCCCTACCGCGATCAGACACCACCTTCCTAGCACTGCAGTGCCCCCACCACCAGCCACCCCACTGCATGCTGTCAGGAACCACTTTCCTAGCACCATTGAGCCCACACCGCCGGCCACCCTACTGCATGCTCCCAGGCACCACCTTTCCTGCTGTGCCCCCACCGGCAGCCACCCTACTGCATGTTCCCAGTAACCACTTTACTAGCACTGCTGTGCCCCCACTGCCAGCCACCCTACTGCATGCTCCCAGGCACCACCATCCGAGCACTGCCCCACCGCCAGTGACCCTACTGCATGCTCCCAGCACCGATGTGCCCCCACTGCCAGCCACACTATTGCATGCTCTCAGGAACCACCTTCCTAGCACTGCTGTGCCCCCACCGCCAGCCACCCTACTGCATGTTCCCAGGTACCACCTAGCAGCACCACTCCGTTTCCCACTGCCACCCACCATTTCCATGCTCCCAGGCACCACCTTCCTGGCACCGCTGATCCCGCACCACCAGCCACCCTACTGCATGCTACCATGAACCACCTTCCTAGCACTGCTGTGCCCCCACCACCACCAGCCACACTACTGCATGCTCTCAGGCACCACCTTCCTAGCACCACTGTGCTCCCATCACCAGCCACCGTACTGCATGCTCCCAGGCACCACCTTCCTAGCATTGCTGTGCCCCCACCACCAGCCACCCTACTGCATGCTCCCAGGAACCACTTTCCTAGTATCATTGTGTCCCCACCACCAGCCATCCTAATGCTTGCTCCCAGGCACCACCTTCCGAGCACCGCTCTGCCCCCTCCTCCAGCCACCCTTTCCCATGCTCCCAGGCACCCCCGTCCAAGCACTGCGGTGCCCCCACCACCAGCCACCCTTTTCCATGCTCCCAGGCATCACCTTCCTAGCACTGCTGTGCCCACACCGCCAGCCACCCTTTTCCATGCTCCCAGGCACCACCTTCCTAGCACTGCTGTGCCCACACCGCCAGCCACCTTTTTCCATCCTCTTAGGCACTACTTTCCTAGCACCGCTGTGCCCACACGCCAGCCACACTTTTTCAAGTCCCAGGCACCACCTTCCTAGCACCGCTATGCGCACACCGCCAGCCATCCTTTTCCAAATCCCAGGCACCACCTTCCTGGCACCGCTGTGCCCCCACTACCAGCGACCTTCCTTTCATGTTTCCCAGACACTATTCTCCTTCACCACAACACACGCATTCACACAAGATGGCATGACTATTTATATCATTGGCAGACCATTGTTATTCGTGAAATCTCCTTGGTCAGCCATGGATTGTCCGAGTAATTTACCCTGCTGCTCCTCGGCCCTCAAATGGATCCTAGGCTCCTGTATTGAAATAATTTTTTTTTTTATTTATTTATTTAATTTGATTTAGTTGTTAGTACAACTTTACACATTTTTTTTTTCACTTTTTACAGATGAACAAATAAAATCAGTATTATGTTACAACATTTCAAATTTCACACCATATTTCATCATAGGATCATCTAATATGTGATAGTTCATAAGTTAAAATCCATGACAACAAATGTAATAAAACACTTGTGCATATATGACATATGACACTTTTTACATAGTTTTACATGTTGAGATGTGATGTAAGTATATAAAGAAGGAACTTCTCAGTTACTAGCGAATCACCTTATTTGATTCTATGGTTGTTATTTGCAATCTTTACCACAAACGGAAAAGCCAAATCAAGCAATCGCATTGTCGCGATTCTAACTGAAATCTTTCTGGAGCTAAAGATTTCATGCCATATTTCATTCAGCGTGTGATCAGCAAGATTCCAGGCTAAGCATTCGGCTATTTTTAAACGTTGAGGTACAAAGGCTTCACACTGCATAATAATGTGTTCCAAAGTTTCAGGAATCGGTCCATTAGAACAGAATCGACAATAACTTAGCTCTTTAGTTATGAGGCCTCGTCTTAGCAAGATTTCATTGACAGGCCATAAATTTAATCGAAATCGTAGTATTTTTTGTCTCAGGCTCAAGGATGGACATCTAACTAAGTAGTCTGCCATTCTTCGGTATTCTTTATGACCAAATAACATCCTGTTAAAATTTTTTAATTTAGAACATTTGTCTTGGGTCATAATCCAATCAGCTTGGAAAATTTTGGTTTTTGCCCGGTTCGGATTGGTGAGTAATATATCAATAGATATTTTTGCCTCCACAAGGGCATCCAGTACATGGGTTCTCCATTTTAATGGAAAAGAATGAGATGATGTTAGAAGATACTTTGCTAAGATGGCTAGACAATCTTGTTTGAATAGACCCATTATGCATTTTCTTAGCAGAACACACATTTTCCAAGTAACCAATGATTGGATTGATAACAGACCAAGTTCAAACCTAAGCAACAGACTAGGGGTGCCATTTGGTAAATTAAGGATGGTTTTCCAGAATTTAGCTTCTAATTTGGTTAGGCAGTTGGAAGACCTGGGTAACAAAGATTCTGAGCCATATGTAATTATAGGTAATACTTTCTGCTGATAAAACCTCATTACCGGTATGCAGGAACATTTTCCAAATCTAGCATGAATTATTTTTGCTTGGGAAATGAGTCCTGTTAGTTTGGATTGAAGCTTAATCTCGATTGTCTTTTCAGATACTAGATTGTTAAAGTCTACGCCCAGGTATTTATACTCAGTAACTACTTGAAGTTTCTTATCACATATTGTCCACTGGAACTTATTATGTGAATGAGTTAGGTGTCTTCCAAGAGTGACAATTTGAGTCTTGGTCTCATTTATTGTGAGGTTATTTTTCGCAACATAAGCCTCAAGAGCATTCAGCATTTTTTGAAGACCAGAAGGAGTTTGAGGTAGCAGAATTAAATCGTCCGCATATAGAAGCCAGGGAATTACGTGATCACCCAGCTTCGGAGGATCTGATTGAGTTCTCATGAAATCATCAGCCATGTCAAATAAAAAAAGATTAAATAAGGTGGATGCAAGGATGCACCCTTGCTTCAGGCCTCTTGCAGTCGAAATAGATTTGGAAAGTAAGCCCTCCATATTTAGTTTAACTTGTACAGAGGTGTTAGAATGTAACAGCGTCAAAATTTTTATCAAGTTTTCCGGACAGCTATATCACACCAATTTCTGAGTTAGCAGTATTCTGTCCACTGAATCGAAAGCCATGCGAAAGTCCACAAATGCTATATAAAGTGGTTGCTTCCGCACGGCATACGAACATTTAATGGCATTGAGAATAGTTAAATTAATGGCCGTGCCCATGCCCGAAACAAACCCAGTTTGAAAAGGGTCTCTTCGTTTAAACTGTAGTGACCAGTTGTTTAGTTCTCGCAATATCAGCCTGCAGAAAATTTTCCCATAGACATCAAGGAGGGCAATGGGCCGATAACTCAACGGGTCTTGCCTGTTGCCTTTTTTGAAGATGGGAACGATGATCGATTGTGTCCATGATGACGGAATTTTTTGATGACTGATAATAAGTTGAAAAAGAGAGAATATGATCGGCGCCCATAGGTCAATGTTCTTTTTTAAGATGGCATTAGATAGACCGTCTGGGCCGGGGGCTCGGGACATACTGGCTTTGGTGATAAAATGATAAATATCATCCTCGTCAAATTCAAGAGAAAACGGAGTGGAGGTCATATACACATTTTCATTTGCAGTTGGCGCAGCATACACATTTTTAAAATGTAGGCACCAGTCAGATTCTGAAACACCATTAATGTGTCAAGATAGTTGGGACGGGGTGGTTACCGAATTTAGTAATTGCCAAAGCTGTGCCGTGTTTTTATTTTTAATTTCAGTTAGCATGAGTTCTCCATCATTCTGATGTTTGGTAATTTTGTATTCTTTTAACCTATTTTTATAGCTGGTTTTGATGGATTTCATGGCTTGTATTTTTACATGAGCTGGTAATTTCATGGCTTCTCTTTTTTGTGATCTGAATGCTGTTTTCCGAGTACGAACTATGTTATCAGAGATTTTACTTATTTTGGTATTGATGCTTTGTTGGGAGGCATATAGTTGCATTAGGCTAAACGGAGATATTTTATTTGGTTCAGATGATGACTCACATGATTTATAAGATTGTAGATGGTCATAATATGTAATTAAAGATTCATGTGACCATTTCAGTCGATTTAAAGAATTATTAATTTCATATTGACCTTTAAGTAAATGTCTTGGTGCAGTTTAAGTGAGGTGTAGGTTGATCTTAAAGGTTAATGGTCGATGATCGCTGTATTGTGATGTTTTGACTGCAAAGTTGTTTGAATGTGCAAACAAACTTCTCGAAACAAATATGTAATCAATGATAGCTGATTGTTTTTCCCTAAGCCAAGTGTCATGAGGAGGCCAGTCAGCCACGCTCGTACCATTTAGCATGATTAAATCCCAAGATTTCATAAATTTGTTCCACATGCATATACGTTCATTATCTTTCACTTTTTTCTTATTTACAAGATGTAAATTTAGATCACCAGCAATGATCACGTGAGTAGTTTCATATTTCAGCCTAGCATTCTCTAAAGCAGACGTTAAATTTTTGAAGAACTGAGCAGATGTTATGCCTATAGGATTCCAATAAATATTAAGGCATGCAATCTTAATCAGTCTGATAGTGACGTAAGAGCATTGTATGTATGCATTCAATGAAGGTGTTGAACAAAGCTGAATGTCTGCTAAAGAGTTTGACGCTGTAAGCAATCCTGACATAGGTCTGCCTCTGGTTGCTTTTATAGCTGGATTAAGCAACACATCATAATTATTCCACGTTGGTGTAATGGAGAGCCATGTTTCTTGCAAGAAAATTAGATCATAATCACCCAATATGCTATCCTTGTTGTTGATTAGATGCTTAAACCCCCGTGTGTTCCAGCTCAAAACTGCTAGCTCTGCAAACTCTTCATTATTAGCTAGTTATACTCTAGTCATATAGTTTGGAGCATTATACATGTTTTTCGTGGGGTCAGCAGGAATTCTTGGGATGTAAGATTCAGATCTAGGTGTTGGTTTCAGGCAAGATTTAATTTGTTTTTGATTGTTTCCGTTACGAGTGAGTAGAAATCCCAAGTTAAATAAGTCCTGTCGCGCGGCCCAAATGATGTTATGGATTACTAGTGACCGGGACCATATCAGGACTATGGTGTTATCATCTGCGATTGGAAATTCAATTTGATCAAGATCTTGTGACTGAATTTCTTGTAATGATTTCACATCACCAAAAAGTCTTAGGATGCTTTGACGATTCATATTATATGACAAACCTAAGTCCTGTCGACACGAAAGTGTCACGGAATGTCTGTTCTCCTCTTTTGCTAATCGGGTGTTAGATAGCATTGATGTTTTGCCTAGGGAAGATTTTATATTTGGAACAGATTGCAGGCTTGTCCATTGTCTTTCATTTGCTTGTTTTGAGGATGATACCGTCTGTGATCTAGTATTGAGTTGCCACAGACGCGCAATCGAATCTTTGATTTCATTTAGATCTGTTTGTAATAGGTTATTATTGGTGGTATGGATTTGGCTCTTGTTTTCAACACCGGAAGGACCGAGCTCAGCAAACGAGACTCGCTTTCCTGGATTATTTGTTGTTGCACTCGTCTTTGACAATGTGTCAGAATGAGTCACAGTAGAGCATTTGGCAGGGCCATTCGTTATAATTGGGAAGATTGGTGGTTCAAACGTTCGGGACTCAAGATACGAATCGATTTCATGTCTTAAGGCCTTTCTTGAATCTGCTAAATCTTTGTTAACCTCATTGTTCTCTATTTTCTGATCATCACCGATGACTGGCATGGGATTCATAATCGCATCAGGGTGTTTATCGTGTGCAGACTTCTGTTTTTCAGCCAATTTGATGAGTTCATCTAGTGGAGGATGGTCTGCAATTTGAATAGAGTCTGCTTGTTTATTTTTTTTTCTTAAATTTGCTAACGCAGTATATTTTTCATTATAAGGCTCGCAGCCGCTGTCGATCTCAAATTTGCTTTAGCAAGAGTGTTAATAAATTGTTTGGTGGAAGAATTTCCTGATATCTTCGCAGATTTTTCATTTTTTGTCTTTTTCAATTGGTCTGAGGGTTTATTACAGTTCTTATTTTTTGACTTGATTATGGCTTCATTGGCCACTTTCATGTCGAAAACTGAATACGTGGGTTGGGATTTTTGTCCACAGTCTGACCTTTGTTCTCCTTGTGAGAGCGGGCAGTTCACGTGCCGATATGTGGAGGTAGCTGTTACAATTTTTTCTTTTATAATACCTTCAACAAACGGAATGTCCGAGTTAGCCTTATGTTGATAATTTAACATTTGGGGAGGAAGATATGTTTGTGAGTCTAGAATCACTTCTATGATTTCACAGTCAAGGTCTTCAAGTGTTTGGGTAGAAGCACAAATTCCTATCATGTTGGTTTTTGGATTTTCATCTTGTTTTTGAGTCGCACGCTGTGTTATTTCATTTTGATGATCAATAATGTGGATCAATTTATTATAGATGTCATTGTGCCTGGAGTTGGCAACTAAGTTGCGTTTCTTTTGATCTATTTCCATTGCTTTGATATTCTCAGTCACATTTTTTAATGAACTATCAACAGTTTCAAAGAGTTTCGCAAGAGCCATAAGAGCGATGTTCATAACTTCTAATGTTAACGTGGTAGATTTCGAGGAATTGAGTACTTTTTCCAAACTCAGAGGGGGGGTTATTTAGCCTCCGTGGGGTTGGAGGGATATAAGAGATGTCTAATGTGGAGATGCTGTTTTCTGATTGATTAAACATCTCAGGGGATTTAGATAAATTAGATTCGGTTACTCTAATCGAGGTACTCATGATGTTGGTATCTGTGGTGTCTGTGATTTCCTTTGCAATGCCATTCATATTGGGGGCTGCAACAACTGGGACACCTATGGAGACATTTTCTAATAACATACTATCAGAAAGTGGGATTGGCATTTCTGGCAAAGTGACATTTCCCTCGGCATGCATATGAGAATCTGACATAGGCATAGTGTTTTTAATTGAACACATTATGGAATTGGCTGGCACACATACAGCAGTTTCAGCAATAATGCTTTGTGAACCAACCTTGGTCATGCACACTACCGAATCAGTCGGCGGTCTAACATTGGATGGTAAAACCAGCGGCATAGATGCAGCAGGGATCAGATTTGCAACAGGTTTACTTTTCACTCCAAATCCATAATTACGTATTTCAACTTTGCGTTTATTGGGCGTTTTCAACTTTTCCTTTTGATTCATTTTACTTTTAGGTAATGATTGCTTAGGAGTTGAACATAACTTTTTTGTCACCTTTGTAAGGGGTCGTTCCTCTGGGAACGCTTGGGATTCTGACATAATCCGTTGGCGTATGTCACACGGCATCTCCGTTGTGAGACGATATGGTTCACTAGGTTTGCGAATCATTTAAATCCGCCCACTGCAGACAGATGGAATAGTTTGGAGAGGGGGAAAGGAGGAGGAAAAGTGAAGGGAAAAAAAATAAATAAATAAATAAATAAAATAATTTAAAAAAAAGCGAGTGTGTAGAATATGAGAACTCGTTTCGCTGCGGCAAGGCGGGACTTCACAGGGCTATCCAGCCACAGGGTAAGGCACGCCCGACAGCTTAAGGAGCTGCCAGAGTCCGTCTCTCCCCCCTTACCCTTGTGGCAATTGAGGACTTATGTAGCTTACGGAATAGAACAAAGTACTTCTGAACTGAAATGCTCACTGCACACGAACACGGCCACAGCCGAACAGCAAAACAGCGTCTCCAGCCCTTACTGCCTCCAGGGCTTAACGCCGCAAGGGTGGTTGGGCCAGCACTAAATGCGGGCTGTGAGTCACGTGATTCGTCACGTGACCGCGACGAAGTCCGCCTCCTCCAGGAAGCCAACCAATGTCCAGCAAGAGCTCTGCTCGCAGTGCTGGGAGGACAAAAGGTGCTGCAGTCAAGGTAGGTAAGCAGTCAGCAGGGTACTCCTTCCAAGTGAATGAAAACACTGAAGTATTGAAATAAAGAACTATAGCAAGTGTATTCCCAAAGAGGAACCAACTCTGCCGCAGAGGTGAAAAAACAGTCAGACCAGGCTTGGTAATCAGTACAACAGAGCAGCAGACGGACGCCAAGCTCTGCAGTCAGGGCCGAGAGGCCAGGCTCTGCATTCAGTGTGACAGAGGAGCAGAGAGGCCAACATCGGCAGGCAGTACGATAGAAGAGCAGAGAGGCCAGGCTCTGCAGTCATTGGTAAGGGGTGGGCGAGAGGGCTCATACTCTGTGGTCAGTGGGACAAGGGAGAGGAGCAGAAAGGCAAGCCTTAGCAGTCAGGATGAGAAGAGGAGAATAGAAGGCAGGCTATGCAATCAATGGGTGGGGAGGGGGACCTCATGCTCTGTGGTCAGTGGGGGAGTGGAGGGGAGCAGAAAGGCAAGCCTTGGCAGTCAGGATGAGTAGAGGAGAAGAGGGCAGGCTATGCAATCAATGGGTGGGGGGTTGGGAGGGAGGGAGGGAGACCTCATGCTCTGTGGTCAGTTGGGGAGTGGAGAGGCCAGGCTCTGCAGCCATTGGTAAGGGGCTGGGAAGAGGGCTCATACTCTGTGGAGAGGACAATATCTGTAGAGAGTGTGATAGGCGTGATGAGCTGTCAGCAGGACAGAGGCGAGCGGCAAAGCGGCCATGCTATGCTGCTATAAAGGAGTGAAGATGTCAGGTTTTGCACTCAGTGTGAAAGAAAGAGAGGCCAGGCAAAGGAGCATGAGGCCATGCTGTTATAATTGTTCATTTATAACGCGCCTAATACCAGAGACCAGTTTATAAGCGCGAGACCCGAACTTGTGTTGCTATGCGTTGTCTTGCTTCTAAGACACGCGTTGCCCCTGAGCTATCCTCCCGGCCTTTTCAGTCAGTGGAACAGGGGAGAGCAAGAAGTAAAGAGGCCAGGCGCTGCAGTCAGTGCATTAATGGTGTGAAGATCCCAGTCAGCGTGACAGATGAGCAAAGAGTCCAGGCTATGCAATCACCGTGACAGAAGCAGAGGCCAGCTTCTGAAGTCATGGGACAAATGAGCAGAGAGGCCAGGCTATGCAGTCAGTGTGAGACACCAGGCGCTGTAATAAGCACAATAGAGAAGCAGAGAGTTCAGTCTACACAGTCAGTGAGTGGTATGGGGCAGGAGAGAGCTCATGCTATGTGGTCAGTGGGGTAGAGGAGAAGAGGCGAGAGGCCAGGCTATGTAGCGATTTGGACAGAAGCAGAGGCCAGCTTCTGAAGTCATGGGACAAATGAGCAGAGAGGCCAGGCTATGCAGTCAGTGTGAGACACCAGGCGCTGTAATAAGCACAATAGAGAAGCAGAGAGTTCAGTCTACACAGTCAGTGAGTGGTATGGGGCAGGAGACAGCTCATGCTATGTGGTCAGTGGGGTAGAGGAGAAGAGGCGAGAGGCCAGGATATGTAGCGATTTTGACAGAAGCAGAGGCCAGCTTCGCAAGTCATAGGACCAATGAACAGAGAGGCCAAACTCTGCAGTCAACGCAAGCAAGAAGCAGAAAAGCCATGCTGTGCAGTGAATGGGAAAGGGGAGGGAGGATGACCAATGCCCCAACACGGAGAAACCTCCAGATGTACCCAGTCTCCAGTCTTGGGAGGATAGCTCAGCGGCAACGTGCTCGCCTCTGGAAACCTCTGGGTATTAAGCGCGTTATGAATAACCTATCATATCTCACCTGCCCTTCCCGCCCAAGTTGCCATAAAATGGTATGAAAAATATAACGCTTGGATAAAGGGAACCAAAGGGGGAGCAAGGGGTTTATTAAAACAAGTGGTTAGTAGCGCAGCAAGCTACCTCCTTCCCTTACCAGTTTGCCAGAAAAGGGCCTTCTACAAATAAAACCCGCTTGGTAAGCGGGAAAGAGCTGGAGGGCCCTATAAAAAGCTGGAGGGCCCTACAAAAAGCCGGAGGGCCCTATAAAAAGTTGGTGAAGGTTGGTCCTTCCTCCTAAGCAGCCACAATGGCACCTTGAAGAGATTCGCTTGGGATACCAGCGGAGCGGGGAAGGGGTCAGAATTGCCCCGCAAAAGTAAAATAAAGGGGGTCTCTGCCCAAGCCGCCAGAAAATGGTCCAAATACGCTTGGTGCAGCCCCTGGCCTTTTGGGCCTAAGGAAGTGCAGTAGGTCTCAATTGGGAGATAAAAAGAAGAGGCCGAGCTGATGCTGGGCAAATGTCACGAGTGGAACAAATGGCGGTGGCGTGGATCAGCCCCGAGGGCGCCTCACGATGGAGCAGGCCCTCCGCGCACCTGATCCTATGATGCCCAAAAGCATATCATTTATCCATTTTGTGTTTGCGTTTTTATGCTATTACTATTTTTATGCCATGACTGTTATATGGGTAATAAAACTTACGGCCATATAATTCCACCTCACTTCACCTCTGTGTGATTTTTACAAAGTATAGTATAGTAGCATTTATGGGTTTGGGAGTATGTTGCCGCATTAGCAGCCATTCCTCCGCACTATGCCACTTCCAGGCTAGAGGATCAGAGAGAGGCTAGGCTCCAATGACTGTGCCATGGGAGAGGATCAGAGGGGGGGGGGGGGGATGGCTGTGCAGACTGTACCATAGCAGAGGATCAGAAGGGGCGAAAGGCTCTGCAGACTGTACCATAGCAGAGGATCAGAGGGGGGGATGGCTGTGCAGACTGTACCATAGCAGAGGATCAGAAGGGGCGAAAGGCTCTGCAGACTGTACCATAGCAGAGGATCAGAGGGGGGAATGGCTGTACAGACTGGACCATAGCAGAGGATCAGAAGGGGGAAAGGCTCTGCAGACTGTACAATAGCCAAGGATCAGAGGGAGAAAGGCTCTGCAGACTGTACCATAGCAGAGGATCAGAAGGGGCGAAAGGCTCTGCAGACTGTACCATAGCAGAGGATCAGAGGGGGGGAATGGCTGTACAGACTGGACCATAGCAGAGGATCAGAAAGGGGAAAGGCTCTGCAGACTGTACAATAGCCAAGGATCAGAGGGAGAAAGGCTCTGCAGACTGTACCATAGCAGAGGATCAGAGGGGGGGGGGTGGCTGTGCAGACTGTACCATAGCAGGGGATCAGAGGGAGGAAAGGCTCTGCAGACTGTACGATAGCAGGGGATCAGAGGGGGGAAAGGTTCTGCAGACTGTACCATAGCAAAGGATCAGAGGGGGGAAAGGCTCTGCAGACTGTACCATAGCAAAGGATCAGAGGAAAGACAGGCTGGGCTCTGCGCTCAGTGTGACAGGGGACTGCAGCAGAGAGACTACCATGAGGGCCCAGGTTTCTGGGACCCAAAACAGTTTATGCCAAGTCTCCCCAGGTCTCCACAGGTCTAGAACCAGATCTAGTATGAAGCCATGCTGCAAGTGTACCCAGAAACATACAAGCAACCAATCCTAGGATCTCTTTCAGCTAGCCCCATCATGCAGTAATATCAAACTCTGTGTGGTATAAGGCTTGTCATTGTTATTTCTAAACAGTCTTCAGAGGTAATGACTAAATTGCATCTGTAAATCATGCTACTGTAGGGTGGCCAACTGTCCCGTAATTTGCGGGATGGTCCCGTAATTGGGGATTATGTCCCGCAGTTTGCCGAGTAGCACTGCGGGACACGGGTTGTTCTGACTTGCTCTGTTCGAGCACAATTTGTGCTCGAACAGAGCAAGTCAGGAGCCACAATTAGCCATGCTGGGGCCGGGCGCTGCAGGGCGCTGTTTTACAGACTAGCTGCCACTTGTAAGCCACTGTTATTCCCATCTATGGGAAATGTATGTATATGACCCCCACCCCGCTCGTGAGGGGGTCATATACATACATTTCCCGCAAATGGGAATAACAGTGGCTGGCAAGTGGTAGCTAATCCGTGAATAAGAGTCCTATTGCATTGCATTGCACCCGCAGCTGCTGACGCGACAGGCCTGCATTGATCTGCACGGTGAATGAGGCTGTGACATTATCACCGCCTTGTGTCCCGCAAATGGATCTCACAAAGTTGGCCTCCCTATGCTACTGGTGTAAAAAAAAAAATCTTACCTCGTGTGCCGTTAGCCACTTGATTGCTAAGCAGTATCTGTAGCTTTCCCGTAAATTATAACAAGCATTGGCAATGCCAACTGTTTTGGCTTTTGTGTAAGGATGTGAAGGTATTTGCTAGGCACCGATTGACTAACTATTGGTTGTAGCGGCTGCAAAGTGGCGCAAGTACCTGTGCATTTAATAGCCGTGCCGGGCAATTGCCTATGCACAAGCCAAAACTGTTGGCATGGCACACGTTTGTTTTTCACAGGACATCAATGAAGGATGTACACAGTGCTTATAAATAAAGTGGCTGAAGGCAGACCTTGTTAAGACATTTGTATTGCATAAGTAGTGCGTTTACAACTCCAATGAAGTTATTAACTCTCAGAAGACTGCTTTAAATAAAACACAGGCAGGTACTTGATAAAACGAGCTCCAAGAGATTCCAGGTGGATGTGTTTTGGGCGGGGAGCTGCAGGAAGTGGGTGGGAATGGCCATAGGGATTAACACGGCAATGGGCAGGCAAATAACCACACAACACCTACAGGCTTTCTATCCCTCCTCAAATGCCATTTCTCGCTAGCTGTACTCTAATGCAATAGTTTCTGCTTCTATGTATTTTTGTATTTGTTATTTTATTGTTAAAAGCGCGAACATAGCTTGAGAGCAGCAGAGCTTTAGCGACTTAATAGACAACACTAAAACACAGCTCGCTAGCACACACCGGCTAGCTTAGCCGTCCTCTCAGGCCTAACGCAGCCATAACTCAGTCTGGTTCTCAACCCACCAGACTGAACACATTCAACTGATCTCCTCAGCACCACACCTACCGCTAAGAAGCAGCTGTCATGCAACAACCACACCGGCTGCACACATACCTGGTGAGCCCATGCACTTTACGACTATCTCTCAACTGACCTGAATTGCGGTTCCCGAGGGCCTTCAACCTACCAGCGCCTTGAGATCATACCAATGGTACATAAGGCACTATGCAAATGCAAAATAACATAACATAACTAAAAAAGGACTGTGAACCCCCAGCACAAGAGATTTGTATTAGAACCATTAAAGTTGGTTAACATTTAAGGCTTTGCAAGGGTGCTATTGGACCAGCTGCGGCCCAGGCGGGTGCTCTGATGGACAATGCTGAGTGCTGCCACACCTTGGAATTGCTTTGCAACACTGCAGACATGTTATAGACCTATCTCCCACTGCGGAAATCCCGGGCGGCCGTTCTCCAGGAGGTCGGGTTAATCCACCTTCTTTGCCAGAGACTCAACATGAAGAAAAGGCTTTGATAAGCAGGGCCTGTGGGCTACATCAAAGGCTGAGCTGACTGGGTAATGCGGGAGGATCTGAGAATTGTGTTATTGCACAACTCGTCAGCTGTGCCCAAAATACCGTGGCACAAGTGGTGACAGGCAGAGTAGACGGGGCGTCGCCCTCACTTAGCGAGGACAGGTGAGGTTCTCTCTTGATATTTATGGGATTTATAAAGTGCAAGCCTAGCTGGGAAGAGAGCGATGTACACAGGGAAAGATTCCGCCATTGTGCCGGTGGCACATTCGCTTGCCGTGCAGCGGTGGAACCCTCTCTTAACGGAGAGAGGCAGATTCCCATCTCTCGCTGCATTCCAGCCCTCCTGATAAGCGACATACCTGTCTATTTTACCCTCTAAAATTAGGCAACGGCTTGGTGCAAAACAAACTTGGCGGTGACAGATAAGCAAGCGTCCTTGCTGCCGCCCGCACCGCTGCGCAGACGGTATTATCAGCACATGCTACAAAGTGGAGCAGTATCTGATCTGAGGCATGCCTAATCTTTCAACTTATGGTAAATACTGTGCAGACAGTATGTATTGGCTACAGTAACAAAAAAAGTATGTTTTACTTAAATGTTTGTCTTTATCGGCGTCCGTAAGCCTTCGGGTCATTGGAGTGCGAAACAAATTCATATACACTACAAATAAAAATTCCCTTAATGACTCTGACAACTACTTTTTACTCATTCAAAAATCAAATTCCAAATGTAGGGAATAAAATACTCACATCTCAAGATCTTATCTGGAGCCCAGGCTACAGTGATTTCTGGTGATAGGGTGGAGTACTCCTCAGCACGACTAACCTGTGGAGGTGCAGCACTCCTAAGAAGTGGGTTTGTCGCATCTTTTCTGCTGAAAGCGTACAACGTTGTGACATCGCCAGTCTATTTTTCGATGCATTTTTTGCAAACATTTTTCAACAAAAAAACGTATCGAAACATTTAGGGGGTATGGGGTTGGAGGTGTGGGGAATAGGGAGTAAATAAATTGAGAATGGAGGCTAAGCGGGGGGCCCTCCCAAATATATAAAAAAACATTCTATCCGTTCATTCGAAGAAACAAAAATCAGCAAAAACTCCTCGAAAAAAAACTGGCGACGTAACATAGAACCGCTGAAAGACAGCTTTGCTATTCAAATCCCAATTCTGTGCAACCCGAAGGATCCCCCGACTAAGCTCGGATTCCTTTTTCGGCCATCTAAGGCTTGAGGTGGTCTTACCGCTCTGGCTCAAGGGACAGCTCTGCAATTTATGGTGATGTTCTTCGTACCAAAGGGCATCGCATATCAAATGGACCCACTGGTGGAAGACTAAGGCCGAGTCCACATCCAGACGACGCCTTAGGTCTTCTGGAAACTACAGTGGGGCGCATTTTCCAAGTCCTGGAAGTGCACAAGTGAAGCGTAGAAAGCAGGGCATAAGCAGTTGAGGCCTCACTTTCACACGTCGGGACATTTTCATTATACTTGAAGCCGGAGAAAAGACATGCAATGGAAATAAGGTGTTGGCCATGCATGCCTCCTCCACCTTCCATTGCTGCATGGTTCAACATTAGCATGTATTTTCATGCTGACGTTACACCAGTGTATCCCTAGGGCATCTGCCTGCTTTTAACACCGTCTAAAAAGTAGACAGACTCCGTAGGTACCGTAATGTACAGGTGGCGTTTACTTTTTATTACAAAATGGACCATAACCACACACCAAAGGTGATTTCACCTTTTTTTTACTCTTTAAATTATTTCTTGGTTTGTGAAAAGTTGAAAATGACATGCAGGGTATGCAACAGCATGCAAGTTGATGGCCCTGTGAATGCAATTAGCACTTTTTTCAAAATGACCCCTGGGTTTGTTTGCATTCTGTGACGAACCCAGAGATGTCGTCACTTCTCCTCTAGGTAAGGCCGCTACCCAAAAGTCTCCCTGTGGGTGGTACTCAGCAGGTGGATTCTATGGGAATGAAAGCCCCCATGGATTAGTGATGACCTGGGGAGAACATGGTATCCCCATAGCCCCAACACACCTTACTACCCCCCATTTTACCTACACTTTCCCTAATGTCCCTATATGTTTTTTCCAGACTACCAACATAGGAAGTACTGGGACGAGGAAGAATGTGGACTCTTCAAGGGGCGTGTATCCCTTGAGTACTGGGATGAGGAAGAGACCAATTGACTCACTGGAAGGCCTCAAGATCAGTACTGAGATGAAGAAGTGCAGAAGCATAGGGAGCACTCTCAAGATCTTAAATGAACAGTCCAGTGTTCCCTAAAACCTGATTGGGTAAAATCCATTTGAAACTGAAAAGGGAAACCAGGATGGGGAAAGAGATGCACTCCTTGAAGGAACCGCGAGACAGGACGCCGATGGGAGCGGAGAGCAGAGGAGATTGTAGCTGGAAGCACTGCCCCGCAAGTAGAGAGACCAACCAGATCTGTGGAGAAGCAGGCGTCGAGACACGAGAGGTAGCTGGAACATGCGGTCGACCAGCGATGCGCAGCCCTTGAAGAAACACATGCTGCAGAGCCGCTGAAGCACATGGGGAAGCAGCAGGGGTCGCGACAGGCCAGAAAGGGCACAGAGCAGAGGCTCCTATGACCGATGAAAAACGCAAAGTCCTTTCCAGGTACCTGGGTTGCAAAGTGTCTGAACGCGGGTCTGGGACCCGTACCCTTTTTTGAAGAGTAACCTAGGACATCTTCATAGTCGCAGTACCTTGGCGCTGTGATACCTCCTGGTCTGGGCGCTATCAACAAATACATTAAATAGATAGTGAACCAGGTCTACAGAAAAAGGACAAGAGAAATATATGGGTCTGAAAACGCACCCATAAGACTGGGAGTTGAGGTGAATTGTGAACTTTTGAAGTGCAAACTAGGCCAGGGGAAGGGAGGCATTCTCCTGGTAATATTGAACTGTGTATTGTGAAACTTTGAAGGGCCAAGAAGCCAGGGCAAGGGAGGCATGCCCTGGTAGTGTGAACTGCATATTAAGGCCTGAGATGGGCTGGGGGAAGGGTGTCATTCCCCCAGCATTTGTGAACCGTGAAACCAAGAGACATCAGGAGAAGGAAACTGTACCTCCTGATGTTGTGCACCGTGATACCAAGAGACATCAGGGGAAGGAAGCCCAATTCCCTAGTGTTGTATATCGTGAAGGCAGACCAAAGAAACCCTGGGAGAGGAGTCATTCCCTAGGCATTGTGGAAGCATTTGAGAATAAAATACCTGGAGAAGGGAGGTATTATCCAGGACCCCAATAGTGAATAAAACTAAGGGCAATAAGGAATGGTGTTTGAGTTGGAGCTGTAACTTTTGAATTGGAACTGGGAACTTTAGAGCGTCACAAGCTGGAACTTTTGCTTATTTTCTTGGAGAAGAACAAAGACCTGGGGAAGGGAGTCATTATCTCAGGCGAAGTTCCTACTTACGATTGGAACTGTGGCTCATTGTCCAGAAGAATGGAGCCATTCTTCTAGACCAGGAAGATCCACTCCCTCTTTAGTACTAGTTGAAAATGTGAGTGACAGACGTAGGCATTTTTTACTTGGACATTCTGACCGATTCCTTAGTTCCTTAGTAGAGGCAGGGAAAACCCTCTTAGAGTTAGGAAGGGATATCTTTTCTCTTTATTTGTTACTAAATAAAGGTTTATGACAACAAGTAGGCCACCTGTGTGTCAGTCTCCTCCTTCTGCACTATTACAATACCAACTTCCCGGCCTTTTCACAGAAGTTACACATTTAACCTAAATAAAGGCATGTTGCGAAGAATGTTCCCACTCCATGAAGCAAACCCCTCCTGGTCATGCATTAGAGGAATGGAGAGTTATGCAGCCTGTATTCAGCCATCCAGAAAATGCTACCAGGAAATACTAATATAGGTAGGACCCCACCTCAAGCGGACACCCAAGCCCAGACACCTGTGCTTATCCATAGGCACAAGTGCTCATCCAGAGACACCTTCAAACACAGGCCTCTGTCCTCATCCGCAGAGACCTGCACTCATCCACAGACATGTGCACTCATCCAGGTACCCTGAGGAATTCCTGCTCTCCCCCATAGTCGCAGTACTCATCCAGGGACACCCGCACCCACTCCCAGGGATGCCTGCACTGTTCCAAGTAACTTGCACCCATTCTGTGGGACATCTTGGCAGATCCAAAGCGACACATACAGTTATCCACAGACACCTGCCCTCACACATAGACATAGCTGCCATAACCCATAGACAACGGCACTATGCCAGACATCTCCAGTCACCCCATTCACATGAACTGAAGAAAGTATTTACCATGTATTCCCCATCACCAAAAGGCTAACTGATCACCACCTGTTCCTAATATACAGCACGCAGCTCCAGATTGGCCCATTGTTATTAAGAGTAATAATAGGGTATTTATTGAGCACACACCTAGCTTCAGAAAGCAACTGAGTGTTGTATAAGTCATTGGAGTTCATGCAAGGTGAGGGATGAAGATTGCAAGGGTCAATACGAGGGAGCTACCAACGAAGGAGAGAAAGGGCGGGCAATGTGGCAGCAAGCAATGTGGCAGCAATGATGAGCAAGCAAGCAGGGAAGGAAACATGAGGGAGCAGATTGCCCAGTGCCAGTTATGGGGGGTAGTGGAGGTTGTGTGGACCAAGATGTTATATGATATGATAGGCTAGGGAGGAGCCATTCAGTCAAGAAGGGGTTCTTGAGCTCTTTCCTGAACTGCCCCGTTCCCCAGTTGGCTTTCTTTTGTACAGTGTTTCCAGTAAAAAACAAAACAATGTTTACCTTCAATAAATAATGTATCCACCCCATACACAAGGACTCACTCCACGAACTCTGGACCAGCAGGCTCTACTTATGCAGTGAAATGACAAGATTGTAATAGACGAACAAGTTACTCTCTTACCTGGTAACGTTCTTTCGATGGGATGGTCCGACAACGTATTCCATATATAGGACAGTAATCACCACAGCTGTGCTGCTTCAGAAAAGTTTCGGTGTCTGCGTCCTGCATCAATGACATCGATGTGCCATCCTCAAGGACCTCCTCCGACGGCCGACGTCACTGGATGTTATAAGTAGGACGCACGAGGCCCGTAGCCTCGTAGTTTTTTCCCAGAACATGTGCCACCAGTCTTCTGCCAGTCTGACACACAAAGCCTTGCGGAAACGTAAGCTGCAATCGCATAAGAAATTCTGTAGCGGGGAAGGTAGGGAGGGAGCAATATGGAATACGTCGTCGGACCATCCCATCGAAAGAACGTTACCAGGTAAGAGAGTAACTTGTTCTTCGAGGGGATTGGGTCCTCTGACGTATTCCATATCTAGGACAGACTCCCAAAGCAGTACCAATGCAAGGAGGTGGGAAAAGAATTTATAAAACAGAAATTTAGCATGCCCAATCAAATTGCAGAGTAAAGCAACGCCTTGCCAAAGGCCAGATCCTGCCCCCGGATGGAATCGAGGGAATAGTGATGCACACCAGGAAGTGGAGGAGGATAAAATGCCGGAACAACCACCTTCTGGCCTAAATGAAATTCCGACACCACCTTCGGAAGAAAAGAAGGACGAACTCGAAGGACAACCCTGTCCTTATGAAACACAGTGAAGGGTGGTTTTACTGAAAGTGCCTGTAACTCACTCACTCTGCGAGCGGAAGTGACCGCAACTAAAAATACAGTTTTCAGAGTTAACAGTCTCAAAGGGCATGAATGCAAAGGCTCAAACGGAGCACCCATCAGAAACTTGAGAACAAGGTTCAAATCCCAACCGGGCACCTGGAAAGGTGACAGAGGGAACACATTAGTGAGCCCTTTTCAGAAACTGAGAAATTAAAGGAATTTTAAAATAGGAACACTCTTCAGACGAGTGCTTAAATATGGACACCGCCGCCAGGAAACCTTTAATGGTACCCACTTGAAGGCCCCTGTGGGCCAAAGAAAGCAAAAAAGACAGAACCATGGGAATTTCACATGCAAAAGGATCCACATTCTTAACCCTGCACCAGTCGCAGAACTTCCTCCAACGGCAACGGTACAGGGACTTTGTTGCGGGCTTTCTGGCCGAAAGCAACACCTCCATCACGTCTTCAGGGAGGTCCCAATCCTTATACCTCAACCTTTCAGAAACCAAGCGTGAAGGTTGAGGGACCTGACCTCTGGATGGAGAACCTGACCCCCCCCTCCTGTGAGAGCAGATCGTCTCGGTAGGGAAGACGATGTGGAGGGCAGATGGACAAGTCGAGAAGGTCCGGGTACCACGTCCTCCGAGCCCATGCCGGAGAAATGAGGATCATCCAGGAACTGAACCTCCGTAACCTCTGCAGTACTTGCGGGATGACGGGGACTGGAGGAAACGCGTACAGCAATGGGAATGACCACTCCACTACGAAGGCGTCTCCTAAGGCTCCGTTTGGAGGTAATTCCCACGAGCAGAACCTCTCGCACTTCCAGTTGACACTGGAGGCGAAGAGATCCACTTGAGGGGTCCCCCAAAGGGCAAAGATCTGCAGGAGAATCTCCTGAGCAAACTCCCACTCATGAGAGATCGTGCTCTGCCTGCTAAGAGCGTCCGCCGTCTCATTTTCGTCTCCTGCCAGATGAACTGCCGAGATCGAAACTTCCTGCTGGATTGCCCAGAACCAGAGCTGCATCGCCTCCCTGCACAGAGGAACTGACCCTGCCCCCCCTTTTTGTTGAGGTAGCGCATGGCCACCATGTTGTCCGTCAGGATCAGGACATTTTTTCCTCGCACAGTCGGCAGAAAAGCCTTCAGGGCTAGCCTGACGGCCCTCAGCTCCAACAGATTGATATGAAGTCTGGACTCCGACGGAGACCAACGACCGCTGACTGTCAACTCGTTGGCATGAGCTCCCCAGCAGTCTCAAGAACTCGAACGCTGGGAGAGTCTGGGCAAGTTGAAACTTGTGCACCATCTGCTGAATGTGATGAGCCCTCACCTGGGGAGGAAAACACTGCCCCACGGACGTGTCGAGCACTGCTCCGATGTACTGGAGCCTCTGAGTTGGTGTCAAATGGGACTTCTTTAAGTTGAGGGAGAAGCCCATCTTGTGGAGGGAGTGGCAGGTGACTGACAGATGATCCAGGACTTGCTCGGGAGAGCGCACCCTGATCAACCAATCGTCCAGGTAGGGGTAGACGTAAATCCCCCCTTTCCTGAGGTGCACTGCCACCACTACCATGAGCTTGGTGAAGACCCTCGGGCGGCGGTCAATCCGAACGGCAGGACCCGAAACTGAAAGTGCGAGTCACCAACCGCAAACCTCAGGTACTTCTTGTGCTTCGGATGGATCGGCACATGAAAATAAGCATCCTTGAGGTCGAGAGACACCAACCAGTCCTGAAGTTGAAGGGCCTGGAGGACTTGAGAGAGAGTAACCATCTTGAACTTGTCCTTCCTGAGGAGTTTGTTCAAACCGTGCAAGTCCATGATGGTTCTCAATCCCCCGCCTTTCTTGGAAATCAAAAAATAAGGGGAATACCATCCCTCGTTCATCTCCGCTACAGGCACCAGTTCTATGGCGCCTTTCTCCAGCAGGGATTGAATTTCCTGCGCAAGGAGCGGATCCGGACTCTTCAAAGAGAGAGTCCCTGGTGGATTGTCTTGAGGCCTCTGCCAGAAAGGAAGACAGTAGCCGTGGGTAATGATCTCCAGAACCCACACATCTGAAGTAATGGCGCGCCACTCTGCAAGATGATGCGCAGCCTTCTCCCAACCGGCGAACCATGTGACATGGCCTCATGACTGAGCTGAAGCGGCTGCGGCGTTGCCTGAGGACAAAGAGGCAACAGCCCGAGCGGCCATGGCACCTCAAGTACCTTGTTTTCCACCTCTGGCACTCCTACGGTGGCCCCTTTGACCGGCAACTCCTCTTGCTTTACCAAAGGATGAGTAATAACGAAAGGAACCTCCCCTCCATTGCTGTCCCCTAGGACGAAAAGGCAGAGGTTGTCGAACTGCAGCACCCAACGACTTCGCTGCAGCTTTGGAGGTCTGAAACCTCTCAAGGCTTTCGTCAGCCTTGCTGCCACAAAGATGTTCCCCGTCAAAGGGCATGTTGAGGAGCCGGGCCTGAACATCAGGAGCAAACCCCGACTTCCGCAACCACGCAAACCTGCGTATCACGGTGCTCGCCGACATGGACCGGCTGACACAATCTGCCATGTCTAAACCCGACTGAACGGCCTCACACATAGCATCCTTGCCATCCTGAACCATGGCAAAGAAACCATCCCGTTCATCCCCTTTGGGAATATGTTCAGCAGCCAAGGAAACACAGTTCCACAGAGTGTGCGTGAAACGAGACAAGGCACAAATGGAGTTGACCGCCTGAAGCGCCATACCCCCTGCAGAAAACACTTTCTTCGCCCAGCCGTCAAAACGCTTGTTGTCCCTATCAGGAGGGATGGTAGGGTACGACGCCTGCTTTTCCGGGGCCGTAGCCGCCTGCACCACCAAACTCTCTGGAGTAGGGTGCTTGGACAAGTAGCAGGGGTCACTACTTGCTGGGCGGTATTTTCAGGGCAAAGACTTGCTCACTGCCAGGAGACTCTCCGGAGCAGTCCAAGCCACTGCCACCCTTCTTTGCAGAGACATATGGAATGACAGTACCGGGTCAGTTGGTGGACCAATGTCGAGGATATCCATAAGGTCATCCTGAACAAACTCCCCTGGGGGAGCAGACCATCCTAAGTACTCAGTGACACGTGACATAAGTCGCTGGTACAAAGAATCGGCATGGGTGCCAGGCTCAGGCCTACAAAACTTCACCTCCGGAGAGGTATCCAGCCCACTAACATCATGCAGGGACTGCCTCAGGTCCTCAAACTGGCTATAGCCCGAGGGAATCTCGTCAGGCACCGGGTCAGGCACCATGCCATCATCAGAGCCCTCATCCACCTCTGAAATTAATTCCAGATGGCGGTAAGAAGGCACAGAACTGGAACCAAAGCCATGCTTGACCTTGGCCAGAGCCTTCCTAGGTGGTTCCCCCAAGCCACGGGGTACCCCCGTCGACACAGCCCCGAAAGGCGTCGAGAGAATCGGCATCAACGACAGACGCGGCGCCAACACCATCGACGGCATCGACACAGGCCTCGAAGGCGGAGCCCCGAGCGTGTCCCTCGACAACCTGGGCGCCGAAGGCGTCGACGACTTCCTCTGAGGCGGAGCCTCGAGAGAGTCCGTCGACAACCTCTGTGCCACAGGCGTCGATGTCTTCCTCGAGGACTTCACAGGTTCACGCGGTCTTGAGCGCATCGAGGACCAGGACCTGGACCGGGCATGCCGAGAACGATTCCCCTTGTCCGAGCGGGACCTTTCCCGCGAATCGTGACGACCACCCGAGCCGGAAGGCGTGCGAGCGGAGTCTCTCAGCTGATCACGACTGACCCCAGTCGGAGGCGCGGACGGACCAGTGCCCTGCGATTCGAGAATCGCCAACATTTTCTTCCCGAAGGAAGCCCATTCCTCCAGAGTCGCATGCTTGGTGGGGTAACCGACCCGCCGAGGGGCGGTGTCCTTGGATGAGGACGGGGAAGGCGACTGATGATGGCGCTTCCAGGAGTGCCTCGAAGAGGCAGAGGAGTGGCGAGACCGACTCCGGGACCGAGACCCACTGGACTTCCAACGACGACGCGGAGAGTCGCCCCTCAAGTCGTCCGTCGAAAGCCCTGCAGACCTTGACTTCCGGGGCTTGGACAACTGGCAGTCGACACAGTCATCCATGTCATGGGCCTCCCCGAGGCACCAGAGGCAGGCGTTGTGCGAGTCCGTGACCGACATCTTGGACCCAGGGTCCCCGCACTTCTTAAAGCCCGGACGCGGTGTGGAAGACGAGGTAGACATCCTCACGAAGAATAACTTCACAAACGAACAGGTTCGAAGAACCGAGATGAACAACAGAAACTCCAAAGAGTCGAGGCGTACCGAGATTCATGAAGCGAACACGTTCGCGGAAAAAACGGAACTGAGGTTACGGGCGTCGTGCGTCCTACTTATAACACCCAGTGACGTCGGCTGTCAGAGGAGGTCCTCGAGGACGGCACATCGACGTCATGGACGCAGGACGCAGACGCCAAACATTTTCCGAAGCAGCACAGCTGTGATGATTACTGTCAGATATGGAATACGTCGGAGGACCCAATCCCCTCGAAATGTTTGTTGGAGTTCGTTGTGTTTTATTTGCAACACAGTACCAACACACACATTTTTTTGTTTTTTTTTTTGTTAACACTGCCTGGAAGACCGGTCCCACCCTAACAAGAAATGACAGGACCTTTACTATGTGCTTTCCTTCAGCCTCTCCGAGAGGCACCCATGTATGCTTTGGTCAAGACCATCCTGACCACGACAGAGTTGCTCCTATGCACATTCTTGACCCCCTAAGAACATTTTTAAAATTTTTCCGTATAACCTGAATAAAGACATGATGGAAAACATACTCCCGCCGTCTGGTGCAGTCTCATCCTGGATGCTTTGTGGCGGCTGCCACCAGCATTATAGTATACGTGACCTGCTACCGGTAGTACCTTGAATACACGTGTTGTGTTTAAAATAGGTGACCCAAGCAGCTTCAGCATAATCCCCCTGCCCTCATTAGTTGCTTTCTCTGGCCATCAGGCGGCCTTTGCCATGGGATTCTTATGCCAGTCATAGCACTTTACATAGCTTCGCTCATTACTTTGAAGATTAGAAATGGTATAGTTAGAGCGAGTTTTGCAAAGTTGTGCTATAGTGTGAACCAAGATTGAATGTGTGGCCAGATGGGCTTTGCATTAGGAAAATAGTTGAAATGGACAATGTTTCTACCTTCAGATTGGCCTTCCCAAGGTTTACTGACTTTATTGATTTTAGTGGGGTGGTAACTTTAATGTTGCCTTTCCCAGTGTTTGTAGACTTTGCTTTTTTATAGGTAGACATACACACAAATATAGAAAGAACGTATCTTTGAGGAGACTCTCTTGAGGATCTCAGTTGATCTGTGTATCCAGTAGCTAACTTTTGGGGGCTCCCTTGAACAATGCAATGTGGCGGACTGAGCCAGAAGTAAGATTCTGGAGCCGGCCAGTACATTGACAAGGAGTGGCCCGCCATCTTGATGGGGGACCTTGGGATTAGCAGCATTCAGAAAAATGAACCAACCAATCAGCACTTGAATACAGACAGTTCATTGCAACCTTGCAAGAGGTTCCCCTATTATTGAAGTAATTGAGCCATTATCTCTACCCCAACAGTCTGAGCATCTGGAAATAGAATCTTCGCTGATCAGAGAGCAGCTGGCTAAAGAAGTAACTTACTTAAAGCAAAAATCTCTGGAAAATATTTTGTTACTTTCAAGTTTCTTTTTGAATATATTTACTATTTTAGTTCACATTTTGTTGCTAAAATCAGTTTCGATAGAAAGTGGGGGAGACCCTGAACCGCTCCCACCCCCACACTGCCCCAACACGTACCCCAATCGCCATGCACCAATATTGCCTAACCTCAACTCACCATCTAAATTTCTGGGGGAAAGTATGAGAACAAAAAATCCAACTAAAATGGTTTGATCAAAAGACTTAATATCTTATAGTTTTGCATGTGAACATTTGCTTAATCGAGCCACAATAATGTTGTACTTTTCACTCCATTTGGGAATATCCTTCCCATTCTCCCTTTTCCACTAGACTGACTGTGCCATTAAAAAAAAGACAAGTTTGTTAAAGGGGCATGCAGTTTTTGCAAATATTCTATGCTGTGTCAAATTGTTAAACATATCTTCTGCCCACTTTCCATCAAATTAAGTTCCCAGCTATATTATTTTGAACCCTTGTGCAAGCCGATTTCTTACTATGGTTGTCTCCATTTTGTGAGCTGCTTTCGGGGCTTTAAAAAGGAAATGACGTTGGGGCAGGAGAGAAAGTGCACTGTGCTGGTCCGTTATAGCCGCAGAGGAGCACAGTTAATGGTTGTAGTTTTCCCTACTTTACCCCAATATATGTAGGAAACTCCTAATCCTGCCCGCCAACTGCAGCAGTAGTGCCAGAGGTAGCAGTGCCACTACAGTGCAGTACTACCAGGCGTTATCTAACAGGAGTAGTGCTTTTAGTTATTCCCCATTGCTGGGAGTAGCATAAGCAGCAGAAGCAGAGCTAACATTTGCAGCCACATTTGCCAATGGTAACGTAACTATCAACAGTAGGACCAGCACAGCTACTACTGCCAGTACTGACTGGATTAGTAATACTACTGTTAGCAATACTATTACCAATACTAGGTGTACTACCCTCATTAGCAGAATTAGTATTATCACCAGTCCTACTATTGCTGTTTTAGTAGAAAAAGCAATACGAGTAACAGCACACCTAGTACTACTATCAGTACTGCTGCAAGTAGCTCTAAATTAGCAGTAAAGTTGATTCTGCTGCTGCTACTATACTACAAGTACCAGTTATAGTAGTGTGATTCGTAGTGCTAGTAATCCTACCATTACTACAGGTAGTGCTACTAATGGTAAGGACAGAAAGCTTTTATGGATGTGCTTACTCCCCTAGTTAGACAAGTTAATTTTTATACCTTGTGTAGCTCCAAACAACCCTATGTTGTATTAAAGGAATTAGAGCAATAACGCTCACCCTTTCATGTTTTTATGATCTTTCCAACAGTGTTTCTTTGCTGACTTGTGGTTTAAAGCATTTCAATGTAAGAACATTAGCGATTAATCAGAACTCTATCTCTGATTTGACATCTCCTGATGAAAGTCCCAAATACATTAAGAGGGCTGAAACATGTGGAGTCTATTAGCCTAGGAACAAGAATACCCTAGAGTTGATGATTGGGATTAACTTGTAAATCTGAACAAACACTAGACACATAATTTTTGTGCTTAGTTTGTCTTTGGTTAGAATGTGATGTATTTGATATTTCTTTGCTCTATTGATTAGTTTTGTCTATTGTTTGTTCATGTGTATGTTATGTATTTAGTGTACAATTTGTTCTAGAGATGGATGTTGATCTGTTTTTGCTATGATAATCTCAATGTTTTGAGAGACTGTTTATCTTTTTATTGATTTCTTGATAAAAAGTTTGTACTAATGAATTTGTATTAGGAAGAATCACTGTTGGAATAGTTTCTCTACCTTCTTAGGTATTGATTAGGTTACCCTTTCCCAACTCTAAGGTAGAGTATCACCGTTTGGGTGGTTATGTTGGGCTTTCCCTGAGGTTATAATCCAGTACTAAAATTACTACATCTATTTGTTGTAGTAGTAGTGCTCCCACTACCGCTGATATTTTATTGTTTATTTGTTTTATTGTGTAGTTTACATTTACAAAAATAATGTGTCGAGTATCGATGCAGAAAATTGTGTTTCAGTTTCTTACTATCTTTTACTTTCTTTTCGTAATACCAACAGTAGTAGCAACAACAGCAGGGGCAGCGCATTTGTCTTGGAAGAAGGACCACGAAGAAAAAAAAAAGGTTCGAATCACGATCCCACGCTTGAAAACCACTCGCTGGTATAAGCGTGTTATAAATGAACAATACAAAAATAAAACATAAAAAGTAAGTATTACTAACAGCATCAGAAGTAGTACTGCAACTAGCACTACTCTACTAATAATGTGAGTACTGGTTGGAGAAATACTACCACTGCAGACACTCCTGCTAGTGACAGCAGCATTCGGAGAAATACTATTGATAGTAATACTTTTATTACTTGAGCACATAAACTCTATCCAGTAGTAAGTCACACTAAGGCCTCCGCTGTCACGTACTGAGCAGTCTTTGTAGACTGAACAACCAAGTTTTATCCATCAGTTTATTGCCTTTTTTCCCAAGGACCAATCAGAAAGCGCCCTTTGAAAGAGGCGGTCTGCCCGACAGTGCCTTGTCACATTCCACGCATGTTTATTCAGTCCATTGAGGTGCATCATTTCATGGAAGAGAATCCACAGAATTAACGAGGGCATGAAACGAGCAGGGTGGCATTCATGCACACAGAAAGGCGATTTAATGTTAAACGAACAGTCCCCTGGCAGTCTCTGAATGCCACCTGCTCATTGGCAAGCACCCCGCACAGGAGAGGGCACGGTTACAGGAGGGTGGCAGGAGAGTGATGTCACAGCAGAAGTGCCAAACTGCATCTTTCACCAATGATATATGTGCATTCCAGTCTACTGCTTCTGAGCGCACTTCTTTCGGTCTTTAATAGATTTAATGCCTGTATAGTTTTTGTTTACTGGATGTATATGACGAGGTACCTGCCACACAGGTAGCTGCATTCAACTCTTTAGAGCCAAGCCGGTGAAGACCAAACACTAAACTATTTATTTTCACTCCCTGCCTTGAAGAATGTTAACACCCCTCTACCCCTAGGAGCGGGCATTTAGACTAGGGAGCCTCTTCCCCTAGGAGTGGGCATCTAGACTAGGGAGCCTCAGAACAGATGGGGCATCTACCTTATGGTCTGGACTGCTGGCCCACCCATGTAGGTGTGCTTGCCGACATGCAGACATCAAGGCGCATCCGCACACCGCATAATTTGGACCACAATATCCAGAGTACGCCATCTGCTTCAGCGCTATAGCGTCGCTTGCTGCAACCAGAGAGCAGAGGGCAGAACCAGCGAAGCCACCGGGTTGCACTGACTTCCAGACTTATTTGGTAGAGGCTTGTGGAGACCAATGGGCAGGGCCAAACACATGCTCACGGACGGTGGCTACAGGGCCACGCCAGCCTACCTTTCATCGGGAGTGACGCGGTATGAGTCCCTCCACAGCCAATTAACAAGTGATTTCATTGGTCAACCAACTATGGGATACATTAAGGGAGCCGCCACCATAGCAGTGGGGAAAATCTGGATCACTCACTGTATTCACTAAATTGACCTTTTTCCAAACTCATAAAATTCATCAGCTGGTTGCAGCACTTTTTCAGGCCAAAGCAACTTGTTGTTGAGCCATTACTGCATCAAGTGTCCAATTCTTGGATGTCTCGCTCTAATGAGGGTGTGGGACTCTCATTGTGGATTTTTCAAAGCATACGGATGGGCAGACTAGGCAGGCTGCTGACGCCTTCATCCCTCCACAATGCTAACATTCCACGGTGTTATGCCTTTTAGAGTGGCGGCCATCTTGTTTTAGGGCAGGACTCGAGCGGAGCCAGCCGCCACAGAATTCTCCCTCCATCTCTCTTTACACCGGGCTACCCTTTGTCTGGCGGTGTATCCGATGTCCCAATGGCCGGCCCACATCTCTCCTCGCTTTGCCTTGTGATCATGGCATTGTACTTCTCCGCCGTCCCTCAGAGTGGTGTTACCCGAGCCCAGCTCCCTGCTAAGCCTCATTCAAACTTCATGTGCCGACAAAAGTCTCCCTTTGACTGGGGGGTGGAGGGGTAAGGAGTGGGCGGAGAGGGACAGGCATGCAGTGGTTGCCTCGTTTACAACTGCCAGTGCCAAGTAACCAAAGTTCTGTATAAACCCCCTGGTAGCGCAGGCAACAGGTGGCTCTTCTGTGTGACACAAACCGTACATTCAACCTCGCACTTCAACTTTTTTCTTATACCATCTAATGTAGACATTTAGCGAAAATAAAAGTTGCTGACAGTCCCCTGGTTCCAAGGGGCATCGTTTTGCAGCCCAGGAGTTCGAGTCCTCAGCCCAGTTTATGCTTTGACTTGTAGTCGGAGCATAGTGATGGTCATGGGCAGGGGTCCGCAACCTTTGTCTCACCGGACTACAATTCCGATGATATATGGCTATTGGCTATGCTGATTAGGCATGGTGGGAGTTGTAGTCCAAATCATCTGGAGTGACCAAGGTTGGCAGACCCCTGGTCATGAGTAAAGGAACAAATGCAACGCCCTGCGCACCGTAGAATAAAAAGGTACATGCTGGATAAATATGCCCATTGTGGGTGGCACTAGGGTGAAGCGAGTTGGCCACTCTTCCAAAAAGAAAAGCAGAGTTACTGTGCCTGTGTCCTCTATAATGTGCCACTCTCTGCTGTTCTGTACCCAATGGAGTAACTTTGCTGAAAATGTTGGGGGGGAGGGTATGACATCTGAAGAAAAGGTGCCCCACCCAAATGAATGGGGACAAAATGGTGTGCCATGAAAGTTGGGGAAGGACAAACACCCCTCCCCCGACCCCTCTTCTGGTCACCTTGGACCACGTATGAAAAACTCCTGGCTGTGTAAGAGTGACATGGTGCAGGCGACACGTGTTCTGCATTTGAGACGGTGCGTGGCACGTGGGTACCTGAATATGTTTTTGCATTGCAAACGGGCGTGCACGGTTTCATTATACAAGGCTTAATACTGCGTTTCAATAATTGTATTACAGCCTAATATTGCCAGGTGAGGGAATTCCAAAAACAGAGAGAGACCCAATTGCCCAAGAGCACACAATGGGGTCGAGAGTGGAGATGCAGGGATTGGAACCTACGTCCCGCAGCATAGCCACATGACCACATCTTCAGGATCAGGGGACAGAGGCAGGGCGTCCGGAACAGTGAACCAGCTAAGCATCACAGAGGTAAGTGGAGATCAGCCAGCAGGTAGGTAGCCGTTCAACATCACACAGAAGGCTGGAGGGCAGCAGACAGGAGCGAGCATTCCACCGCTGACCCAAGGCCTGGGGGCAGGTAAGTGATAGCACAAAAAAGCAAACAGCTGAGCCTGGGGCAGTGGAAACCTATAGTAGTGTCCCAATGTTATTTCAGGAACGTGACCTAGTGTCAGTGGAACGCAGCAGGCTAGAATAATTGCACACACACATGATCTATAGGCGGGGAGGGGGGGGAAGGGGTCTATAAGAGGCGGGACTCATACAAAGTTTGCAGGCGGGCCACAGGTTTTGGCAGGAGAGAGGGCCTTGCAGCTCTGAGGGTGGCCCAGAGGCAGCCTGCACTTGTGCCAAGGCGCTGTGATTCAGGGGCGCAACAAAACCTACATTTCACGGGGTGAGGGGGCTAAGTGGTGATGGGAGGGGCCACTTCAGAAAATAGCCAGGGCAAACTTGGAGGCCCCGCCCCCACTGTTCTAATCCCTCAATACTATCAAATTGTCTATTTTAAAGCGCAATATGCAGAGGCGCGATGGAAGTCATTCTTGAAAGTAGCAGCTTTACGGGCTGATTCATGGAATTATTTGCACCGAAAAACGGGAATTTGTGCGCCATTCTGCCCGCAAATCCCTGTTTAACAAATGAGGATTTGCGGGCAGAATGGCACACAAATCCCCCGTTTTTCGGCACAAATAATTCCATTAATTAGCCCCTTATGTTGTACTTTTGTTTGTTCAAGTACGTTTGTCTGAACAAACACATTAAAACCTTCACACCGACCGTTTCCGGGGAACGGCTTCCCTCACCTCTCTGCAAAACAAAATGCAATTACGCACATCTGGTGGTGCATCTAGGCTAAAATTTAGGTGGGGGCTAACCCTTCAAATGTTGGGAGAGGCACAACTTCAGAGACGGGGAGGAGTGGCAAACTTACCTGTGTAGGGGCATCTAACTGCTTTGCTCATTAGAACTAGACTATTCTAGTGCAGTTTCAATGTTACAATCAGTTAACTCTCTCCTTTAAGTCTGAAAACACCCACTTCTTGCAGATCCTGAAGGTCCTAGAAAGTGTGAAAATGTCAGATGGTGTGCAATGAAAGACTCAATATCATAGCATAGCAGGACATACGAGTGTGGGGCAGTACTCTGGATGGTCCAAGCAACTTCAGAAGCTGGGAGCAAAAGGGGAGAAAATGTAATGTTGGTTCTACCACAGTTAGTTCGCTCTACTAGAATCTCTGGTGCACTGACTGGCTGGTGAGACTATGTCTGCCTGTCAAATCAAGTGTTACGAGACTAGGGCACGGGGGCAGTGCAGCAATCATGCAATTCTATGTGACAGTATTGGAGCCACTAGCAGAGGAGCACCAGGGTACACCAATTAGTCCCTACACATATTAAAACGGTCCTATTGCAAGGGTGTAAATGTAATCACTTATAAGCACTCCAAATTTTGCAGCTGAAGTCAGGGCGAGATTACATTATTTGCCCGGGATCACACACACTTACGCTAAACAGCGAAGCAGAGATTTGAACCCACTCTGCAATTTGGGCACGGCCTCCTTCTTCCACGCTTTACTTGGAACAAATATTTAAGTTTTGGGTGTCAAGACCTACAATAATACTGTCCTGTAGAGTTTACTTGCAAAATACACAAATTGCATAGTAAAGCATCATGACAACCTGTAAATCCTTATAGCAGCATGTTGGGCCAAAATAATAATAATGTACCTTTATTTACCACATCCTGAATGGAAAACTATAAGATGCACAAGGCAAAATATTTATTTACCCACTTTATTTTCAGCGCTTTAAGACACGCAATAAAATAAATTGTGGCAAACTCACTTAAGTTTGGAGATTCGTCACAAACCTCCCGCGTGTTATGTATGGTTTCAAGAACACTCAACTAAGGACATCAAATCAAACTTTACTTTTTAGCATAACTATTAAATGTTATGCGTATGAATACATTTTCAAAGGGAGCATTATTGTGTTGCTTGTTTTAACTGTCACAGATTTGCAAGGTGGTAGTGTTTTAGTTGGAATTTCACCTATATGCATAAGAAAGGCTCTGTTGCTGTTGACAACAGAAATGTGTTGTGGGGTTCATTAGGGCACAGGCTGGAGACGCAGCCTGTGTGTCTCAGAGGGTCTCTGACTCTGGGAAACGGGCAGTGCTTGATCATCTGAGTCGAGCAGATAGTAGATTTGCCTCAGGTGTGGTGGGGTCGCGCTCTGAATCTGTCCCAGCCCAGCTGACCTCTGGTAGATGCTGGCAACCTGCTTATTTCAACATGGCCTACTCACACTGTTTCTCCAGGGGACTAACTACCAGTGAACAAATGCTTGCCACCTAATCCAACATCATCATAGTATCACTCTTCTTATGGTGTACAGAGAGTGTTCATGGTATAATCCCAATTTGGACAATTACAACAAATTGCATTGCAAAATATGTCTTCCATCTGACTGTAAAGGAGCGAAGTGTGTACCCTTATGGGACGTATGCAGTCATAAGCGGCACACAACCTTGGGCAGAAGCCCTTCCTACAGGATACTCTGCCTTGTCAGATATCCCTCTTTGGATCCAGGGTTGTCCAACCCCAGGCCCAGGGAGCCAGATCCATGTCGGGTTTTCAGGATATCCCTCATTAATATTCATGAGGTAAATTTGCATACAGTGATTCAAAATGTAAGCAAATTTTCCTCGTGAATATTTATGAGGGATAGCTGTAAAACCCACCAGGATCCCAGCACTCGCGCCCTGGAGTTGAACAACCCTGATTTCTAGGCCAAAGATCCTAGAAGTCTCACACTAGCCTACACATGCCCCAGACTCGGTCCCTTCATTTTGAAAACCAATGCATCGACACACCAACCATTAAACTTAAACACTTGTGTGGGGTTTACAGTGTACTTCGGTCTGTGTATGGGATAGTAGGAGACCCTCTGAAACTGCTTCTTAAACCTAATATAGCACACGTCTTCAATGACGAGGGTAGGGATTCCATGGGGAGAACCAGCCCCCAGATTCACTCCAGATGCCACTGCCAAAACTGTGTCTTTAAGGAGAATCCTACCCAATCACCCAACAATGACCACTAGGCCACTCCCTGCATTATGTTGCCCTCCAATGATAGGTAGCTTTTCATTCTGGTAAGGGGATGTGTCGATTACCGCCGCCTTGTAGGCAGTGCAGCAAGTCTTGAAGCGGGTTTGAGCAACCTAAGGCAACTAGCGTGGATCTATTAAGCTAGGGGGTTATATGGTTGCATTTCTTCACTCCTGCAATGATTTGAAAAGTAACACACAAACTTTTCAGTTGGGTGGTGGGATTCCGGCAATAGGGCACTGCAACATCCAATGCAGAGAAGACTCGACCCCTCCATCCTACACTTCAGGAAGGACCTGAAGACCATACTCTTCAAACAACACTGCACCAATAGCTGATCGCTCCACTCAACCCTACTCTCCCCCATCCGTAGCTCTCTCTCTCTCTCTCTCTCTCCTCTGCCCCCCCATGCAGCCCAGCTACCCTCCCACCCTACGTGTAACACTGTGGGTGTGTCCCCTATGTACGGTGCTCTGTTGCTTCTCAACTAGGTTTGGACTTCATAAATCCCACACACGTGCATACATACTTCCAGGCGAGGGGATTGCAGCTGAAATCTGAATTTGAGCAAATATGTTTGCATTGTGCAGAAAAGTGAAAGCTACCAGCAGACTCCTTTTTCCGTTATATGGCTTGTAAAGAAGAGATTGCTGTTAGGTGACGATTCTGTGTGGTTTAGCTGTTGGAGAGATAGTGTTGGAATCGGTCTAGTTCCATGCCATTCAGCCAGTTTCATCTGGGCTTGTCTTGTACTGTTGGCAATGATGGCAAAGTTGGTATTTGTTAGCACACCCGCACCGGACATTGAGACTTGGATGAGGGTGAGGTGCCCTGGATTCAGTGGAGGCCCTCAATTGTGAGAATTTTCAGACAGCTCGGCATCTCTGCACAATGGTCACCTGGTCACCCTCTGAACTCGGGCCCAGGCTCCTGCATGTCCAGTTGCCCTTGCAGTGCCTCCTGGCTCCCCAGCACTTAAGGGTCTGTATCTGCAACCCTACAGTCCCTTCTCTCTACACTTATGAGCCACCCGCTGGCCTCACTTGTGAGTTAACTGCACTTCCCCCTTACCCCCCCCCCCTGGCACTTCTCCCCTTTCCTCTTCCCCGCACTTGCGCGATCTGAATGACACAAGGCCTAGTAAGATCGTTATTTTGTCCTCCCTTGTTTCCCCCTCCTTGTCTTGTCGCGCCAAGAAACACTTGCGTACAGGCGGGTTATAAATGTCACATCATATCATAAGCTCTGTTAATGAATATTGAGCCCATGCTTGGTAAGAAGTCCTTCCATGGGGCTCCATGTGTAGGTTTAACAATCGCAGAAGTTGTAAGGTAGAAGTTTAAAAAATATTTAAAAGTTGCCGCACGAGTTACATATCGGGAACGATCATGGATTGCCCTGAAAAGTAAGGGAACATTGAACCCTTTAGTTCCTGCCCACTTTGACCTCTGAACTGACTTTTCAGGAAAAAATCATTGTGCTTTACTAGTACAGCCTTCCATGACTACCTGATCAGGCCATATTACAAGTATCATACCGCAGGTTCCGGCCTCGCAGGACTCCATTTCAGAAACAGACGTCCATTTTAAAACACGGACTCAAGTGTGGATATTACAATGACAAATTCGGGAAAACTCAAGTGTGCATTTTTGCCTTCTCCAGGAGTGCATTAGAACACGTTTTTCAGTATATGGAGCTCTCATTTGCATCCCCAAAGAAAACTGCAACTTAGTGAAAGCACGTAGGCCCTCGTCCACTGTAGCGCACCAGAGAACTGCAGCCGACTGGAAGCCCAAGTGGGTGAGAAATTTAAAAGATTAAGACACAGTATTTATGTATTTATTCATATTTGTAGAGCGCGCAACACCCCGAAGGCATTGTGGCGCTATATCAAAACCGACCAGGGTTTGGACGCTTTCAGCCAAGCTCAGGGTTTGCCCAAGACCTTCCAGCGAGCAAAATGTAGAATTGCAAGACTTGCACAAGCGCTCCACTCCCGCCTGACTACATCCATAGGAGGCCTTCCAGAAAACTCGGCTGCTTCCAAGCAGTCACGGTATCACCAAGGCAACCAATCCTTAACCGAGACCCCCTCTGGGCTGACCTCGCTCCACCTTTAAGTCCACAAAAGGGAGAAAGCAGAGGGCAGCAAAAAAGATGGGAGGTGGGAGAATACCGAGAAAGAACACAGGGTGAACGGAAAGAGGGGATAAGGCAGTAAAGAAGTAAGGGGGTGCGACAGGAAAGAAGTGGGGATGCGGGCAGTGAGGGTGAGTGAGCTGATAGCAAAGAAGGAGTATGAGATCGAGAGAAGAGGGAGTGTGAGAATTGGGGGAGAAGAAGGAAGGAGTAGTTGGGGTAAGGTGGCGGCAGAAAGATGAAGGAGAAGCGGGTAAGGTGGGAGTTGAGGAAAGGAAGGAGGGGCGAGATATAATGGAAGGGAAGAAGGGATAAAAGGAGGACGCAGGGTAGAAGTTAGGAGCTGGGGGTTGAAACGATGATCAGAGCGAAATGAACGGAAAAAGGTAATAGGGAAGAAGAGAGGATGGGAGGGGCAATCGGTAAAGGGAAGGGAGAAAAGAATCTCAAATGGAGGAAAAGAAAGGGAGTGATAAAAAGAGGAGTGAGGGAATGTGAGCAAAAGAAGTGTGTGGGGAAGGGGTCAAGAGAGGCACAGGAAAGGGAGGAACCAGTGACCACCAGAGTGCAGTGATAGACAGGGGAAGACGGGACTCGCGGAGGAAAGAGAGAGAAAGCTAAGAAAGGCGGTGCGTCAAAGGATGAGTGGCAAATACGCCCCCACCGTGCGCTGCACACAAGCCCAACGCACCCTGGGGGACTCCAAGGACCGGATATTCCAGCGGCGAGATTAAAGGGGAAGCTATGGGGGTCGCAGCATGGAGGCCCCTAGTCCCCCGATTACAAATGAACCATTATGTGTGGAAACGTCCTGGAGACCCCTGTGCTTCCCGGGATCAGCAGGCTCCCGGGAGAAGGTGCAGGGCGCACGTCACACGTGCCTGAGAGGTGCTGCCCCGTGGTGTTGGCCGCCATTGAGTGTGCGGCGACGGCCTGGAAGTGCCACTGGCCTCACGCTGTGACGCACAGGTAGGCGGCCAATCAGGCACCTGCACTCGGTGCCAAGGCTCTGCTGTGCGTTGACAGACTTTCCGGAAATACCCGCACCCCTCAGAAATCCTGATGGAGTGCACTTCTGCACCTTTACGGATCGTTGTGCTCTCTGCTTTAGAGATAGTGTAATTTCACTTAGTTTCTTTCTCCCATCAGCAGCTTGGAAAATATGATCACATTTCTGTAGGAGACTTTTTTTTCTTGTCTCCATACATGTACGTGTTTTGGTCCCCCTCAGACTGCCCTCGGATGGCTACAAACAAACATAATACGCAACTTAATTATATTTTTTCATACAAAACACCCGAAAAGTTATGGTCAGAAAAGGCTTGAAAAAATAATTTTCACCTGATGGGTGAAAGTAGAAAAGGCCATTTGAGCCAAGGCGCACATTCCACAACGCCACCTAGTAGCCATCGCTGGAAGTTCACCTCCAGCTCTGAGCCAATGGGGGGCCGATGACAAAGGAAAGGTTGTGGAGAATGCTGAAAAGAAAGGGAAAGAGGGCAGTGACGCTGAGAACAGAACAAGAGTGGGCGCGTCACCATTCGTGAGAAGGTTTAGAAAAAGGGTAGTAAAAGAAAGGAAGGACTACGAGCAAGGACCATGGGGGCGAGGGATGGGGGTCAGAAAGACTAGGCTGCAAAACAAGAAGGGAATGACAGATACAAAGGAAATAAAAGATTGAAAATGAACTAACGGCAGCGGTTCGAGAGAGGGATACAATGGACTGAACGTGGGCCGCAGGGACATACATAAGCTGGGGTAGGGCTTCAAAGACCAGTAGGGGGGGCACAGAAAACACTGGGTGCCACAAAGACTTGCGGGGCGGTGCTGCCTGCTGAACACATTCCTAAGGCCATTCTCGGCAAAAGCTGCTGGGGACAATGCCTAGCTGGGCTGCGACCCTATTTATGAGGAGGTGAAAGGTCAGCTCCCCCACACAGACCTGTGGCAAAGCTAAATAAAATTGGACAAAGGCCCAAGGGACCATGACAGACCCCTAAAAAATGAAAGGGAAGACAACAGCAGACAAGGGAAACAGGAGGCACTGCTGGGGTTCTGTGGTGGGGAGGAGGGAATTCACCTGTGCACTGACTGGAAAGCGGGGGACAAACAGCAACCAATGCAAGGAGTGGCCACCGAGCAAGGTACCAGGGGCGCACATCACTTGCCCCCATATATAGCCACTCAACACTGATAAAGAGCCTGAGGAGTCACAAACAAATGCCTGGATGGGCTCAGGGAATTGCCAAGGGGATACAGAGCCTTTCACTGCTGTGGCTGAATAGGCACAGGGGAATGGTACAGTGTAATAGAGTCTTCGTCCTCTAGGGTTGGAAGGACTCTGCGGATTGGCAAAGGGATACAGAGCCTTTCACTGCTGTGGCTGAATAGGCACAGGGGAATGGTACAGTGTAATAGAGTCTTCGTCTTCTAGGGTTGGAAGGACTCCGGGGATTGGCTCAGACATATTTACTTCTGTGGATGCAGGGGCTTGTGGGGCTAGCGCTGCGATACAGAGCCTTTCACTGCTAGGACTAGAAAGGCCCAAGGGAATGGCTATTAATGCTGCCTGATCGGAAGAAGTGAACATGTATCTTTGGATGTGCATCAACAACTAGTTGCTAAGAAATAAATATTAGAAGAAAAAAAAACTGTTTATCAGTTAAAACTGATTTTTACTCGCTTATTCTTATTTGGAATTTAACTTAAAAAAATAGGGAGTAAAATACCCCTACTTCTGAATCTTATTTGGGGCACTGAGTAGGACCCTGGCCGTGTAAATTACACCCACTCTTATTGGCTGAGACTGCAATCAAAGCTTTTCGTATTTACAAATGTATGCCTAGGCACCACTGATATTTATACAGTATTTGATATAATATTAAATATATATTTACACACACACACACACACACAGTAAAAAACTGCAGAGGTAGTTAACATGAAATAGTTAAATGCAACAAAACCCTTGAATTTCACTAGAAAAGCGTTTGTTTAAGCAATGTTAACCTGATGGTTAAGAGCCACTTTAACTCCGATCCCATGAGCACACTGTTACAACGCAAGTTGAGGGGTTGCAATGATGAGCCAGGAGACCAGGTTGGGTTAAGAGACTTTAGTGGGTTCGTGGTACATAAGTCACAGGTAATAAGTTACAGGCAGGATAAGTACATAAGGGAGGGAAGCATCCAACGGCCCCCCCTCTGTTCAGCTCATTTTCCAACTGAACAGGGAGAACCTTGGCACTCACACCAAAACATTCTAGATGGAACACTATAATACAAGCATTCCAGGCACAGGCTCACATATACTTAGGAAACAGCTAATGAACCAGGATAGGTAAGACATAACACACACCCCTGACATCACTTAGGATATTATTGATGGCGTCACTGCACACTGGAGAACACAGATGGCAGCCGTTTCCTGTTGCTGCATTGCCCCAGGCCTTGCCAAGCCACCCAAAGCAGCCACTGGGTCTAACTTGCAGCCAGGCCCAGTGGCCACTCCATCGCCATATTGTGTCCATGGCCCAACTGCCAAGACCTGTCTGTAGCCATGGCCACACTACCCGGAATATGGTCTTCGGCCATGCCCATCCGACCATCCAAAGCAGACACTGGGCCTGGCCACTTTACCCCCTATAAAAAAGGTCCATAGCCAGGCGGCATGGACACACCTGCCCTTCAGCCATACAACGGGTCCGCCAGGCTACCTACGGATATATTTCAGGCGGCACTACCCTTTTCTTTACTCCGACGGGTAGTTTCCCGTGATGTATGCTGGGATGTCACCTGTAATGTTATCAGTGTGCTCTAATTTCCAGTGATGTCATCAGTGATGGCATCAGTGAGGCCATAAACAATGTCCTTTGTAATGTGATCCACGGGCACATGGGCTGTGCCGCAGAGGCTAATGGGGGGGGGGGAGTGCTAGAGTAGCTCCAAACACTTGTCAAATTTTAAGGGTTTTGTTGCATTAAACCATCCCATTCCCGTCACTTCAACTAGAGTTTTATTCACTGAATTTCAAAGGTTTCGTTGTGCTCCATCTCACACCACCTTTAGTACTATTTGTTTTCTTTTTATATCACACAGCATATACAGTGCAGCCACTTTGCAATAATGAAAAGCCGGGAAATGAATGGGTGTGATATTTGGTGTTTTAAGACACATATTGCAAAGAGGTGTTTGTGTTCCACCCACATTTGTTCTTGCGAGTATTTACTGCCAAATTACCATGAATTTACCGAAAACATTACAGCAAAATAGCCAGGAGAACGGCTCACACTGATGGGAAATAAATAGCAGCTTTGCATTTGTGGAGAGCCTCAGTTGCTGCAATGCGCCGTAGCAGAGCTATACAAGAATGTGATGCCCTGTTTTCCATCAGATTAAAAAAAAAGATCACTGGACGGTTTTGCACAAAACCAGCAAAAGGCTCATCTGCGCCACATTGCGCCCAACTTGTTTTAAAATTTAAAGCCAACCCTTTCAGCACTTTAGACTGCACTTGTTCATTTAAGGCACTTTTTATCCAATGGGAAAACAAAGCAAAACATGAAAAACACGACTTTTTTTCAATGTTTCATGATTTTTAAACTGTTGCACACATATGCAACGAACTTCCCAAATTTGGAAGTCCAGGGCAAAACCACATCATTGACATAGGTGATGTTTCCAAGCGAGTTAGAGCTATTATCAAGAGAATGTTCACAAAGTCAATTGATGTTCGGTGTCACCTTGCCCTTGCACAGTGACGCCATGACAGTCTGATGAGCCCTAAGCCCTGCGATGCCACCGTGTGTGGGAACAGAAGCGGCAAAGTAAACACAGGGGCGATGGGATGAGCGCAAACTTCAGAAGGAGGGAGAGGCGCCCGGGACTAGGCCATTACCCCGGAACACTGCACCATGACCTTGCATTGTCCCTCACGCACGCTGCGGGACAATGAGCCCTGCCAATCATCCCTAGAAGGGACAAGCACCGCCCCCTCTCAGACTATCCCACACGCCCTGCTCTAAGCAGCAGGCGCCCAAGGCCCAGCCTGCCTTCCTCTTACATCCATGGGAATTCAATGGTTGGACGACGCCACTTTCCTCGTGTGTACCTTACTCGTGCATTTTTCACTGTGGTCGTTGTCGATTTCTTTTGATTGGGGGGGGGTACCCCTCAACCCCAACTAACTCACCCACCACTTCACCCTGCCCCCTAACCCCAAACACGCAACATAAATATAAAAAAATAATTTGCTGAAGACGACCAAAGGGACAAATGCACAAGTAATGTGCAAACGAGGAAAGGGACCGCGTTAAAAACACAGCATAGTCAATCAAGCCTGTCCCTAATTTCTCGTTTTCGCCCCCCTCTTTCCTTTGCCACAGTAAATTCTTGGGTTTCACTGTGAAGGGGGGGGGGGGGAGTGGGTCTAATGGGTCTATAGAGCTCTCATTGTGGCATTTGAGTGTATGGAGCAGTTCTTTTAAGCCCTCTCGTGAACACTGGATTACCAACTTGGTTACTCTTTCAATTTGATAAAGGATATCCTTCCAAAAGAAAGATTGGAAACTTCGGAATACATTTGGGATGTATTAGATGATATGTATACTAGATATGGACCGGCAAGCCCGCTTTTTTTCCTTTTCACTCACCCTTTTTTAAGTATATTATTGTATATAAATTCTGTGAGTAATGTAGTTTGCATTTAAAACACATAAAATATGCTTAAACAAGGAATACAAAACTGGAAAAAAATAACCTGTGCATAACCAGTGGTGGCATTGGGCCGGATTTTCCCAGATCCGGAAACTGGCAAAACATTTTTCGGCGGATCTCAGATCCGGAAAAATCCATTTGCACGGTTCAGTTGGTTTAGTGTGTTCAGACTGCTTTTAAATGTGTCAAAGCCAATATTCAAACCCAGTCATAAGGACCAGGGGAGACACTTGCACACGCAAGAGAACATAAAGATCTGATCACGGTGCCTGTGAAATCGCATTTTAGGATTACACTCTGCAGGAAATAATGAAATGCAGCCTTTTAGGTTTAAAATACTTTGCCAGAAACATTTTAGCAAAGCTCTCCTCGTTGGTTATTTTTCAAGTGTTCATGAATAATTTTATAAAATCAAATCATTATGGGTGGGTGGGGAGAAGAAATCCCCTCTCACATCCCGGTCGCTGGTGGGATCCCACAGTAAATCATTTCCATTTCCAGCCCTGTGGATAATATCATGCAGTGAATCTGTTTTTATGTTGATTGTTTGTATTAATTGCTTTCTATTGCTCAAAGCTGCTATTCTGTTTTTCCAAAGTCACTTTTAGTGAATCGTTGTTCAATATTCCTATAAGAATTTCTGAAAAACTTTAAAAAAATGCATGCGCACACACACACACACACACACAAACACCCACAAACACCCACAAACACCCACAAACACCCACAAACACCCACAAACACCCACAAACACCCACAAACACCCAAAATTACCAATGAGAGGGTCATTTAACCCAGCATGCAAGTTTCACTTTAGCAATGCCGTCCTTTACTAGGCATAGGCACCTTTCAGCACCAACAGTAGTCGTAGAAGTGTACTGGAAAAAGTCGTGGAGCTGTGGTCTTAGCCGGAGAGAGGGAAGGCGGAAGCCTAGTGCAACATGTGACAAGGTGTTGCAGCCGGGGCATTGCAATAGTCTAAGCGACTAGTAACTAAGGCTCCTATTACCACTTTACACTTGCGCAAGGACATGAATGGGCAAATCCTCTATATAGAATGGTGAATATGCTTGTAAAAAGTAGAGGTAGGGTAAAGAGAAAAATATAAAAGTAGTGGAACACCGCTCCCGACAGTTTCCGCTCACATCGATCACTGGCCAACAGTCAGCGTTCAGTGGGCAAAGACACATTAAATCGAACACGGATATCTTAATTGTGGGCAGAGACACCTTACTGGGCACAGGCACCTTTAGTGCCCGCTTCACAGATCACTCAGTCATGGCAATGGATTCTGCCTTCAAGATTGCTCCAAAAAGGGTGTTGCGCGTCCCGCAGCGGCAGACCATTCAGTTTGCACACTCTCAAGCATTAACCATACTGTCCCAACATTTGACCACGTTAATGCACACTCCAAATAAAGACCATTGGAAGGTCAATTAAGCGCAATACACCACCAGGGTGAGCGCATAAAAAAAGAAAAACAGCAAAATGTCATAAAAATACACGTACTTAGAAATAACCTCCTCCAGCCCTGAATAATATGAGAACTAGGAAGGACCCACTGGACTGAATTCTGAATGGGAGCACACTACAGGGCACTGGGAATACCACCCGGAATTAAGGGTGACTATGGTGAAGGACTTTTTTGTTTCCTTTTTCTTTTCCTTCCTCTTCTTCTCTTCAACGAAGAATGCCACAAAACACAAAGCTACAACACCGAACCCCCAAGGGTATTAGTGAAATACAATTACTAATAGAATCAAAAGTTGTTAAAACGAAAAGTTCATGCATTGTTGAAAATAATTGAAGTTCGAAGCACAGTGACAATTCGCAAAGTTTGTAAAGATGTTGAATTTCAATAAGACGACCCAGTGGACGAGCGCCATTGGGCCGGTTACACCCGAATTGTAATCAAGTAATGTTGCCACTGATTTGGTTTGTTATTGAATTCAATGTGTATTGATGTTTCAATAAAAAGATTGACAAAAAAAAAACAATGCACAATACGAATGAACGCACAATACGAATGAAAACAGAATGACCAACGTAGCCTAACCGAATCCTGGCTGCAGGAGCCTGTCGACCCCACCATAGACATTGCAGTACCCCAATGGTATAATATTTTCTCTAAAAACAGAGAACTAGGAAAGGGGGCGGAGTGGCTGTAATAGCCAGAACCGTGCTTCACCTATTTCTATTCACTATCTTTTGTCAAGGGTGCGAAACACTATTGCTAAAATGACACTGACCCAAAACAACTGTATCAACATCATAGTACTTTACCGACCACCCTCCCTTAGCACATACTTCAATGAGGATTTAATTCAGATTCTGTATACCCTCGAAGGACCTTATACAGCAACTGTGGTCCTAGGAGACCTCAACAGATGGAGAGGCAATATTAAAGACAAAGAGGCCGTTGCCCACGAAAAAGACCTAAAATCAATAAACTACAGAGTGATCAACAATGAACCCACCACAAACAATGGAAACCAGTTGGACTGGATTATATCTAGAAATGTGACTATCACCACACAGCAAACAGTCCCTTGTATCTGGTCTGACCATTATAAAGTTACACTGACACCCAAAATCAGCATAAAAAAGCTAGACAATGTGCCAAACGCCATCATCAATAGAAATTTCCAAAACCTCACACCAGACATCCTAGCCAATGCCGTTGCTACTATCCTGTCTTTAACATCTGATGAAGATTCATGCGACGATATTGTTAACATGTACAATACACATTTTCAAAAACGTGTTGATTCCCATGGTCCAGCGAAACAAAAACAGGTCAGACCAATTGCTAACCACCAACAATGGTTTACTGATGAGACAAAAACACTAAAAAAGAAAAAAAGGAAACTGGAAAGACAGTGGCAAAAAAAACAGACAGACGAAAATAAAAAGGCTTAGAAAGAACTAGACAAAATATTTAAAGAGAAACTGACTGAGACTAAAAAAAAACTTACAATCAGCAAATCTCCACAGCCTCCAACTGCTCAGGCAAACTTTATCAAATTCTAAAGTCAGTAGAAAATCCCCCTCCCTATCACCCCCCTTTCAACACACACAAGATGACTACGAGAAGGTTCAACTAGCCCTTCATGAAAAAATCTTGAAGGCTCTGCCAAGTGTCTACCCAAGCACAATCTTCAGTGAACATCGTAGACCTCCCCACTGTTCACAGGGAAAATTCAAGTTTAATCCCCTCACCTTAGATGACACGAAAAGGCTTCCCAATTCTCTCAAGCAGACATCCTGCTTAGAAAATATTCTACCCCTGAAAATTGTCCTTGAAAATTCAGACATATTTTCACCTCTTATTCAGAGAATTGTAAATGCCTTCTTTAAAGACAAGAAAGAACCCATCTCAATAAAAGCAGTGACAGTCACACCATTAGTTAAGAAAACAGGACTTGACAAACACGACCCAACAATCCTTCGGCCAATAACTAATTGCAATCTACTCCTGAAAAACCTAGACAAAGCAGCAACTAAACAATTGCAAACCTATGTGGATGAACACAACCTACTCCACATACAACAATCCGGGTTCAGAGGCTCACATAGCACAGAGACTGCGCAACTCGACCTACAGAATAGAAGGCTGAACATCTTGGAAAAGGAAAAGACCGGCATGCTGATTCTTTTAGATTAATCAGCAGCATTTGATCTGCTAGATCATCATAAACTCCAGGAAGTACTGGTTACATCAGGAAACTGCTCTCAGGAGGCTATTGACTGGATTTCTTCTTTCTTCACCGCCCGTAGCTCCAAAATACATTGGGGTGGGAAATTCTCCAATCCCATTAGTATAAAGTGCGGCGTGTCCAAGGGAGCTAGTTTCTCCCCCCTCCTCGTTAACCTTTACCTTTGCTGCCTTTGCACCCTCCTTAACAACCTAGGGGTGCTATTTACCAACTACGCAGATAATACCCAGCTGATTATAGAGCTGAGTGGATGCCACAGTACATATAGTTCCAAAATTGCTATCATCTATAGTATAATTGAGGCATGGATGAAATCTAATTGGCTCTGCCTAAACAGTAGTAAAACAGAGCTCATGATTTTTGGATGCACCCAGGCCAGAGCGAAACTGAACTCGGACTATGCCCATTTCAGCATAAAAAACTCCAATATCTTGACCTCGGATAAAGTGAAACCTTTAGGAGTATACTTAGAACCCTCCCTTGGAGCAAATGCTCACGTCACGTATCTAAAAAAGAACTGCAGATACTACCCAAGACTATTCAGGCACATAAGACCTCTCCTAAATGAAGAAAATAGCACTACCATCGCTAGAGCCAACATCCTCTCAAGACTGGACTATGGAAATGCCTTGCTACTGGGAAGAAGCAAGGTGTGCATAGACCAGTGCCAGGTCATTCAGAATGACGTGGTGAGAGTCAAAAAAGAAACCCAGAAATAACCGCGCCACAGAGGACGTAAAGCCTTACACTGGCTGGTGGTAGACGATCACATTACATTCAAAGCAGTCTCAATCGTCCACCACTGCCTCTACGGCTCCGCCCCTACCTACGTAAAAGGAGCAAATCTCCTTTTACGAACCAGGACGATCACTGAAATCAAGGCTTAGTTAAGATCATCCGCACAAAGAAAACGAATGGAATGGGACGCTCATTCCCAGTCAAAGCAATCCTAAAATGGAATAAACTGCCGACCATGCTCAGACTAGAAACCAACTTTCAGACCTTCAAAAAGAAAGTGAAGACACTGTTATTCTAATAAAATCCCATGTAACTTGATCTAGGCCAGACGTTCCTTGTCTTGTTTGAATTATAGTCCTCTGTCTGTATGTCCGCACCCTGATGCCTGCAGGCTTTCGGCGCGTAACAAATAAATACAAATACCTAGGATAGCCTACGTCTCTGATAAATAAACACTTCTGGTATTTTACACACAACTATGTTTCTGTTAAGAATTTCATTAACCAGTACGAAGAAATTAATCAAGGCCTAAGAGTATGTCGACAAAATAAATGTTCTGATAGAGCAAAGTGAAGGCATACAGCAGGCATATAGACATGGGGAAAGAGGGATTTGGGGGCGACTCCCGCCAGATATTTTTTACAAATAAATAAAGTTTAAAAAAATACAAAATCAGTTTTTTTTTGGTATTTCAGATTCGTTAAAAATGTTTTTGATAAAACATTTTCCGTAAGAAAAAAAAATAACATAGATCCGCTCCAGGTTCCCCAGAGGTAGCTACTTCCCAAAGGGTGATGCCCGATAATCAGGAGCTGCTTTTTGGTCCTGGTGAACAAATCCTAACTTCCATCCCTGCAGTCGAGCAAGCACAGGGGAGGATGGGGGGGAGGGGAAATCAGCTGGGAATATTGTAATTGAATCCCAAACTCACTTACAAGTACCCTTGGGGGCAAATATGTGCCCCGTCTACATAAGAAGGCACCGAAGTTACGCCTTTGGTGTAACTCGCAGTGTAGGGCTGGGGCCCCCACACGGTCACTGCTCGCTCAGATTACAGCGGCTGTCTCAACGTTGGCATTTTTTGCAATGCAGCATACTGTTGCATTTTGACCTGCTTGGAAGCAGCAGGATAACAACATGTTTGTGCTATATGAAACACCAAAACAAACAAGCCTGACTGATTACATGGCCAGTCATTAACACTATTTATTGACTCTGTACTGACTTATAGGGGAACAGCTACAGTAGTGTCCCACTGACTTTAGAGAGACGATCCAAGACTTGGTTCCATCAACAAGCAATTATGAAAACTGCTTTAGGAGGTTTACCAAAATCCAGGCACTGTCTGCTGCGCGCATTGCTTCCCTCTACATCCAGGTTGTCTGCTGGTGCCAAAAAATGTGCCATGTGAACCGTGTTCTGGATCAAAATAGTTCAGCCCGTTTATTTATTTAAAGATTGATAGAGCACGAGCTAAGGGCCCCCAAGAGTATCTAGGCACTAGAAACTGGGATATGATATGCTATGATATGATATGGCATTTATAACACGCCTATACACAAGTGTTTCAAGGCGCGATGAGGCGGGGGGGAACAGAGGGAAGACAAATAACGATCCTACTATGCCAGGTGTCATTCAGATTATGCAAGTGCATGGGAGGGGGAAGTGGGAAAGTGCGGGCGGGGGGAACAGTGCAGTACATACATAAAATAAATAACAGTAAGTAAAGAATGGCCAGCAGGTGGTAAGTGCAGCAGTAAGTGCATATAACAGGTGTCAAGTGCTGGTAGTGTGAGTGTAGGGATACAGAAACAGTCCCCAAGTGCAGGGGTTGCCAAGAAGGTAGTGCAGGTGTGTGACTGGCGGGGGAGGGAACCTGGGCCTGAGATCAGAAGGTGGCCAGGTAACAAGTGCAGTTTCAGTTTCGGTCAGAAAGTCAGCAGGGGAGACGAGGAGAAAAAGCAGAAGCGAAGAGGAAGGTTTTGAGATGCTTCCGAAACCGGAGATGGTTCTCAAGTTTCAGGGAGGCTTTTCCATAGGGCTGACCCAGCCAAGGAAAGAGATCTACCACCAACTAGTTGCTTGGAGAAGCGACTGACCCTGAGAGAGTTGGAGGCGGATGAGCACAGGGCTCGAGAAGAAAGATATTTAGGAAGAGAGATTTGAAGGTATTGAGATAGAGAAAGGTAGAGAAAAAGTTTGCAGAGGGGAAGGACCCAAGTTGGACCTGGGAGTTTCGGTCAGAGATGAAAGAAGTCAGCCATGCCAGGACCTGACCGGTGATACCCAGGTTATCACAGAGGCATTTGAGCAGGATGGCATGGATGACTGTGTCAAAGGCGGAAGAGAGATCAAGCAAGATGAGGACAGAGGGGGTGTTATAATCAAGGTTGGAGAGCAGATCTTCACAGATGTTCAGGAGTGCAGTTTCCGTGCTTCTGGCCACTCTGAAGCCAGACTGATGGTCATGAAGGCAACCAACAGATTCAGTGTGGAGATTAAGCTGAGAGATGGACAGCTTTTCTAGGAGTTTGCCCAGGAAGGGAGGGATGGAGATTGGGCGATAGATAAACCGGAGGCCAGCTCACATGCGCCGCGCGTTAAGTGCTCACCCCAATCTGTCTTCAGTCTGCCAGACACAGGTTCAACCCTCAGAGGTGCTCACTTAGCCCTTCATCCTCCCAAGGTAGAGCGATTCAATACTATTAATTTTGGTAATAATTATAACACCCATTATTTCAGGGTTCAGGAGCGCGAGGAACCCACCACGAAGCAGCGTGTAAAAAAGTAGCATTCTAATCATTTCTTAAGCACACCCTTTCAAAGGTGGCCTGCCTAAAAGCTGCTAAGTGCCCTTTGGGCAGCCTGTGCCAAACCAGGCTTTTTTTTAAATTTTACAACCATGGACTCGTATCTAAGCTTATCCCCATCATAACTCTGGGCCTACAATTCCCGGCAAGCAATGGCAAAGCAAGGCCTTGCTCAGCGCCTCACCCGTGACATGGGCCTTCTGCAGCTTGGTGGCCTCGCCTCCGAGGTGCGTCAAATTAGCCCTGCTTTGCTTGCCAAGAAACGTTTAGTGGCACCAGGTGCGCCCACACCAGGAAGTTAGTTCGGCCGGAAGTTGCCCAGTCCACCAGGGCTAATACACGAGCCAAGACGTTCTCGAAGGAAGCCTCAGAAAGGTGGGCGCCTTGCCCCCCCACTCCTGCTTCCGGCTTCTCAACACTGCTCGTACATTTACCGTCTATTGCTTCCCGCCATGTGGCTGGTTTTTAAGCTGTCCCCCCTGCAGTATAAATTTGACAGGCTACCAATTTTGCGCTTTAAAACAGAAAGCGAAAAAAGGTATTATTTTCGGGAGCAAAGGTCAGCGCACCGAGGTTTGAGGTAAAAGTAACTCTCTAGGTCAGTGGTATTCATATTCCTTATACTGAGCCCCCCTAATTATTGACGAGCCCCCCCCAACCCCCTCAGTTAAAATATTGTAGCTGGCCGGCAGATGCCATGAATGCATACATTTTCTATTAAAAGCAGTTCCCGAACCCCCTTTTTGGCTTACTGCACAAAAACCCAGACTCATTTAAAAGTGGAAAAGATTGCTTTAATGTGACAGGCCAAAGCTTACAATTAAACGCTTACCTGGCTCCATGGCCTTACAAACTAAAGACATATTTTAAACAACCAATTAAATAATTAAACATTCTCATTTTTACCCAACAATTAAATAATTAAATAAAGCCATCTCCTCCCTAACTATCCCTTGGAACCCTACCGTCTCCTTACCCCTTTTCCAGGCATCCCGCTTTCTCCCCGGGGCCATGCCCCTCCAGGCTCAATACCTGTTCCCCCGTGGTGGCCCGCTTGTGCAAACAGCGCCACCCCATCCTTTCCCGTGTCATTCCCCCATTGTGCTTCCCTCCCCCCACATCAAAAGGGGTCATGCCCCTGGAGCCCAGGACCACTTCAATACCCCTCAGACTCCCCTCTACACCAATCTCCCCCATCCTATGACCTGCAGCCAGTCTAACCTGCCACATCAGCAACAAAATTGCACCTTACAACTCCACTAATGCCCGACCTGTCACACAAAACTACCCTATAATAGCTCCTTAACAGACCAAAAAACCCCGTAAGACCTTGACATGGCACGTAAAAAATCCCCACCGAAACCAAGCACAATGGTCCCCCATCCCCCTTTCCTAAAACCAGACACCAGACCTAACCCAAAATGAAGGGGGTGGGAGGGCGGGACAATCACCAAGTCCAACTGTCACCTGCCTCCCGAACATTCCCTGGCCCCTTAAATACCCTGGGGAGGCGCTCTGCCCCCCACGGCCACTCGCTGGCCGTGTGCAGCGCCAAAAACTTCCCCAGGGGGAAACGCTTTGCGTTCCCCCCGGTGCCCCCCTTTTAAAGAGCCTGACGCCCCCGTTTCCCCCTGGATATCCTTCGGGCCCCCCATGGGGGCTGGGGGGCATCCCCACAATTTGAAGACCATGATCCAAAGCCACATTTCATCCCCATCCTCTCTCTGCTCCATGTGCCGCCTCAGATTTCTCCAGGAAGGCAGCCCTGCTTAGAAGTGCGGATCACGCCGTAGTGCAAAGGTTGCACAAGATGTCACCTTGGTGCAAGGCATGCGGTCGCACTTTGGTGTCTTGGGCTGGGTAATCACAGCTGCACGTGGCCCGTGCAAGGGCCAAGCAAGCAACGTGCTGCCCTGGCGCCAGCCCTGCCATCAAGCCAGAGGCTTCCCCCTGCGTCCCCTCCTTGACGCGCCCCCTGCGGCGTAAAGCAGCGAAATGGTATTGATCAATGTCAATAACATTCCCTCCGCCTCCACCACTGCCATCTGGTTAAAGATGGACACAGGCCCCAGAGGGCTCGAGTGGCATCTGGCTCACAATGATTACGGCCACAAAGGACATCAGCTGGAAAGCCATCGTTCTGGTCAATGATGCATGGAGTATTCTATGCACCGAGAAGGTGCACACAGCTAGGATACTATGCGTCACAAAATGACAGAACAACTAGTGCCAGTGTTACATGTCAAAAGGTGACTCCCCTTATCTCAGAAACGTGCGAGGGCCAAGAAACACTGGGGCAAATACTCTTGCCGTTTGCCTACGGGCTGCCTAAACACGACTGTGGGCGAGGGTCCCGACAGCCAAACCCGTTCCCTTGCAACTCAGGACTGTCATTGGTACGAACTCAAATGAGTGCTGTTAGGAAATATTACCACTCAGCGTTGGTGGGGTGGGGGTCGCGGGGCTCTATGTCAAAAACGACAACACTTCTTTATGCCAAACAAAGCACTGGAATGGGATAAAAACGAGTGCCAGCCCTGGGTACTTGCCACCGCCCCCCCAGTTACTGGCACCGTTTTCTAAAGAGCAACAATGAAGAGTATGGAAACCTCCTTGCATTCCAGAGAGATGTGCACAGCCCTTCTCATACCAGCAGCCTTCCTCTTCTGCAGACATGGGTATGTCTGACACCTCACGTGTCTGCAAACAGCTTCCAGAAAGAGGTGAATAGACCACTCCAGCAACCACTTGCACGGCCCGCTACATCTTTAGCTCACTCACAGAACCTCCTGCCACCAGATCAGTGGCCCTCCTGGTTTCCCGGCTGCTGCCAGATCACTGGTCCTCCTGGTTTCCCACCAGCCACTAGATCAGTGGCCCTCCTGGTTTCCCAGCAGCCACCAGATCAGTGGCCCTCCTGGTTTCCCGGCTGCTGCCAGATCAGTGGACCTCCTGGTTTCCCAGCTGCCACCAGATCAGTAGCCCTCCTGGTTTCCCGGCTGCCACCAGATCACTAGCACTCATGGTTTCCCAGCCGCCAGCAGATCAGTGGCCCTCATGGTTTCCCAGCCACTGTCATACTAATGGCCCTCCTGTTTTCCCAGTCCGCCACCAGGTCAGTGGCCCTCCTGGTTTCCCGACCGCCACCAGATCAGTGGCTGTCCTGGTTTCCCAGCCACCATCATACTAGTGGCCCTCCTGGTTTCCCAGCCACTGTCATACTAGTGGCCCTCCTGGTTTCCCGGCTGCCACCAGATCAGTGGCCCTCCTGGTTACCCAGCCACTGTCATACTAGTGGCCCTCATGGTTTCCCGGCTGCCACCAGATCAGTGGCCCTCCTGGTTTCCCAGCTGCCACCAGATCAGTTGCCCTCTTAGATTCCCGGCTGCCACCAGATCAGTGGCCCTCCTGGTTTCCCAGCCACTGTCATACTAGTGGCCCTCCTGGTTTCCTAGCCACGGTCATACTAGTGGCCCTCCTGGTTTCCTAGCCACGGTCATACTAGTGGCCCTCCTGGTTTCCTAGCCACGGTCATACTTGTGGCCCTCCTGGTTTCCCGGCTGCCACCAGATCAGTGGCCCTCCTGGTTTCCCAGCTGCCACCAGATCAGTTGCCCTCTTAGATTCCCGCCTGCCACCAGATCAGTGGCCATCCTGGTTTCCCAGCCACCCTCATACTAGTGGCCCTCCTGGTTTTCCCGGCTACCACCAGATCAGTGGCCCTGCTGGTTTCCCGGGCCGCCACCAGATCAGTGGCCCTCCTGGTTTCCCAGCTGCCACCAGATCAGTGGCCCTCATGCTTTCCCAGCCGCCACCCGATCAGTGGCCCTCGTGGTTTCCCAGTGGCCCTCCTGGTTTCCCGCCTGCCACCAGATCAGTGGCCCTCATGGTTTCCCAGCCACTGTCATACTAATGGCCCTCCTGTTTTCCCAGTCCACCACCAGGTCAGTAGCCCTCCTGGTTTCCTGGCTGTCACCAGATCAGTGGCCCTCCTGGTTTCCCAGCTGCCACCAGATCAGTTGCCCTCTTAGATTCCCGGCTGCCACCAGATCAGTGGCCCTCCTGGTTTCCCAGCCACTGTCATACTAGTGGCCCTCCTGGTTTCCTAGCCACGGTCATACTAGTGGCCCTCCTGGTTTCCCGGCTGCCACCAGATCAGTGGCCCTCCTGGTTTCCCAGCTGCCACCAGATCAGTTGCCCTCTTAGATTCCCGCCTGCCACCAGATCAGTGGCCATCCTGGTTTCCCAGCCACCCTCATACTAGTGGCCCTCCTGGTTTTCCCGGCTACCACCAGATCAGTGGCCCTGATGGTTTCCCGGGCCGCCACCAGATCAGTGGCCCTCCTGGTTTCCCAGCTGCCACCAGATCAGTGGCCCTCATGCTTTCCCAGCCGCCACCCGATCAGTGGCCCTCTTGGTTTCCCAGTGGCCCTCCTGGTTTCCCGCCTGCCACCAGATCAGTGGCCCTCATGGTTTCCCAGCCACTGTCATACTAATGGCCCTCCTGTTTTCCCAGTCCACCACCAGGTCAGTAGCCCTCCTGGTTTCCTGGCTGTCACCAGATCAGTGGCCCTCCTGGTTTCCGACAGCCACCAGATCAGTGGCTGTCCTGGTTTCCCAGGCACTGTCATACGAGGGGCCCTCCTGGTTTCCTAGCCACGGTCATACTAGTGGCCCTCAAGTTTCCCGCCTGCCACCAGATCAGTGGCAATCCTGGTTTCCCAGCCACCCTCATACTAGTGGCCCTCCTGGTTTTCCCGGCTACCACCAGATCAGTGGCCCTGCTGGTTTCCCGGGCTGCCACCAGATCAGTGGCCCTCCTGGTTTCCCAGCTGCCACCAGATCAGTGGCCCTCATGCTTTCCCAGCCGCCACCCAATCAGTGGCCCTCATGCTTTCCCAGTGGCCCTCCTGGTTTCCCGGCCACCAGCAGATCAGTGGCCCACCTGGTATCCCAGCGCTAATTGGTATTTGGCTTTCCTCTCTGGATAATACATATAGCCAAGTGGCACCTCCACAAAATAAAAAGAACCATCCCCGGACTCCAGTCTCTCATGCTCCCCTCTAGCACCCGCCCTTGCCACAGGGTTTGCACCTGCCTCGCCCGTTTTCTCCCCCCTTTTGCAGAATCACATGCAATAAGGCCACCAAAAATTCAAATTGCAAGCACTAGACAGCCATAAAAAAGTGACTTGCCACCTCAGTGCTACAAATACACACAAGAAAAGCTTTCTTACTAGCAAGAGTCAAATATCAAATTTTGCACCCTGCTTGATGGTATAAACACAAATAATAAATACAATGTAAAACCGGGTGCATTAGCAATCTCAGTACTAAGTGAAACCAATCTACCTCACCCTCCCTCCCTGCCCTCCTCATCATTGTCAAAAGCTCTATCTGAAATGTCGTCAGGCCTAGTACGATAGTCGCTTGATTTGTTCCTCTTCTCCCTCCCTCTCCCCCTCTCACCTCTAGTCAATCTCCAGCACTACCAGAAATGTCGTCAGGCCTTGTACAATAGTCTGTTCTCATCTGCTTCCGCCCTCCCTCTCCTTATCATTGTCAAAAGCTCTTGCACTACCTGAAATGTCGTCAGGCCTAGTACCATAGTTAATTTCACATTCTTAATGTCTCAAGGCCTTGTAAGAATGTCACTGTGTTGTTCCCTTGCTCCCTCCCTTGCCTTGAAGCGCTTTATCAATATCAATCAGGACCCCTTAAGCCACCTTCTGTTCATAACGAACCTATATACTTTACTGGCACTGTAGAGTTAACGGTCTACAACAGTGTTCCACCCTTAACTGATGGCATACACTCGCAACATTGAGGTCAGTAACAAAACAACTCAGTTGTGAACATCAAGACGGTTAGACTAATTTGGAGGCAATCCAACTGAGGATACAGAGAATACGACTTTTGCTTAAAACACCCAGACTGTAAACCCAAAACATGAAGAATGCACTCAAACTTGGAAGTCCCCAAAGACATAGCTCCACTCAGAGAAACTAAGATCACAGCCAAACTTGAAGACGCTAACATTGAAACCTCATTGGGGGAAAAGAAGTCCAGAGTCCAGGGGAAACACAAAGAATATAGCTCATTGTGGAGGCACTGAGATAAACCCCCCAGAGACTTGAACAAGCTTGCCAATCATGAAGAGCGTAAGAGCAACATCCCCAACTATGAGCGCATCTCGCAGACAGACAAATTCACAGAGTTAACTCTCCAAGTTTCTTGTATTGAAACGTTAAATAATTTTTACTTATTGACATAACAATTCTGGTGTGTTAATTAAAAAGGTTGACTTGATATCCTGACAACTCTGTACAATATGCCTCATATCCTGACAAGCGCGGGTATGCCACCTCAACGGCCAAAAGTTTTCACCCAATTGGCTTTTTCAATACAAATTGGATATGCTAGGTCATTTGCTTGGTTACAAGCATCAAAATAAGAAATGCTCTATACTTTCTACTTGGTTCAGAGTCCCAAAGGTTGTTCCTCTTAGGGTTCAGTTTCTTTCAAACTGGTTCTCAAAGTCCGTCTCCTATTAGATGATTTCATTAGTCTAAATCGTTTGTTCATTTTTCTCTCGGAGTTGTTTCCCAATTATGTATATTCCAAATGTGTCCTACTTTTACTCCAGCTCCATACTAGTTGAACCAAGTTTTGCTTATTGTTCGGGGTTCCGTTCCCCCACTCCGGTGTTCCTCCTTGTTTTGCACTCCCTGGCCCAACCTATCATGGAAACATCTGAAGAAATAGGACCATACCACCCCTACCCAGACAGAGTTGCAGTAGCAGAGCATCAAGGCCTACAGGATCACAGACATAAGTGACACTCCATGTACCAGACTAAATAGCGGATCAGTGAATCATCTCAGGAGACTAATGCAACACAAGAAGCCACAGACTAGTGTAAGGGTGCAGAAGGAGGAGACTGACACACAGGTGGCATGGTGGTTGGCATGTATGTTTATTATACCAGAAATAAAGAGAAACCCCACCTCTCCCTAACTCTAAGAGGGGGATTCCCTACCTTAACTAAGATACTATGGATTCAGTCAGCATGTCCATGTAAATCAAGAGTCCACCATCCGGTGTCAAAAACCCTAATTCTCTCTCTCTTACACTTATATCTAACAAATGAAGTAATGGATCTTCTTGGTCCAGAAGAATGGCTCCCTTCCTCTGGACAATGGATCATGGTTCCAATTGTCTGGTGGGATCTTTACCTGAGGGAATGACTCCCTCCCCCAGGTCGCAATCCCTTTCGGAAGCAAAAAACTATATTGCATTGTGTAAAGCAGTGACGTTCCCAGGTCAACCTCAAACGGTAAAGTTCCAGATCAAACATAAACATTCCTTATTTCCCATAGTTGCTTCTTCACTATTGCGTTCCTGGAGAATGCCTCCCTTCTCCAGGTATCTTGTTCACAATGTCAGGGGAATGACTCCCTTCTCCCGACATTCCTTGGATTTGTTCCAACACCCTCTTGGCTTTTAATTTCACAGTTCACACCAGTGGGAATGCCTCCCTTGCCCTGGCCTTTTCACAGGCTTAGTTCACAACACCAGGGGGACTGCCTCCCTTCCCATGGCCTTTTCCCAGGCTTACTTTACAGTTCACAACACCAGGGGCAATGTCTCACTTCCCCAAGCCTTTTCTCAGGCTTTCTTCACAGTTCACCACACCAGGGGGAATGACTCCCTTCCCCTGGTCTTTCTCGAGCTTCACTTTATAGTTCACAATCCCAGGGGGAATCACTCCCTTCCCCTGGCCTTTTCACAGGCTTAATTCACAGTTCACAACACCAGGGGGAATATCCCCCTTCTTGTGGCCTTTTCTCAGGCTTACCTTACAATTCAGAACACCAGAGGGCATGGCTACCTTCCCCTGGTCCTTCTCAGGCCCCATTTCACAGTTCACCACACCAGGGGGTATGACTCCCTTCCCCTGGTCTTTCTCAGATTTCACTTTATAGTACGCAACACCAGGGGGAATGACCCGCCCTGGATTTCTCTTATACTTGGGTTTCACAGCAATACAGTTCATACATTGGTGGGGTGCCCGACCCAGGTACTCCCGCTGTGGGTCACTTGGTTCCCCATCCTGCCGAGTACTGCCACGAGGAAGATGACCTGTATTTCTCTTCTCATTATAACTGTTGGGGACCTCGACCCAAACCCAATGACCAGTGTGCTAATGTCGGCCATTGTAATGAGCGACTCTCCCTCTCGGGTTCTCAGCTCTTTGATGGGGGTCCCTGACCCTCTCACTATAATGAGGGGGAGGATTGCGGAGTTGATATCCCTCTTGCAAGACCCTTGTATCTTTAGTGAAAGGGTGTCTGGAGCCTATCATTAACATCGGCTCACCCAGCTTCCCTGCGTCCCCTCCAGATCTTGTGTGTCACCCCTTACCTTCCTGGAGGTCCTGACATGTCTCTGGGTCGTCCTGGGACAGCGGGCAGTTCGCTCGAGGTCTACAGTGTCTCGGTTCTTCCGAAGAGGATGAATAGCATTCCCTGTTGCTTCTCACCTCGGCTTGGGTGCTGGTTTGCTTTTCTGGACAGGATGGCTCCAGAGGTCCCCTCTCTTCCCAGGCGCAGCTGGCTGCCAGCGTCTTCCGTCTCCTGATCAGCTGTGCGCAGCTGAGTGCAGCACGCATCTGCATTCTGTATCAGCTCCTCTCGTCCAGGCCTGGGCTTTCCCTCATGTTTTGTCCTTCCTTGATGTTTACATTAAAGGGTTGGCAGAGGTTGGCAACAGGGTTCCAGTCCCTCTTCTTTATCCTTCCCCTCTCGCTCTCCATTCCTCCGTGGGGCCAACTCGTCAAGGTAATTTGGTCTGCAACTTTCCAATGAGTTATCCTCGTTTTAGCAGAAGTCGAGCCTATGGACTTACATAGATACATGGGTTGACAAGGTATAGGACTGGGCTTTACAAAGTGGAGAGGCCTACAGGGTGTTGGGTGAGGATTATTATCCCACGTCTCCCTTAGGTGTTCGTCCCTGTCCCTAGAGGGAGAGTCTCTCCCCATAAAATCCAACCACTGAGTACCATCCCGAGGGGGACTGTCGGGTAGCGGCCTCACCTCCCTCCCCTCATGGAAAGGAGCTCATCCTCTGGGAGAAGTGGCGACATCCAAGGATTTGTCGCAGTAGACAACAAAACTCAAGATCAAAAAGGGCAAAAAAGAAAGGACCTGGCGACAGTCCTTCAAACTATACCCTGTGAAACCGCAGCAACATCCTCCTTACATCGCGCTTACTACCTCTCCTATCCGGACGGTAGTCCCGTGGGGTAAGGGTATGCCTAACACATTGATCCCGCGCGCACATCACAGGTTTGAAACCGCTCATGCTGACAACGTCTTTCATCCTTACTAGGTCGATTAAAATGAGTACTTTTCAACTAGCTAATAGTAACACCCACTAATACGGCTCATAGAAGAAGTAGGAATCTGGCAGAAGCACTATACCAAACTGTATGATTATAATTGTTACCCTTTAAAGAGAAGCTACCCCCCACGTCTTCAAGGGACAGCTCATCCCACTGATATGGTTCCTCCATGCTGTATATCCTTCTCCTCAAATGGCGTTCCAGCATTCTGTTGCTCTATAGCAAGGCTTGCTCCATATGAATAAAGGACAATAATAATCCAACTTGAAGACACTACAAATGTAACCACCTTTGTGGCAAGTTGCCCAAACTTCCCATCCTAATGTGGGGGGAGTGGGGCACCAGAGGCTGAGCTGGTCGGGCCACTACCCGATGCGCCTCCTAGAGGAGGGTTCAGGAGAGATCCCACCAGCTCACTGTCCCCAAGATATGGAGTAAATCCTTCCAGGATGAAGCCGCTCCGACCGCTGCTGCTGAGGGTTCAGTTTACCATAATGCATTGCCAAGGGTCATAGTGGCTTCTGGAACAGAACCACAGGCGTGCTACAGCATAAGAAACTTTGGGAACGGACCCGTGCAGTTAGCGGTCGTCTGCAGACGGAACATTCCCAGCTTACTTGAAGGTGAATGTGCCAAAGAGTGGTCCTAAAACCCACACGCATTCACACATGCACCCACTCAGCAGAGTGCTTACGATATAGACTGTGGAATGCCATAGAGCTTCTCCCAACAATAGAATTCAATTCAGAATAGCACTGCACACGACCGTACGCCAATGCCTTTAAAGCCTTGCAGCGCTGTGTCAACCATCAGTTAGACCCTCAGGTAATTAACCACTACCAGGAATGATGATAATAACATAATGTATGGAATTGGGACTCCTCCGGGCAGGCCTCTGAAACCTTTGGCCTGTCATATGTTGGGACTGCAACCCCCATAAACACTGGCCAGCATAGTCAATGGTGAGGGATCATGGGAGTCGTGGTCAGACACATCTCGGAGCCACCGGTTGCAGACACCTGCCTCAGGGGATTAACCAAACACAAAACAGAATTAGAAAAAGATGGGTGGGGGGAATAACCTATCCAATGAAAGTTTGGAGAAACCTTCCCACAGAATCTATAAAAGGAGTCGAGAGAGAACTCTCAGGAGGAAGATGATACCGGAGAGAGAAAACATTCTGGATCCTGCTACCTTGATACAAGGGGAGAAAAAAACAGAAGGTCAGCTCAGAAGATAAGGCAGAGTTGTGCAGAGAAACGAGTGCCTGGAAGGAGGCATAAGCACCCTGGAGGATTAGAGGAAGAGACTGGGTACTGCAAGTTACTAGAAGCCCTGAAGAGGCTTGCCAGAGGTGTACATAAACACCTCCTGAAACCCTGTTGGGGAGGCGGTGGTAAGCTACGCTCAAAGGCTTTAAACCAGCAACCTCTGGGAAAGCAAGAGAAGAGAGAAGCCGGACACGTGGCAGAGGGGGACATAATATAGACTGCCTGAATGTAAGGGGAGAACAATCCATTGACTAGTTGTTTATTCCGAGGGAACCCAAAGCGCAGAGGGGACCGGCTGTAAACCATGAGAGTACCAAGGGCCAGTAATGACTCCCGAGGGAACTCAAGGGCTAGGAGCGGTCTACTGTGAATCCTGAGAGAACCCAAGGCTCAGTAGTGACTCCTGAGAGAACTCAAGGTCCAGTAGTGACTCCTGAGAGAAGCCAAGGTCCAGTAGTGAATCCTAAGATAACACAATCTCCAGGAGGGGGCCGATGTGGATCCTGAGACAACCCAAGGTCCAGTAGTGAAACCCGAGAGAACCAAGGGCCAGGAGGGGTGTGGTGTGGATCCCGAGAGAAAGCCAACGTTCAGGAGGGACCGTGAGTAAGAAGAACCTGGTATGAGAATTGAGCAACCCAGTATCTAGGCAAGACCATCCAGGAATTGTAATAACTAGAGAGGGGAAAGAAGCGTGCATATGAAGATTACCAAGCTCGGAAAGGCATAAGATGGGAAAGCTGAGAAACACCTGGAAGAGGTCCTATGACACGTGTTGAAAGCGGAGAAGGGGGAAGGAATGTCCAGGCTGTGGCTAACTCACAAAGGAGCGTCACTAGGAACTTTTGTTTGTTTTGATTAGCTTTGGGGTGGACATTCGAAAATAGGATTTGAGAACTCATATTGCCCACCCCATAAAACACTTGTGGTACAAGCATAGGGTAGTCAGGAGGCTATAAGATTGACAAGATTAGATTTGGGCCAGGTTGTTTGACCACATCTTCGAAACATTATTTGTAGACTAGGTGGTCTCGGAGGGGACAAGGGGCCGCATCACGAGTTGGGGGGTATCCCAGCTGTAAATCCGCCAGGATACCGCCCAATGCATTTAGTGTTACTGCAACTTGGTCTGGCGCTATTATTTTTTGCCGGATACCAAGTTGTGGTACTTCGGTAAATTCCCATTCATTTTCAGCCCACAGGACTCTATGGGGCATTTTCGGCACAATTACGGCGGCACAAATCGCGCTGCAGTAATTAAGCCAAAAATGGGCAGAAAGTCAGCACATTCACCCCAGTTCAGAGCTGGAGTTGAGTGCTCTAACTCTCCCCCAAACACAGGATTGGGCGGAGCGGTAATGCAGCGGGTATAGCGTTACAGCTGCATTTTTACCACTCTGCCCAATCCCTGATGAGATGCAAGGACTCTTAAGACTAGGTTTTGGTTTTATTATTAAGAACACCATCTTCCTAAGTGCATCAACAACAGAAGTGACCCCGCTTTTGTTTACAGATCCTAGACATTGTTTTGCCTTGCTAGGCACTTAGATCTAGAGTGAATTCCTTGTTCCTGTAGGCGTTTGGTCGAACCCTACCACGAGAGAGAAAGAATGAACTTCAAACTGCTCAAACACTGTAATCCTTGTGTGAAGTGAGTCATACTTTGCCTAACACACCCTACAGACACCAAAAATGTAGCCCAATTCGGAGACTTTGGGAAGATAATCCAAAGCTATAGAACTCAATTTATAGACACCAAAAACAAACATTTGTGACAAGCAGCAAGTAAAAGGGGAAGCTTACCAGCAGACCTTTGCACTCTAGGGACATACCACAGAAGCCTGGTCCATCCTCTATGGCACACCAATTGACTCCCCAAGGACTCGTTCTTCTAGATTTCAAGATGGCCTTCTTCAAACAATTACTTAAAAAACATAAGAGAAAATCCAGAAGATGCCACCAACTAGTGCTCTACCTTCAAACATACCCAATCAATGAAGACCAAGTTAAATTTATATAAACACCCAAATCTTGAACAATATTGAATCAAATAATATCAAGTAGGGTTCAGCGGTACGAGAGAAACCAAATCAGCACTACTATCTATATGGGACAATCTGAATGCCAACAATGTTCATCAGAAATAGATCAGAAACCACCAGATACCGCCTTTCAGATCGAATTTACAGATCATGGAGTATTTTATGGATCATTCAATCAATAGGCTTTCTATCACATCTCCAGTTCAGAATACATTCCTTCATTTAGGAGACTGCTCAAGAGTCCTGGCCTTACATCTGCCTACCCCCTCGTCTCTTAAATCTCAACATGAGCCCTGTCCCCGCACTTCGGCTCACACAACCTCACCTGTTACAACTACGCTGACAACACACAAATCACCTTTAAAATCCCCAAATCCGTCTCCACACCTGGGCGCCACTGCTTATCAACTCAGAAAGCTCCAAAGAGTGAAGAACTCAGCAGCTCAACTCCTCCCCACCCTCGGCCCCAGAGTGCACATCACCCCCATCCTCCGTACCCTCCACTGGCTCCCGGCTGGACGGGTCGCTGTCAAAGCCATGTGCATCACTCACTGAGACCCACACAAGACAGGCGCAAAATACCATCAACAGAAAATCACCCACTACCATCCGAATAGAAACCTGCGTTCAGGCATTGCTCTCCTCCTGGTAATGCCCTCCTTCAAATCAACTGGAATTGGAGGCTCCACCTTCTCCATCCAAGCCCCCACTAACTGGAATGCTGAGCAGCTTAGCATCCGACACATACAGGGCCACTTGCCTTCCAGAGGGCCCTCAAGACATGGCTATGACCCCCACCCTCTCCCCGGCACCCTAACCAACCCTGTCCTCTTGAGCTAGATATTAAACCAAGGATGACCATTGCAGGAATAACTCTCACACATTTACCTAAGGACGGTAAGAGTTTTAACAATTTACTCAGTTAACAATCAGTCGAAAACAGGAGCGAGTCCACACCACAGATCCAAATTCAAGAATCCAACAACAGCAGATGGGTAAGTATCTCACTCCATACTTAGTGAAGTTAGCCAAAGACAAGGCCTCTCCCTTGCACAAATCTCCAACCATATCCCTTTCTCAACAAGATTTTTCACAACACCTCTGCCATTACAATGCAGCTATCCTCTACGACACAAAAATATGGTCTAACTTGACAGAATGCATTTCTACTGCTCTCGCACGCTCGCTTATCATTTCCAAAGGACCCATCTACGTGCCTGCTTGACATGGATAGCTAGCAGGGACCTGGCCGCCCCAACACAAATCTGCTTTGGCTAAAATGCACGCAGGCATTCTAATCTCCTCTTACGAATGTTCTCATACCTGAACTCTGGTCTCCCGCCTCCAAAGCGTTCAACCTACAGCACGTTGGGTCCATACCAATCGTGAAAGGCGATATACAAATGACCGATGGTGACATGCTACAACTATGCCGACGACATACAAATCATCTTCAAACTCTCATGCAACAGCAATGCAGGCTGTGACCTCCCAAGATGTTCCAACAAATGAACTTTGGAATGATAACCAGTAGATATGATATATGTTATTTATAACACGCTTAATACCCAGAGTTTTCTAAGCGCGGACCCGGGGATCGAACCTGTGTTGCTCCGTGTCGTATTGCTTCCAAGGCGAGCGCCTTGCCACTGAGCTATCCTCCCGAGAAAACAAACACATCAAAAGAAAACAAATAATATGCCCTATGAAACTCTTGCCTTCCACGCCGATCCCATTGCCTACTGAGAGGGTGTCTGTCCAGAAACATCCAAAACGATGAATAGTGTTAGAATCCTGTGGACAGCGAAGAAGCACAGGAACTTCAAATCGACCCCTTGGTCAAGTAATGCTTCTGTCACCTGCACTTGAAAAGGCGCATCAGGTTTTTTCTCACGTTTCCACACAGGGCCCTCGTGAACATGTTCCTTGTCCTATCAAGGCTCGACTGAGAGAACAGCAAAAATCTTGGCAAAGGAGAAAAGTCATTAAAGAAACTATAGAGGATTCTAAAGGCAGCCTCAGGAAGGCGACTAAGGCTCGACAAAAGATCTAGTGGCCAGAAAAGGAATGCACTTGAAAGCGCTTTGCATTAATCGCCACCACGCCGTTCAAGCCTGTGCATCCACAGGAAATCACGCCCTATCAGCCAAAGGATAGGATTGATTATTTATAACGCGTTTTAATACCCTTAATATACAAAGAACCCACCAAGATCCCACTGTGGTTACTGCTAACAGTTCCACGTCACACCAGAAAGTGAGATTGGGGCTACACTTTCAAAACATCAATGCCAAACCATGGAACTCCCTTCTATAGGGACCTGGACCAGCTCACTATTCAGAAATCACTGAAAACTTGGCTATTTGCCAAACCTTAGGAACCCTTTTACATAAACACGTTCTCCAGTAAGCCCACAAACAAGGATCCCACAGGGTTAAGAACACAAGCACTCCAGCACCCCAAATATTTTGCTCCTTCATTTTCAGCCGGTGATGTTTTGCCTCTCAGTGGTATTGACCTTCCCCTGTTTCATGTACACCTTTTGCTATGTTACCACTCATTAAATGTTTCACGCAGTTTCCTGAACTATAATTGCTCCTAGACATTGCCATGCAGTGCTTTGCCCCTCACTGAAGTCTGTCTCCATGGTTGCACCCTGTGTCCCTTTGCTTGCCATTAAGATTTGTTTCTTTAACTGCACCTCCCCTAAACTGCATCCTACTAGCCTTTTTCAGTATCCCCACCTAAACTGACCTTACATCGCAACCCAACACTTAACCTACACCAACCACCAGAACTACCACAAAGCCCAGATGATACATCAACGGGTGCGGATCGCCTCACAAAGCCAAACTTGAAGCAAACGCACTAGCCCGTGGACGACACGATTATAATGCTCCAACACACTTAATCAGACATCAACAAGATACACAACACGTGTACCCATCTCAGGGTACCCCGGCCATGTCACTATGCTACACACGCCAGAAGCAAAGAAGATTGTCCACACACAGAGCCAGTTACCCTGATCTCTCGGATCCCACTAACCAGGCCTAAGCCCTCCTTCTGCGGGTCTCGCCGTGCCAAGAGATCATGAACATGGCAGGAGTTGCACAGAATGTATAGAATGCAAAAATCATAACAAACAATAGAAATGTAACTCAGCGGAAAGGGCATATCCCGGCTGAAAGAACTAAGACTGTAACCCGACTTATAGACATCAAAATGGTTCCACGTTCTTTCATCGCCAGGCTTTTTTTTGACTGCCTTTCTAACTAGTACATAATTTTTTATTTGGGGTGTTCCCCCGCTAAACCCCCCTCCATCCACCTATTTCATCTATTCATAACCTCCCAACCCCTTATCTGCCCCTCCCCCAAAAATGTCGATGAGCTTTTTCGTAATTATGTACTCATTAGAAAGGCAATCAAAAAAACGCCTGGTGATGAAAGGATGGTATATGCAGCAAAATGTAGCCCAATGTCAAAGCTGTAGGAATGTAGACCAATACTAAGACAATAACTAACCAAAAGAGTGTAACCAGACACAAAGCACTAAACACAAACGGGAGACTAGGTTTCAATTAGAGCTCCACCAAAAAATGCAGACGATCCTACAATGAATCTCAAGTTGCCACTAATATGGTCCAATAAATCGTCCGATTTCTTCTTAATCTCTTGCTTCACCACGTGTTTCAAGCCATAGCTCTTCCTCGGGACTCTTTACAGATACATGAATCATTTCCTTTTATGTGATTCAATTAGATGAAGAGTTTGTTAGTAAACATGCATACAATAATAGTGTAATGCAAACAAACTTAGAGACACTAAGATCATAAGCAAACCATTTGCAGACACTTTATCAAGCATTGGCTATCACTGCAAAGACCTAAACCCGGACACAAGCAGAAGGCAAGCAGATGTCAAACAAAAGGAGCCCGTTTATTAGTAAAAGCTGCTCGTGGTGGTTTTGGGGGCTATATGAAAAAGATCATGCAGCCTGAGCGACCCTGCATGCATGTAGCACATTACAAAAGTACACATAAATAAACAGCTATTACAGACAAGGCCAGCCCCCTGGGGTGCAGATCCGAAAATACTCAGGGAACTGGGTGGGGGAGGGGGGGGTATTTCTGTCTGGCCAGGCCTTGGACTCCACTGCAGAAAGGCTGTGTGATGGGGAAGGCTAAGGAAGGGTTAATACGGCAGGGAAAGAAAGCAGCTGAGCTTTCTGAGTTAGATTTCAATCACAAAGGCTGAGCTGGGGAGAGGTGACAGAAGACAAAGCTCCTCACATGCCAGAGAGACGAGAAGGGGGAATTAATGGGAACAAAGGGGGCATTGCACTAAAGACAGGGCGAGTGAGCAGGCGGAGGGGTGGGACGGGGGTCCAGCAATGAGAGGGAGGGACAGGGTGAGAAAAGAAGGCGAACTGGACAAAAGGTACAAGGGGGGAGGCCATGGCTCGTTCCTAATACTCATTAAAACCCAACTTCAGGGTAGCGTTGTAGGGCTGTGGGGGTCCAAGAAACCAGTGAGACGGCTCAACATAAGTGGGAGACGTTTAAAGAAGACTGTACACGTGATGGGGATTCACAGGTGCAGAGAATGTTATGCTGAACGTCCAACACAATTTGAAGGGAAAACAATCTGTGCTGGTTAGGCTCGGGGGTAGGAACTTGGATGTTACCGTTTTGCTGGCCAGGGACACAGCGTTGGCTAAATAGCCCTCCCCTCCCCCAGCCATGCAATACGCATTTGCCAGCCCGTTTAAAGATTCCCCAGACAGGATCAAGATTTAGAAAGCTACGTTCCTACGGCGCGATTCGTAATTCAGCACAGAAGCGTAGACTGTGGTGGTCGGACCCCAGTTCACACCAGTCCCACACAGACAGTGCCCCCCCCCCCCCCACCCGGCTTGTCCCTGGCCTGTTTAGTGCGGATGGGGAGTTGCTATTATAACGCTGAGCTCCCGGAAGCCCGCCTCACGGTTAGAGTGGGAGAGAGGACACCCCATTCGGAGGTCCTTTCACCGAGTCATAGCAACCCGACCGGAGCGGCAGGTTGCTAGGGAGAATAGAGGGGAGATCATGTTTTGGGATGGGAGCAGCCGGAGGTATTTTAGGGTTCTGCATGAATGCGTTGGCGAGGAAAGGGGTCTAGGCGTGGGACTCGGCTGCTCAAAGAAAGTCGGTTGGGCCATTTCAGAGCAAGGAGGTGGTGAATTTCTAAACCGAGGGGGTCGGCTCTAATCAGCTGCATAACAATATTCGGGGGCGCAGCCTAAACAATCTCAAGTAGATAAGGAAGCTTTCAACGAATTGTGGCCTCCTGCGAAGCTAGGACCAAACAGACAAAGTCAATATAGTTTGCAGCTGCAGTGACAGAAGGAACAATCTATTTTAAAATCGGTGTTCAGTGCAATACAAACCGCAGTGAAAAAATAGACTAAAATCGTCAAATAGGAAAAAAGATTAAAATCAAGAGCAGTCCATGCAGGGTGTCCATTGTCCAACCCCTCCGTTTTTAGGGAAATTATGAATCGTATCGGCTGGTTACTTTTATGAAATGTTTCCAATGACAAGGTTTCAATAGAATATGCTCCAAAAATGAGAGAATGTATATTAGCACATGGAAATCGTTATTTGCCCCATTTCAGCCAATCAGAATGTTCAGAGTGCAGTCAATAACTACAGGTATTGACTGATTTCTGAACATTCTGACTTCAAAAGCAGACAGGGAAACAATAATGCAGTTTCCAGGCATGAAGTCTTTCAACAAGACCCTTCCTCTCGAAGAGAAACTTTTTTTTTCTCACTGTAACATCCTATTTAGCCCGCCAGCGAGAAAGCTGAAACTTGGAAAAATGCTTTCCCTTTTTCTAGAGCAACTGTTTACTTTTACACAACCCCTGCTCATGCTAAAACTGCTACTACGGAACCAAGTCTGCAAATGTAATGCTTAACTTATGAAGACAAACTTATTATATCTAGAAAATAAAAGCACACCCATTTACTAACTCACTTTGCTGATTTACTGTCACAATATTAAGCTACTTTTTTTTGCTTCAGAGTCCAAAGCTTCAAAACAGTATTGCAACTACCATTCTGTTCTAATAGCCTTAAAGACCTCAGGAGTCGCCATTATCGCTTTGGATAATGGCCCTTCCCCAACTCCTGTCCCCAAGCTTCGGCTTGGGCTATTACTTGGTGTCAGGTCATTATTCCATGATAACAACCACTCACTCAGTCTACAGGGCTATACTAGCACATGGAGATAGTTATTGACCTAGTCTCGGCTGTTCAGAATGCATTCAATAACTACTGTTATTGACTGCATTCTGACCATTTTGGTTTCAAAATCAGACAGAGAAACAACTGCAATTCCCAGGCAAGATTTCTTTCAACAAGACACTCCCTCTCTGGAGGGGATCTTTTGGCTGCAACATCCTATTTAACACAGGAAAGTGTAAGCTAAAACATTGGGGAAATGCTTTCACTTCATTATAAAGAAACTATATTCTTTTACATGGCACCTAATGTAAGCGCATGTTAAACCTGTTTCCGTTCAACCCACTTTGCAATTAAAATGCTTAATTTTTGAAGACAACCTTGTTATTTACATACCATAAATAAAACCACATTTAATTTACTACCTCAGTTTGTCCATTTATTTACTCAATATTACATTAAAATGTTTTACTTCAACACAAAAACATGTATTTCTATTACCACGATGTGCTAATAGCCTTATAGTCCTTGGGAGGGGTAATTATCTCGGGGATAACGACCTCTCCCCAACTTTAGGCCCTCTGCTTCACCTCGGGCTATTACTTGGCAGATCGTTATCACGCGATAATGACCCCTCCCTCGGTAAATTGTCCCTTCAAACCATTACATGCTGCGGATGGTGCGGAAGTCGCAGATAGAGGCAACACCTGTTCACCACGATGTTATCAAATATCTGTATCCCCTATATATGCTATGTACCTGTATCCCATATATATCTGTATCCCATATATACCTCTATCCATCCTGTCGCTATACATATGTATGTAGTTATGTCCGTCCCCACTGTCCTGCTCATGTGCCTGGTCTCAGGCGCTTATACTGAAAACCACCTTATCACACCACTACGCTTACTCTCTTCTATACACCATCATTCAACTAGAACACAGCTATACCCCTGATAATTCGGCCTAGCTGTTCACATACAAACACGACCCCATGAACACCTCATCAGCCTAATAAGACACAGCTAGCTGAAGCACATTCCGGCTAGCATAGGCGTTCTTCAAGCCTAACGCAGCCAGAACCCAGTCTGGGTGTCCACCCACCAGACTGAACACATCCAACTGACTTCCTCAGCACCACACCTATGGCTAAGAAGCGGCTATCCCCAGCTGCACACATATCCAGTGCACTCACGCACCATACGACACTCACTCTCTCTACTGACTTGAACTACGGTTCCCGAGGGCGTTCAACCCACCAGCGCTTTGAGGTCATACCAATGATATATAATGCGCTATATAAATGGCAAGTAACATAACATAACAAACAATCTAACTAACTGGTCATGTGATTCTAAACATGAATGATAGCAACATTTACTAAAGAGGAGCAGGATTCTCACTCTTAATTCATCCTTCATAAGATTTGTGTATGGGAAAATAAGATTGGGAATGCCCCGCCCCTCAAGAGAAATGTGTGGACTGTGTATGGGCACCTATCAGCCAGCCGCCGATCATTTGTATGGTGAGTGAGTTGGCACGGTCAGGTCAGGAGTGGGTGCCGAGCTGCCTACATTTGGTTATATTCAAAGCTCGGGCATTTCTGAATAAAGCCTGCCTTTAAGTGCTCAAAAATGCACATATAGCTGCTTAAAATGATGCCCGCTGTCTAACCTCAAAGGCAAGAAAAAAAAAAAGACAAACATATTTACATAAAAATCACATTTAATCTGCTCTTCTTGGAAAACAGAAATATCTCTGTTTGGTCTTATTTAACAATCAGTACGCACATTTCCGTAATTATTACACCAGCCTTTCGTCAGGGCAATACAGGGCCTCGGCAGTTCCTAGAATCCCTCACATTAGAACAGATAATGGTCTAATCATAAATCATCAGAGCGGCGTCCATTTTAGGGGCGGGGAGGCGAGCCGCAGTTGCCTTTCCTGACCCCAATGCAACATGGCCGCCACCAGGGTTTCATGGCCCAGCCCCGCACTTTGTGGGTATACCTTTGTGTGCAGCAACAGTGTGTGTGTCTGCACCAAACTGCTGTATTGCCAACAGATAAGAAATATCCATTATTCTCTAATGTAATTGGGCAGTCAGCTTTTGGCCAATCACAGTGAAGCAGATCGCGTTGCTTGTACCTACCGCCCCTCGCACCTGAATAATGGGGTTTCTAACTCTCTCTGGTGTTCTTGACAAGAGTTCGAAATCCTGGATGCTACATTCAATCCCAGAGAGTAGGCAGCTGTGCTTGTACGTCCCTGTGTTAGGGTGAAGGCTACTTCAGAGTGGGCTTAAGGAGTGGAAGGCGTGTGTTGACAGCAATCGACCTGTGTAGGTTGGGGATCATTTCTGAGTCGAGGGCAACCTCCAGGCTCTTTAATTTGGTGTTGTGCGTGGCAGGCTGACCTCTGCGGATCTGTTGGATCAGGGAAGGTTGATGGGGCTGTCGGCAGTGAGGATCAGAGGTTTTTGCCCCAGTCTTTGCGAATGACTGTACGGTCTTAGTCTTCGCAAGGTTTGGTCAATGCAGTGACGATACTCTTTGGACTGCTCCACTGCTCCACTTGGCACAGCCTCATTTAGGACTCATTTCCATACTAAAACAGCCAATGACACCGCCCCGACACCCATCTTCCTGAAGGCTTAAGGAGTGAGAGAGAGAGAGTGAGAGGGAGAAAGAGGTGGGAGATAGAGAGAGAGGGGGGGAGAGAGAAAGAGGGGCAGGGGGAGGAGAAAGAGAAAAACAAAGAGAGAGAAAGGGAAAGAAAGAGAAAGTGAATAAGACAGAGAATACTACGTGTGGATTGGCTCTTTTCTGAGCCATACCACACGGTGTTCCCGTGTACATTAGTGTGGCCCGCGCGTGCCGGGTATTCTGTTCCCGGCAAGGAGCGTGGCAGCCCCTTAGCCAATGAGGAGGCTAGAAACAGGGCAATCCCCGCTCCGAGCCTCCCCATGGCTGGAGGCTGCCTCCGTCCCCCGCCGGGGAGTCATGTACATTTTTTTTTCCTCCACCACCCTCCCCAGCAAACTATCCCCTTCCCACCCTCCCAACCCCACTTACCTTCTTTTTTCTTCTTTTCTTGAGAGCGAACGCGCTGGAAACACTTCTATTCCCAGTGCGTCCGCTCCCGATGGCCGCCATGGAAAGGGAAAACGGACTACGTTTTCCCTTTCCCGGTGGCCATTTTTTTTCCACCTTTCATGTTAAGTTTCGAAACTGAAAAAAATACCATTAGTACCCCGGTCTAACGGGCCGGGGTACTAATGGCGGCAGGCCAATAACACCCACGGTAATGCCTCTGGGGCTTCGTTGAGGCCCTTGCTACGCTCTGGCCTGTAACTACGGCCCGGGGGCATTACCTGGGGTGGTATTGGCCAGCCGCCTCGGGTCTTATTGCCAAAATAATACAAAACCACACACCCCTCGCATTTTAGCGCTTTGCAAATGCCATGGTGACAGCATAATGCATGGTGCCGGCCTACAAATGGAAAGCTCATGACTCATTGTTTTCTGCTCCTCCTCCTCCTCTTCCTTCAAACCATGCGCTAACCCGAAAGTGAAATAGACTTCTACATCCTCCATTAGTCCCATATGCTCCCAAACCGGACCACAAGCCTCTTTGCCCACATCCTTCGGATCAAAGGAGCATCCATGGCGTAGCTACCCCAGGAGCCAAGAATCTGTGCCCTGGCTCTACAGCCTAAGTCAGGTATCCAATGCGCCAGGAGAGTGTCACAACGTGTGCCGTAGCACCCTGGGAGAGTGACCTCAATTGAACCCCGACATCCTTGCATTCCAAGAGGCCGAGTTTGTGTTAAAAAATAAAGGGGCATGCACCTTACAGCACCTTCCTGCTCCCCCTTAACAAGCACTAGATCAGGTCTCTTCCCGCAATGGAAAAAGCTAGGGAACATGGAAACATGGCTACAGAAACTGGAAGGAAAGAGGGAGAGAACTGCAAAAACAGGCCCTCGTCCTAGTCCCTAGGTCACTGTGGTCCCTCATTTTGTATTCCAACCGAACCCCTCTTCTTTACTATCCTCCCCTGCCTCCTGTTCCAGATCCCCTCCCAGGCTGTGCTGTGCAGTCGATGAATATCAGATGTAGAATTAGTGAACACACCCAAATGCCAGAAGAATGGTGTGCTGCGGAGAGTCGCCGCGAACGAGTGGAGGAACGCCAGATGTGAGGACCACTCAGAGCCACAAGAGGATCTCCTGTCTGAAAGTGGTATGAGAGAGAGAGAGAAGAGACCAGGAGGCAGCTAGTGGAACTCTTAATGGATAGAGGGTCATGGACGCCAACTGATGCAAAGAGGGATCAAGAGAAGAAGGCCAACACGGAAGGCCAACATCTCTTGCAAGCACCAAGACAGCCATTGAGAAGGTGAAAGAAAGAAGTATTGCCTGGTGGAACTTACTAGAAAAGGTCCTAGAGCAATTAAGAAAGTGAAAGAAAGGACAAAGCCTGCTGTACCTTGAACGGAAAGTTCCGGAAGCACATTGACAAATTGACTGACAGGATCAATGCACAGGCCAGATCTTGAAGGTAATGTTTGGATAGCCCAATAGCCCATTAATGAAGCAATTACAAGGAAAAATAGATTATGCATGAAATTGAAGGCAATGGTCCTGGAGACAGTAACAATCTTTTTGGTGGAAATAACACCGAATGATGCAATTTGAAGGCGCAATTTCTAGAGATATTGAAAGTGTGACTGAAGGAGGAATATGACAAGCTGGGCCTTGAAGTCAAAGTTTCCAATGACACTTCATGAAGACACTTAAAAAGACTAAGTTTACAGTTCTGGACAATCCGACATATCTTAGTATTGCTAATATTGTTGAACTCTACCTTTGTCTGATATCATGATTGTGTAATCACAACACATATCCCCCTCCTAGAACGTAATCAATTGTTGTTTTTGGCATGCATCTCCGGAATGGTTCCAAAGTGCCCTTAGTTATGTTGCGGTATGCTATGCTATGGTATCCCATGCTATGGCATTTGAGAGTGCACCTCAATTTGAAGGAGCTTGCTAACCCGTAGAACCTTGACATTGGCAGTCATTTGTGTCTAAGCTGGCGAGCATGGAGTATTTATTCTATTTTCTCCTGGGCACTGCCAAAGCACAGCCCCTTTTCCTCCCAGCTTCAAGTGGCGTAAAGGGCCACTAGAATGAGGAGGTGCTACTACATTGCTATGGTGACCAGATGTCCCGGTTTTGCCAGGACCGTCTTGGTATTTTGCCCTAGGTTCCAGCGTCCCAAGACTTTTTAAAGTTTTGAAACCCTTTTCCTGAGATTTGGGGATGGCCGGCTACTGTCCCGGTTTTGGCCGGTAACCCTCGAACAGATGCCGACATAATGCCGAAATCGGGCCGGGCGCAACTCTTCATGATTGCGTTTCATGCCCTCCTCTTCCTTCATGGCTTCTCTACATCAATGAGAGATGTGAGCTTTAAATAAGCATGTACCTTGTTGTGGAAAAGGCTGCCACCATAGAAGTAGGACTACAGTTTCATTGGAGTCCCTTGTGTGTTTTACTCCTTTTGGCACCACCAATCAGCGCACACTCCGCCAGAAGCACCGCTTTAACCACCAATGAATTAACTCATATGTCAGCGGCTATAAGGGAAACTAATTAAATACAAGTCCTGAACTTCCATTTGTACCCCAACCCCACTATTAATTACGTCCGCAAATTGATATGCAGCGCTCCAATGGCCTTCAGGCCATCTAAAGGCACATACTGCCCAAAAGGTGTACCCGCAAATGGCAACAGTACAGCGTGCCACGAATGCAACATACCACAAGATACAGCAAAACGTACACATATTGGGCAATCACCAACAGGTGCATTCCCAATGGTTGTCTGGATTCAGGGTGACTATTTCCTTAGTGCTGTTACTCTCCCTCCACCCACACACTTGGGCCCTCCTCAGCTCTATAGCTTTTCAGACTAAGAGCAGACCTCCAAATAACTCACTAAGTCCTCTGGGGACACCGAGGCGTTGCTGGGAGATAGGGGGTGGGTGGGGGCTGAGGGGGCTATAGACCCAGGTCTTTTGGTTGAAGTCTCGGATAGAAGCTCAGGGACCGAAGCCAAAAGGCTACAGCTAGCCCCAAGTTCCGACAGTCCCAACATTAGTGAAGCCCCCGATCTTTTCCAGACCTTGCAACACCCCGGGACACCATTCAGCCTTCAAAACGCTGCCACCTGTCTCGGGAGGATAGTTCAGGGGCAACGCGCTCGTCTTGGAAGCAAGACTACGTAGAGCAGCACAGGTTCGATCCCCGGGTCTGCCCTTGGAAACCTCTGGGTATTAAGTGCGTTATAAATAACCCAATACAATTTACAATTACAATTACCTTGTAAAACAAGAAAGACGCGGCATATACAGATTATCCCAAGAAGAGCCTCTTCAAAGCACCCGTGGCGCTCCCCAAAAGCAAATTGGCCGGGACGAGAGGGTTGCGCAGAGAAAATGCGCAGAGCACTCCACTCAAACATGGGATTCCATGCAGGGATAAACAAGCAATGCTGGCATTGTCTGGCAAAGGCCTATCAAACACCTACACACAAGACAATGCTTGGTCTTACCAGGATTTAGGGCATGAACAGATACGAGGACATATATTGCTAATAAATCAAGTGGCTGAAGGCATGCTTGCTTATGACATTTGTATTACACCAGGAGCTCCTTTACAATGGCAATGGGGCCATTAGCTCTCAGAAGATTGCTTAGAAATAAGACTGGTGGGCCCTATAGAGCACACAGTTTGATGTTACTGCATGATAGAGCTAGCTCAAAGAAGCCCCAGGAGGCTGCGTTTTGTGCAGGTAATGGGTGGGATTGGCCAGAGGGATTCGCATGGCCTGGGGGAGTCAATGGGTGGGTAAATAACCAAACAATTCTGACAGGCTGTGTCCCTCGCTTCACATCTAATTTCACTCTATATGTACTCCTAAGCAATAGGTCATTTTATAGGTGGCGCTAATGGATCACCAAATTGCCAAAACTAAAAACAAGTAGTACTGTTAGATACAAATTGAAGCCGGGCCTCACTCGAGTGTTCCCAGTGCGCTTGGATACCCCAGTTACACAACAAGGCGATCACGGGGGCTTTTGGGGTGCTCTCACGAGCCTACGTTGCAATGAAGTTCGCAAGGTCTGCTGCAGCTTTAGAACCGTGCATTTTCTGAAATGTCAGCATCCTGTACCGTCAGCACTCAGAAGCAGTCAACAGGCAGCAAGCGGGCTCCACATAAAACACCAAAGCCAACACATAGAATAAACGCGCATCCTTCTTTAGACGTGCTCCACAGACTGTGCACAATTCCCTGGCATGCTTGCTGCACCTCTCCCTGTGCCTGCCGGCATTCCTGCCCGTGCCACCTTGCTCAGCTGCCCGAGGTCACACGAATCGATAACCCCCCCCCCACATAGCGGCTGCATGAGTCACCGTTATGCACATAACCCAACGCACTGCTTGCGAAAGCGCACCACCAGAGCCAGGAGAGGCCACTGCACCCTGTTTGCTATTCTACTCTACATACACAGCGCCTTCTTCTGTGAACAGGTTTCAAGCAGCGAAAGGGGGGGGGGGGATACCTGGACGCCGGTGCCAACCGAAACCATTAGCACCTGTGGTAGTCACTCACAAGAGCCACAACTGTTTCACTCACTAGTCAGAGGTCAGTCCATATGTACTTCATTAGTCTCGCACCAAGAAAGAAGGGAAGTGAGTGGCCACCTGCAAAGGGAAACGCAAGTCAAGGGGCTTCATTACGAGTTGGACGGTATTCCGGTGGTAAATCTGCCAGAATACCGCCCAACGAAATTACCCCGTTACCGCCCGATTCCAAGTGGCGGTGACAATGTGTTAATCCCCATTACTTTCGAATCCATAGGGCTCCATGGGGGATTTTGGTGGAATTACCGCAGTGGTATTTCCAGCTGTGGTAATTCGGCCATTCTTGGGCAGAAAGAGAGAGTATTTACCTCCAGCATAATGTTAGAGGTACATCACCGAGAGCCAAACTCGGAGAATGGCAGAGCGGGAAAAGGGGCGGTAATTCCATTACGTTGTATAATAACGCTGTACCGTAATCTTCATAGCTTACTTGAATAAGCAGACCTCTTACAGTGCTCGCATAAGGCTTATCAGGCAGAGCATTTAGGGAGACCGCATGGGCTCCTTCCATAAGCAGGCCTCACATATGAGATGCATAGGTAGACCTTGCAGGTGGTATCCCTGGGGCAGATCACATTTAGGGTTAACTTCTTGCTCCAAAAGGCAAATCTCGTACAGGTCTCGCACACAAGTTTCATAAGCAGACCTGGTGCACACTTTGCACGTGGCTTTGTTGTGTTATTTTCAGCAACCTCTGCCAAAAACCTTGCAAAACTGCAACTCCTGCAAAATAAAGCCCTAAGATCAGCCCTGGGTCTAAACGTTTGGCTCACATTTCAGCAACAAGAAGGGAGACTCAATGGCTTCCTATAAGGCACAAATGTATTTAAAACGCTGCCCTTAGCTCACCGATATGTGCACAAGAATGCCTCCTCTTACCTCATTCCACGCATTTCTACAAAACCAGTGACACGCTTCCTCTGCTCCTCCTCAGGCGCACTCTGCGTACACCCAGATTCAACCTCAAGCGAGCTGGGGGCTCTAGCTTTTGTCATTGCACCCACCCTGTGAATACCCCTCCCAAACACATCCAGAATGAACTTTCTTTCCTCATCTTCAAAAAACTCTTAAAAACGGGGTTAATTAACAAATGTGTATAACCTGTATTGTGCTATGCTCACTATCTTGTCTTCAACCACCTACTTTGTACAAGCGCTGAGATGCCTCCGGAACTCGGTGCTATATCAAATGAAATAAAATTAAAGTGTGTCTGGTAAATGTCACACAGAGCCTTCATGAGACTTTCATATAGAGCCATCGGTAAATCTGGGGTTGTAATCAAAGTCCTCAGGCCCACGCAAAATGACCTGCCAGCATTCAGAAACCTGCACACAAAATTGGGCTTCTTTAGGCAGACTATGTGGGTGTCTTTCTGCAAGGGAAATCCAGAGAAAGCCAAAACACAAATGTAATCCGAGTGCAGATTGGAAAAGCACATCACATTGCGCGCTGAGAAATAAATGCATCATTTTTCAATGAAACTGTCACCCATCAAAAGGGGGTACACTGTGACAATTCAAACCAATTTTCAGCAGAAAAACGAACAGCAGATAATAAAAAAGTGTATTTTATTAATGACTGAAAGAAACAGCCCTGCACTTTCAGCGCAAAAGCAAAGTGTACCCTGATCAGTAAAACACACTGTATGTCAAAGAATAAAGGCTGATGCTAGACATTGCAATTTGGGACTTCCCTTCAGCCAAGGATAAATGGTGGGACAATGAGCAAACTTCTTAAAGGACTTCCCCCACTGAAAGCCTGGCTTGCATCCCAGCTGTTTACAAATGCTATAAAATGTGGCTTGCCTGAAAGAGGTTGTCCCTGAAGGCTCCACTCTGTGCACAGACAAATGGCCCTGGCTGTTGCATGCCCGGAATGTAGGGAGGTGTGAAATCAGGGGCTACAATTAAGAGGAGCTGAACATTGAAAGAAATACAAGAAATAGATGCCCAGTCAGATTGGAATGATGGCCCTCTTCAGATAAGACACAGGCCTTGTGATATCACAGGGTTGGTCCGGCTCATTATCCACAGTGGGGGATCTCTGTGTAGAAAATGCATCCCCCATTTATGATCTGTAGCCACCAACTTCAAACAGCAAAACTTCAAACACAAAAAGACTAATAAAAACTCTGATTACAGGCTGGCCCAAAGAGACAAATGGCCTGGCGGCAGGAGTTCTACCATTTGCCCAACATGAAGATGTACTATTCATTTATATGGACTATTCTAACTTGGGCCTTTTTCTCAGCAACCATAAGTCATACTTTCTTGACATAGGTTTCATTTTTTTTTTAGATAATTTCGCAGGCGATTTTGGTGATATAAAATGCATCCACCTGCGACTCAGGGAAGTGTAATGACCATCTAAAATGGGATTCTGACATGCACCGAATGTGAGAGTTGGCATGTTGGTGGAGGGTAAAATTAGGAATATGGGTAATACATTACATGTTCCCAACTATTATGTTTTTGGTAAAAACTCTGGAAAATTGCCAAAAGGCTGTGCAACATGGTGCAGAGCTGGCTGTTTTTATTAAATTCCCCCGCCCGATTAGCTGAATCAGACAAAATATATATATTATGGCAGTTACTAGTAAATCCCAAAGTTTTTGATACATTACTGGTTTTTGCCAATCATTTGACATGACAACAAATGGCGATTGCAAATGGGAATTGCCATATGTCTGCTCCAGACTACTAAACCAATCCTTAGAGATGGGCTGGAGTTGGGAGGTGAGGGAAGGGTAACTGTCCAATCCTATTTGCGAGAACTCTTGCAGGGTACTCCCCAACATTGTAAACTTGATGGTGTCATCACTGCTATATAAAGTGAAAGCACTATGAGGAAGAAAAGAGCTGCTGAAGCTTACCATCGGACAGCCGCAAGGAATCACCAAAGGAGATTGCTGAGATTGAATCTGGGTGGAGCTGTCTATTTCTGGGAAGGCCTAAAAATGGACTGGGCCGTATAGTGGAGTGCTGGTGGCCATCATTAAGAGTGGAGTGACCAGACCCCTGGCGTATCCTCCAAGAAGGACCTGAAATGGAGCTGGCTTTCCTGAACTTTAAACAGAGGCTTTCTATGTAAGTAGAGGTGAGCCCTGGGAAATCAAAAGGTGGAGGAGTCTACTTGCCTTAAATCCTTTCCCTTTATAGTTGGTGGGTGGAGGGGCAAAACTGTGTAGATCCTTAGCCTAATTAAATATATATATATATATATATATATATAATTCCCTTTGGCAGAACACCACAAATTCGAAATTAACAAAGCTCACTCATTCTATAGACTATTTTAATTGGGTGATCCTATTCGTCCTTTTGACCCAGAATTCTTCCCGCTTCCCCACACAGGCCTTTAAGTGGAGGGGGGGGGTCTGAATTCCAACATCTCTATTCATTCCAATTTGGGCTGTTCAGCTTTCCAAACAAAGGCCTTCAAGTGGAGGCTTGTCTGAAATCAAACATTCTTCAATCCAACACAGACCAAAGTGGGGCGGGGGGTCTGAAATCCCTACTGCTAAATCACCCTGTGCTTATTTTGAGCAAAGATTTGTGTGAATTCATGATTGTCCTATGCATTGGTACAACTCTGTAACCCAGCTGCTGGCCTTTTAAGCGTGTAGGAAAATCGAAATTTTACAGCATTGCAAGTGTAAAGTGATTTTATGCATGGACCGGTGTTGATGATCATTGAAATTTGAAATTTGAAGAAAGAAAAGTATTGTAATTTGTGTTTTTCCTAACCCATTGGTGGAACAAGAAGTTAATTGTAAGCCACAAAGAAGGTGGCGTGTGTAGTTTAGTGTGATTTGTATTACCTATAATTTAAAAAATAGAAATATATTTCCTATACCCGGCCTGGTTCTTGGCTCACTGTGGGGACAGGGGGGGAGATTTGTGGTACTCTACATAAGTACTGCAGGGCTTCTTGATTGGTGGTGGGAATTAACTCCCCACGTTAAGGCTGGTCTCAATATAACGCGACAAATCGGAGACCCATCCTACCACCTGTGCGCGCGGCTGGTGTTGAAAACTGTCCTCGAGTCATCCAAAAGCATGTTAGCAGTCACATTCTTGCAGTGTACCAGTGAACACTCCTGCAGTAGGTTGTTAACTCTACTGTGACCTACGATTGGCGTGTCAGTGGCCTGCATCTCAGTGTCAAGTTGGAAGGTACTAGCCACTCATAAAAAGTCACTTGCCCCGTCATTTTCCACATGCCTGCAACAAACCATTTCTTACTCTCCAAAAGCCAATTATAACATGCTAATGGTTAGTGGCACGTCAAAATGTTGAGGCATAGTGTGGGTCGGCTGGCATCCTCGGTGGAGAACTGTGAGCAACAGCTTCCCACTATGTGTCCGATAGCATCTCCTGACACTCGGGGTTCTGGCAACTTCCTCACTTGGCACCTCCATTATCAGCATGGCTTGCTATGCTTCTGCTGTTTTCCACACTTCACAGTTCTCACAGCCTTTCCACACACTGTTCCCTTGATATCCACACAGCACTCTCAAAAGGACACCTTTTATCAGGCATCTCATGTGTCCTGGTCTATCTAATATGGACACAGGAGATACATGACTGCAGTCTGTCTTCAACAACATGTAGGCCAGGGTTGTCCAATTCCAGGCCTCAATGGCTTGCATCCTGACAGGTGCTCAGGATATCCCTCATTAATATTCATTAGAAAAAGTGCATTCATTTAGAATCATTTTATGCAAATGTATCTGCTGAATATTAATGAGGGGTATTCTGAAAACCCAAAATGGATCCAGCCCTCGAGGCCTGGATTTGGACAACCCTGATGTAGGTGGTGGCTCGTCACAAGTGCTCCGGATTCCTGTTGTTATTATTATTGGGGTATGTATTGTGTGGCCCTAGCTTCGGGAAGACACGGAACTTTACAAATCATAGTGAGGAGGACACAGTGGGGGAGAAGAGATACAGAGCAGGAAGGGATATACTTGAAGGGCTGGGACATTTTACACTCCCTCTCCAGCAGTGTTTAGGCTACGCCTGGAGTCCCTCTCGCCCAAAGACTGTAGGGGTTGTGTTACTATCAGTTATACACAAGGCTCATTCCATCAGTAGTGTCTGCAAGACAACATGCCAACATGCCCCATTCCATTCGGGAGATGCTATTTCAGACCTGGTTTTAACTTTGCAGTCTGGGATTTTTAGTCCTGGGTTTATAATGGGGATATCCCTGACTACAAGTCCAAGGATGCAAAGGTAAAACCAGGACTGGACTAGCTTCTTCCACATGGAATGGGCATGTTGGAATATATATGTACAAGTCATGTTTCTGTAAGTCATAAAGGGTCTTACTTTCGCCCCTGTGCCTAATGGACTTGTATTACTGTGTTATACATTGAGGGACATATTGTGATATGTTTTGTTGATGTATGCCACGCACAACTACCACCGACTACGAAAAGCTGTATTAATGTAGGCTTTACATATGTGCCCTAGCACGTGTGTGCCTTTGTGAGCCTGTATCCATTGGGTTTGTCACAATAGAACACCGAGCTGATGTTCTAAGCGTCCAGCACTTTCTAATAACACATTACCAAAGCTTTTCATATTCACCGATGCCGCGCCATTGAGTGCTGCCCGTGAGCTAAACTGCATATACCAAGAGCCTGGCGGAGGGACAAGGCACAGACAGGCCCTGCCAGGCACACAGGCTCCCGGGCCATTGAAGCCCATCCAGAGCCAGCAGGCATTGTACCTCTTAATCCGGCTGTCAGAACCGTTCTAGCCATTCAGACACGGTATTGTACCCCTTAAACCAACATGGCCGACCTCAGACTGCGCAGGCCAGGGAGACGAGGCAGAAGGGTTCATGAGGAAACCAATTACCGGCAAATCCAATAAGTTTGAATTTCAAATACCCGTTGTGGCAGGCTTACACCATTTGCTGGCTGGCACTACAGAGGCGTAGCCAGGATTGCCTACCAAGTGGGGCCTGAAGCTAATGTTCTTGAGCCCACCATAGTGACATTAAAATCTGTATATTCCCACACAGTGCCGCTGAGTGGGCATTTACAGGGTGGGCCTTGCCCACTCAGGCCCTATCCTGTCTGTGCCCCTGTGTTACCATTGGAGCCAAGGTCCTGGCATCATTCTGCGGGCTTTGTGAAACTGTGTGGTGGGAAGGGAGACTTGCAAATGTTATGAAGCGTCTATAGTGCACCAACCACCACCGAAGAGGTCTTACGACACCAGTACCGTGCCAAAGAAAATGGCGTATTGTGCCCCCACAAGAGGTGGGTGGGTAGATTATGCATTTGTAGGGTGCTCTGCGCGCCTCGAAGCAGGCATTTAGGTGCAGCCACAACAGAAATCCCTTGCCCTCTACACTAGTATCACATTTGACTCGGAAACAACCAGGTCTTCAGGCGACGTCTGAATTCCAAGTGGTTCAAAATTGCATGCGGGTGAAGTGGGCGACCATTCCACAGTTTAGGTGCCAAACAACAAAAGGAATGCCCTCCACAGCGCTGGCATTTGAACTTTGGCACTTTAAGCTTAGTGACAGAAAGGGAGTGCAATTGTCTGCCAGAAGTGTACTGCATTTGTCTCGGGAAGATCGCTCAGGGGCAACATGCTCATCTTGGAAGCAAGACGACACAGAGCAACACAGGTTCGATCCCCGGGTCCGCGCTTAGAAACCTCTGGGTATTAAGCGCGTTATAAATAACCAATTATATCATATCATACCAAGAAACGAATAAATGCCGGGCCTTTATGGTAGAACGCTCTATGTGACGCACAAAGGATGTTCAAGTCGATCCTTTTTTGCCACAGGCAACCAGTGCAAGTCCTTAGCTGTGAGCCCGCCTGATCAAATGAAACCGAAGTCGGGCGCAGACTTCTGAATTAATAGCAATTGAAAAAGCTTTCTCTTCGGCAGGCCAAGGTATATAGTATTGCAGTAATCCAACCGCCCGGAGATGAAAGCATTCAGGCAATGGATTCTTGCTGGAAGGTTGAAGTAATCAAGGAATCTTTTTAAAGACTTCACTGAAAAGAGCAGGTACTCGTTAGTTTATTGATTTAATTCATGTCGAAATAGAACGATCAGGGTCGAGCCAGACTCCCGGAGTGAGGAACACTTGTGTTTAGGCGCGTTATAAATGCCATATCATATCATATGAACAGATGTTACAGGTGAAGGAGAGGGTCCTGGAGAGTGAGGCCAGAAGCTAGTGCTCTCCAATTGCTCTCCGATCTGGAACATCACGTGCCAGAATGCACTCACTGGGCTGCTTTTACAGATTATGGCCTCCGTTTTTTGGTGCAGTTTTGGAATAAGTACTAGAATTAGCGGGGGCGCGCTTGCGCAATGGCTCCGAGACGTGCTGGGAAGTCCTTGAAGCATGGAGGCCAGAATTGTCGGTCAGCATTGTGTGTGTGCCCGGCCGCAAGTATACACAGTGACAATGCCAAGGACTGGGTGCGTATAAAGGCAAATGCGGACTAACCCCAGTGAGAGAAAGGGGAAGAAGAAAGCAGAAGCCACCCTACGAGAGCCACACATGCATGGCCTCTCCCCCACCACCCCCCACAGCAAATCCACTGGTGCGAGCTATGGGAGATGGGGAGCTGATGAAGTAACTTCATTTTTTTCAAAAAGTGTTGCAGGCGCCCCTCTCCAGAAAGAACATGGCAGGATAACCTGTTCTGTGGTTTGTCCCCACTTTGAGAGTTCGCAGCCATCTGCTTTTTGCTCACTGTACCTTTTCACAGATGGGAAATACCCATTTGCCTATCAGCGTTTGTCCCGCCCACATGGGCAGTCCAGCCCCGAAATGCTCTGGCAATTCCCTTCTGAACAAGAGTACCAACAGCAACCCCATACACGTGTTTCAGCCTTGTTGGGCATCATCAGTGAGGTGAAGCTGTGCCTCTCCGAGCACAGTGAGCAAGGGAGTCCACGTCAGCTGTGCCATCTAAACTCCACCATCAGGGGCCTAATGCAAGCACGTATGCCACATATACATGATGCTATACTAAGAGACATACAAGGGCAAAGGCGGGAAATGGAGCCCACAGAGCAAGTAAGCCATAAACCCCATGAAAAAGTATAATGTATTTAACAAAGACCCCGTGGCTCTTATATAAGAGCTGGAATGGGACTTCTTGAGTCTCTGAACCTTGCCACATCTTAGTGTAATGCCACTTTGCACAGTGCCCCTGCCTGCGGTCCATGCACTCCACAGAATTCCTTTCACAACATTGTGCAACATGCAGAAGGATGCACACAGCATAGTTGCTTGGGATAGGTTAGCTGGTGCAGCCCAAGCTGCTCAGCCCTCTACCATGTACACTTTCGCAGCAGCCAAGTCTAAACATGCATTGGCAATGCCAACAGTGTTGGCTTCTGTGTGAGCATGGCAAATGCATTTGCCAGGAACTGCGGTAGTGGTATTAAGTGGCCATCAATGGTTGCAGCTGCAAAATGGTGCGAGAACCTGGGAATATAACAATAGTGCCTGGTAAATTCCTAATACCTATACACAATCCAAAACTGTTGGCTTTGCCAACGCTTGTTTTTAACAGGACTTCAGTGAAGTGCATGCATAGTGCTTATAAATCGAGTGGCTGAAGCCAGACCTAAGACATTTGTATTACACCAGTAGCAGGTTTACAGCTCCACTTAAGTCATTAACTCTGAGAAGACTGCTTAGAAAACCCACAGGAATACACTTGGGAGTACAAAGTTTGATGGTAAGGCTTGAAAAAGCCAGCTCAAAGAGATCCCAGGAGGATGTGTTTTGGCAGAAAGTGGCAGGAAGTGCAGGGGAATGAACATAGGGATTAGCATGGCCATGGGTAGGCAATGGGCGGGTCAATAACCAAACATTTCCATCCTCATATGCCAGTTCTCCCCGGCGGTACTCTAATGCAATCGTTTCGGCTGTGCCACCTAATAGCCAAAACAAAAAAGGTGAACAGACTATTGAGAGCAAAGAGGAGAGGAAGACAGAAGGCTACAACATCCTGGCTTGGTCCCAGAAAGACATATTAAGGCGATGCTGGGCTGAGGAATGCTGAGTGGAGGACAGAAACGAAAACATGGTAACAGTGGGTGTTCTAGGATGCTGGGGTGAGGGGGGGTTCACAGTAACGTAAAAATGTGCCATTCGAGACCTTGCTATACCAGACAAAGAAAGCATAGGAATTGGGACAAGGGAGCGGGCAAAAGAGGTTCGATTAGGAGGATTAAAGGGAGGTTAGATGGTAAAACAAAACAGGAAAAGGGCATTATATCACATCACGTTTTCACACATTGCTTGCTGCCAAATTCCTCCTGCTTCTAGGCGCTATAGCAATAGCTGTTACTGCCCAATGTTGGTAGTACAATGGAGAAGAAAGAGAAGAAGCAGGGAGAGAACCGCAGAAGTGCAGAGCTAGCAGCAGAGACAGTCAAAGAGAGACTGGGTTAGAGTTGGGGAGGCTAGAGGCAGGGAGAGAAAGCCAGAAAGAAGCAGGGAAAGAGAAAACAGGAGGCCAGCGAGAAAGAGGGGTTAGAGGAGACAGAGTTAAGGTGATAGATAGGTGTATGGAGAGCAAGACAGAAAGAAAGGTGGAGAGAGATATTGAGCAAAACACGTGGAGGAGAGGAGAATCGGGCAGAGTCCGAAATCAGAGAAAGAGAGAGAAGCATCCCAGCTGGTCAGTTAGAAATGATAGCTACTAGATCCAGTTACAGTAAACGAGCTTTAGGGCAACGGATTATTAAGCGGAAATACATGGCGGCTGTACACGGATTACATTTGAATGCGAACTGCGATAGCCGCCGCCATGATGCAGTGGAAACCATTTGCAATTGGTCAACTTGAGAGGGACTGGGAGCAGAAGCCAGGACAGAGAGAAAAGAAGACACAGCCGAGTGAGAGACTGGGGTACAAGGCGAGCTCGCTCTTGGTTTCGGCCCGCAGTCTGTGCCGCATTCCCCAAAACCTGCCCGGCCGCATTCACCTCCCTGCCCTTCTAGCCGAGATGGCCGCTGATAAAACGTGCAGCGTTTTGATTTGGCTGTCTGGTTTCATGAACAGACTGGATTGGGGGGGGGGGGGGGCGTGAGGGGTGGGGGAGTGTGTGTGTGTGTGGGGGGGTGTGTAAACAATGCCTCATTTGTCACAGAGTCAGGTCCTCAACCCCACAGCTGGCAGAGGGGGGCACCCACCACACACACGGTGGCAATACTTTCCTTCCAAGGCCAAACTGAGACCTCCGGGGGAGGTGGGAGCACGGGGTCGGGTATATACATCGCCCCCAACCCCGGAACGGAGGGCGGCGGGGGGGGGGGGGTCAAGGAGTAGCAGCAGCTAGGGAAAATCAATATATGCCCCCCCCCCACCTAATCAAATCCTCTCTCCGGCGCTCATGGCAGCCCCCAGCTCACATAACTGGGGGGGAGGGGTGAAGCACCCTACAGGCCCCCGCTGCTTTCACCCAATAACACCCACATGCATGCTGCACCTTTACTCATGTCAAATGATTGAGGGGTGTGAAAAGGCCACCGCTGTCGGCTGGGCCACCTTGGCCCGGTGCTGGCTATTTAGTCATTTGGACCTGTAGTTCGGCGGCGCGTGGTTCGCGGTTTCCCTTAGAAGTAGTGGCCATCGTGCACGGTGCACGGCGATGCCGGAAAAGGCATGGCTCTATGCAATGGCGACGATTCTTGCAGCGAGTCCCGGCCTCTCCCCAGTTTAAGCCATCAGACCTGTAGACCCAAACTCATATGATAAGATCCTGATGTCATGCTAATGCCACACTGTGAGGTCTTACAGCTGGAATCGTAGATAATGCGCTGGGTAACAAAACCTGGTTCAAATGTGCACCTTGTAATTGTTTATTTGTAAAGCGCTTATGCACAAGTGAGCTGCTTCATAGCGCACAGAGTTGGATCCTGGCAGATAAACTGGACATTCTATAATTATTGCCGCCAAATGACCCCACTCCGCGTGTGCCATCTTGAGCTCGTCCTGGCTTTCCAGCCCACACCACCACACTACTTGTTCTGACACTCGTAGTGTCATTTCCCCCCAAAAAATGTATGGAATTACAAGGTGCAACGCATGACTGCCGAAACCAGGACTGCCGACAATGTCAAGTGTGACACAGGGACACCGCCAGCCATTGTCACCCGCTTGATAGTAGCCCTTCACTACTCCCAGTGCTTGAGGTGGGCTGTAAAATCGGGAGGGGGCGGGGGAGGCTTCTAACAACGCGGTGTGGCTCAAAATCTGTTGGGCATGCATTAAAGGCGCCTGTACATGCTCTCAGGGGGATTAGGGGCCGCCCCCACACAATCCAATCTGCGACCCTGCAACATCTATTTTGGGTCCCTCAACCTGGTCGCAGGTGGCCCTGTGGGATTCTAATCTTACTATTGTAAATACCATCACTCTCATTCAGTACATAAGCAATTCAATCAGTGAGTAGTGCGCCATCACTCTGTAAATGCATCACCCAAGAGAAAGGGGGACAGGGGCAAATAGCACCAATGTGGGCTCTGGGCTTCTTCACATAAAATCAAAGACCCCTTTGGGAACATAAGAATGAACGTGCATTGTCATATTTGACAACTGTGTCTGTGATGGCGAATGAAGCATGGAACCCTTCTGAGCCTGTAACACAGACTGAGCTTGGAACACCCACCCTAACAGGTAATATCTGCAAACCACAAACATATGAACCATGAACTCTTTTGGGCAGCCTAAGCTTGGAGGTATGAGGCGTTAGCTGCCCTGCTTGAGCAGAGGAAGACTTTTCATTTCCTAAATGCATTCCTTTCGCCAGGTTGGTACATTTCCCCAGTAGCGCGAGTCTCCGGAATCTTTCTAGCAGGGGAGAGCACAGAGCTGACGATGTGTCGGGCGAGAGTGAGATTCCTGGCTCAGGAGGTACTTTTGGAGGCTTACCGGGTGCCGCACCTGCCCGCTTAATGTCCAGACGTCTCCTTATTCCTTACCCGCCTGTTCCCCCTGTCATATTGTTTTGCAAACCACCCCCCAACCCCCGCTAGTTGTACAGTGCGTGGCTGTTACTCTGCAACACGAGCAAACACACCATAAGCACCCCTGCCACCACACACAAGCGTCTCTGAAGTTCCCTTTGCCTCAAAAGCAAGCATACGCGCTGCTCTCTCATAATCAGAGGGTGGGTGGGCAGCTGGGAATTCCAGGGGTGGTCATGCGCTTCCTGAAAGTAGATTTGTAACCTCTGTGATTTCTGGGTTCACAGTTACAAAGCACGGAACAGACGATCAAGTCAACAATGCTAAACGCTCTACAGTCTACTCCAACACGAGGGGTGTGACAACGGTTGCCATAACCGCGATGCCTCTCAGTGGCCAACTTTGGAGGGGAGGGGGTGTGGGTGTGTGCAGTGGTGGAAATGGAAACATGTGGTGCTGGATCCCACAACACAAGGGTCGGAGTGGGGGAGGGCATTGCCCGGGTAGGGGGAAGCGGGGGGGGGGCGTGGGTGTAGGGGGAGCGGGGTTCCTAGAGGACATCCAGCAATTCTGGAATAGTTAAAAAGGGAAAAAAGGAGAAAAAAAAGCGCCCGCGACCGCCGCATTGCCTTTTATCCCTGCTTTGGCACTGGTGTGTTATGCACAATGCTGCTACATGTACAACTGAAATGCACAATGCTGCTACATGTACAACTGAAATGCACAATGCTGCTACATGTACAACTGAAATGCACAATGCTCGCTACATGTACAACTGAAATGCACAATGCTCGCTACATGTACAACTGAAAGGAATCAGTTGTACATGTAGCAGCATTGTGCATTACACACCAGTGCCAAAGCCGTGGTAAAAGGCAATGCTGCCGTCACGGGCGCTTTTTTTTTCTTTTTTAAGTTTTCCAGCGCGGTTCATGGGCTTGGGCAGCTGACTCTGGCCGAATCCCGAGATCTGGCTCCATATCTGGTGCCGGATCTCGGATCCGCCGAGAGCCGGCCCAATGACCAGCACTGGGTGTGTGTATAGAGTTCATTTTTAGTTTTCGCTCTGTGGTAGCTCTAGTGTAATGACAATGGGCCTCATTACGACCCAGGCGGTAATTATGAGGTCCCTTTGCGGGTCCCTACCTTAACGGCTGGTTTTACCAGCTGTTAAGGATTGGACCCGCAAAGGGACCTTGGAGGTAAATACGGTACCACAATTTACGGTACCGTAACTACCGCCTTCCCCATTTCCATTGAGACCTATGGGGACACAAATGGGAATGGGGAAGGGCCAATGGTGAATGGGGAATTACCGTCCCGCCAAACTTGGAATGGGGCGGTAATTCCGCCATTCACCATGGCGGAATCGGTAAAATACCGGCGGCAACCATGGCGATAGTAGCGCCATAGTTACTGCCTGGGTTGTAATGAGGCCCAATAGGTTAGTCAAATGTGTCTTAGACCACTTGACTTAAATGCAAGATGTGCATTCACCCATCTGTTCTTTGCACTGAAATTTTGTTAAACACAAGCACTTGAAAATCTAACCGCTTGAGCTTCTGTGTAGATGTCAGCTGAGTATTTTCCTGGCACTATTAACACATCTCCAGCTACTCACACCACCTTACGGCGGTTCCATGTCATTTTACATCGCCAGGCTTTTAAACGTGCACATTCCATCGAATGTGCTCATGGTTTTTTTTTGGGGGCTCCCCCAAAACCACCCACCCACACTTATTTTTTTAATATTGCCCACCCGCCCAAACCCTTATTTGCCCTTTCCCACCCCCCTAAAATATTTGATGAGCACATTCGACTCAATGTGCACGTTTAAAAGCCTGGGGATGTAAAAGCAGGCGATGAAAGGACGTCGTACCCTTACGGCCAGGCAGTACCATTATGGCAGTGTCTGGTAAATACCTATCCCAGGCCCTCACAAAAGCACACACGGTTAGTTTTGCCAATGCTTCTTTCTTCTGTATTGTAAAATGTACCTTTCACTCTTTGCTTCTAGGTGTTGGGTTTAACTTTGAAATTTATAAACAAAGAATAACTACCATGTAAAGCACACATATTACAAACTGAATCATCTCAATGTGAAAAGTGGTGTTATTACTCATCTCAATGGTACTTATTTTATTGATCTCAGAAGGATGAGAGAGGCTGAGTGGATGAAAGGGATTCAAACTTATTACCCACAGATTGCATGCAGGTGCATTAGTCAACTGAGCAATCCTACTAGCATCAAGCCCGCCTCTTATCTGAACTAAGCAACTATCCTTTATTAAAGTGTAATGACAGCACAACTGCTTGTCCACTGTCTCTCTTAGGTCGCCACATGCTTCCCGCTGCTAGGAACGCCATCCCATTGCAGGAGGGTGCCTTAGAAGCTCTCGCGAGATACCCCACTCGGGAGGATAGCTCAGACGCAACATGCTCGTCTGGGAAACAAGATGACAGGAGCAACATAGGTTCGATCCCCGGGTCCGTGCTTGGAAAACTCTGGGTATTAAGCGCGTTATAAATATCATATTATATCATATACCAGGACATTGGCAAAGCACAGTGGATGGTAGCTTCAAAGGCTCTTCGACCAACTACTCCCGGCACTAACACGCACAATAGGCACACTGACAATGCCAGCCACACATTGCAATTAAACACTACTCCAACAGGCCTCAAACAGTAGAACGTTACACCTTTCCAGCCAACTTGCACGTCACAGTCCCGTCAAATGTCTCGGGAGGATAGCTCAGGGGCAATGTGCTCGCCTTGGAAGCAAGACGACGTGGAGCACCACAGGCTCGATCCCCGGGCCCGCGCTTAGAAACCTCTGGGTATTAAGCGCATTATAAAAACCCTATCATATCATATAGGTTCTTCAGTCCAATTTGGTAAATTGCAATTAGCTAAAACTACAAGTCGCAGAATGCATTAGTCTGCTCAATAGGAGACCAGGATTGGAAAAGTGGTGTTCTGGTAACACGGAACAATCACATCACCCTATACATATACGGATGTAAGATATTAGACACAATACACTAGGCTATCAGGGCTCAAACCTGTGCCCCTCTGTTTGCAGGCCCAGAAGACTGAAAAGTGCAAAGTATGTTAAGAGACCGGCAAATACAGCCATGCAAAACAGAGCACTTTTACAATCAGAGCTAGTGCTAACGTTATCCATCCAGGGTTGCCCAACTCCAGGCCTCGAGGGACGGAATCCTGACACGGTTTTCAAGATACCCCTCATTAATATTCATGAAAAGCAACCAGAATGCTGTCAGCCCAGATTTTCAGATTAGAATTTGCTTACGGGAGGGTCTCGTGCGCCCATAATCCACATACTTTGCTTGTGAAGGACAGATGCAAAAGATTGCCAGCTCCAAATTGTTATGTGTGGATTAAACACATCCTCATTTCATGACAAGTCTCCCACCTTCATCAGTCAATGCCGTCCCCTTTTGCAAACAGCCTGCCTTGCCGTCTCCGAGTAAACAGTACAAGGCCATCCCTCCACAGCGGGTAGCGCTAACTGGAAAAACTGCAAAGCAATTAATTGGCAGTGCCCAGAAAGCTCAAAATCTGCTAATTAAGAAAGCCCCCAGAGTGGGAAAACCATCCACCTGGGCACTTTTGGCAGATGCATAGTTTATCATATAAACGAATGCATGCAGTCCCTATGCACCCTCTATGCATGCTTCCAGTAGCTTCATTGCCCCCCAAGCCTGCTGCCAATCAGCGACAAGTACATCAGATTTTTTTGTAATGGAATAAGGTTATCCTTTGGACGTGTTTGTATAATTGGGCAATGCCACAAAACATAACCTAGTATTAATCAATATTTATAAAGTGAACATTTGAGTATTTGTGACTGGGTTTGCAGATTTGTGAAGCGTTGTTCCTTATAAATTCTACCCCGTTTCCATTCTGCACCAAAGGTTGCATAGTTACCTGTTAGGACACTCCTGCCATTTCTGGCTACATGACATTTGGACTCCCGACCCCTTTCCCTGGATTTCAGCAAAAGTCGAAAATGTGTTTGTGGCTTGGCCAAGCGTTGTTCTTTCTACAATCCCACAGTTTCACCATTCTGCACCAAAATCTGCATAGATGTACCTGTTAGGACCCTCTGGACATTACTGACTACATAACATTTGGACCCCCACCCCTTTCTCCAGGTTTCGGGCACCATCACACACACACACACACAACGGTTACCTGAAATGGGCCAAAGATCAATGTGGTCGTAGAAGGACCGGTCTACATACGAGGAACCAAACTCAGGGTCCCTACCAGACCTGGAAAACCGCCTTCAAGGCCCTGGGATGCAGGGTTTCAGATATATTTGCATTGCAATGAATTGCACCACACCAGGGTGCAGAGACATGTGGGGAGAGTGCAGAGAAGGTCCCATTATGCAGCAGGACACCAACTCTCGCCTCCCTCCAACGTCTGACCATCAAATAATAATAAGGCAGCTCTAGTGGCATCTCGTCAAATAAAAAGGTCCTATACAAAAAAAAAAAAATAAAAAAAAAAAAACAATTGCCAATCGTTGAATACGATAAAACCTTCATACGTATGTATAATACCGAGCTCACAGTTTAAAACCTTAACATCCTCGGGTTTAAGTAAATCTTTGCCTCCTCTCCCCTTCCCCTGCCTTCTAGTGCATGGCTGCCACATATTTATCTGTACACGCCCAACTCTTGGCACCAACACACCTGTCAGCCGGCTTGGCAACCCCAGTCTAATCTGGCAAAAGCCTCCATTGGTCAAGCATCCGCTTGAGCACCTCTCAAGTCCACCATGCTGCCTCTAGTACATGTTATGCTATGGTATGTTATGTTGATTCATATATGCATTGACCAGTCTAGAAATTGCCAACACGCACAAAAGGTTTTCCTAAAACGTTCCTAACCTTTTCTCACACACTGAACTGATAAGTAACCTACAGTTAAGAAGCACACCTCCCTGCTACCACATCCATATTCCCAACACCCCTTTCCAATGTGCTCTCTCCCACTGAACTTCCTGTATACTGAAACACCGCTTCTATGTGAAAATGTCCCCAGGAAAATGTACTCAGCAAAAAGTTGTTTTAAAAAATGTAGTCATTCAATACAAGCAATGCAATGCAAAGTGTGTGAAAATGTTGCCATTAATAAGGTCGCCAAAAAGGCTATTTTTAAATACACAAAAGCACAAGGCTGCAACCCTCTGACCCAAACCTCCATCGAAACCTGCACAATCGCCCTAACTCCATTCCTAAACCTTCCCCTAACTCAAATGACAACACTTACCTTACCTAAACTCTCACAGAACACTAACCCTTCATTTTATTTGCATATTACTGAATACCAAAAAATAGGAAATAAACAATTAACCCGTCTCCAACCCCATCAGCAGCTCGACACAAATGACATAGTCCTTGCCCTAACCCAAACCCTTGCTGTAATAATAACCTTACCCTAACTGCAACTCTAACACTTACCCTAATGCTTACTTTACCCTAACCACTCGGTTTATCGTTATATGATATGATAGGTTATTTATAACGCGCTTAATATCCAGAGGTTTCAAAGCGCGGACCCGGGGATCGAACCTGTGGTGCTCCGTGTCGTTTTGCTTCCAAGGCGAGCATGTTACCCCTGAGCTATCCTGCCGAGACAACTGCTAAGCCAGCATCAACCTCTGTATCCCTTTCTTTAACACTGATACCCACACCCTAAAAGTTACCCTAACACTTAATCCACTGCACCACTAACCAAGCCCCTAACATATTTACTCTAACCCATATCCTTATCATAACCTTAAACCAGGAAATCACAAGCACACTGAACCCTAATTATCCCCAACATTTACCCTCGCAGCACTACATGTTTGGCTTCTTGACAGCTACATTTTTGACTACTTTTTGCTTGGCCACTTTTTCAGTGCAGAGGTATTTTCACCCCGACTTTTTCCCAGACTATGTTTTTGTTGGCTCCATTTTTACTGGATACCAAAAGAATCCTGCTTTGCCATCACATCCCTTCCTCATTTCTGATTCTTTCTTATCCTCAGACTACGACTTGGCGCCACCCAGCCTGGGTTAGACCACTGCATTGGAGATGGGCACAGTATAATAATAATATAGTTGGGAGCAGGCTGATAGATGGTAGTATACACCCCTCCCCACCCCCCCCAAGGAGCCCAGAACCCCAATGCCACAGCGACAAACTATTCCGCTAGGAAGAGATTCATTGATTGTGATATGGAGGGGGGGCAGGGGGTATATCTCTGCCCAATGTCACAGAAAGGTACCCAGTGCGTTCTGCCGAGGATAAACAATGCCCAGAGGTATTTAGCTCCCCCCTTGGGGCATAGATGACCCTTTTTATTCATTTATTGTAAATTTGCATGGCATCATCCGCAATGCAAAGTTGTTTTGTGGAGCCTGCAGGAAATAGAGGGGGGGCTCGGGGAGGAAACAAAGGTTTACCAAAAACAATCTGATCATTCAAATTCCTTGGGATATTCAGATTAGTAAAAGGGCAAGTGCTATACAGCAAGCAGAGGTAAGGGCAAACAAGCTTAAAAAGCAGTGACCAGCAAGGCAAGCAAGTGCCGCACCACTCTCTGGAAGTGCTGTTAATGGGAGGGCAGAGGCATAGGCCGGGGAGGGCCGGAGCGGGCAAGGCCCACACAAAAATCTGTAAATGCCCACTCAGCAGCGCTGTGAGGACCTTTATAGATGGCAATATCACTGCGGTGGGCCCAACTACATTAGTTTCAGGCCCCACTTGTTAGGCAATCCTGGCTATGCCTCTGTGCCAGGCGGGTAGGGGTTCGGGGGGAGGGGACAGGCAAGGAAACCCGCTGCTCAGGTTAGACATTAAGCAGCCTTAAAGACCATGTAGGGGACCGGGTGGCAGAAGCCTGGGGCTACTAAGCCGGAAGGGGAGGCTTGCTTAAAGAAGTGAGTTTTTAGATTGTCACTAAGTCTCAGGTGACGTTCTCCCATTGACTGCGGAGGCAGGCTCCTCCTACTCCAATCGAGAACTGGCAAGACACTTCTTCCTGAAGAGCTACCTAGGTAGGTTTTAGTTCTTGACACCAACTGCTACCAGGAGCTACTTTTGACTCGTCAGGCCAAATGGTGATGTATACGCATTCATGACATTAACCCTGTAGACTCGGGAAGGACTTTGAAGGAGTATTACGACACACACTTAGCGCACATTCACAGCATAATGAGCGGCATCTTATATGGAAGTCGGATTTGCAGCACCCTATGTACTAGCTCCTCGTTCTCCATAATTAGCTCCTGCACACTCAGGGGTGGACTGGCCTATGGGGAGCTCTGGAGATTTCCTGGCAGGCCTCTGCACCCTGGGCATTTGAAAATGTGTAATATGGGGCCATTTTGAACATTATTTCCAGGGTCTCTTTTGGTCCCCTCGTGCATCCCTGTGCACACTGGTTGATGTCTGATCCCAGAAACTGCTTTTAGCTCCTGTTCAACTAATCTTTATGGTAATCCTGGTTCTAGTACAACCAGCCCTACAGATAAGGAGGTATATCAGCCACTTTCACTCCCTAAAATTAGGCAAATACTCCCAAAAATGAAAAATAGTGAGTAAAAATACTCCCAACAAAAAATAGGAGGCAGATACATAAGGATCTGGGCCCCTGTTTTCACCCACACAATTCCATGGCTAGAGTTGAACCAGTACAACACGTAGTGCCACAGGAAGAAACTCTCATTACTGCTTGATCCGAAGAGTTAAAAATGTATCCAGGTGCAATAATAACTAGGTGCAAAGAAATATTAATTGCAACAACAAGCGTTTTCCAGTTAAAACATTTTTACTTGCTTATAAAATACTCTCATTGGGAATGGGACCTACTATTTTACTCCCTCAAAAATCATTTTACTTGCAAGTTTAAAAAATGGGGATTAAAATACTCCCGCTTCAAAATATTACCTGGAGCGCTGAATGCACGCCACGAGGGCAGAGGTTTGTTGACAGGGAGTGAGAACAGTACACGAAAACACGCTCAGCGTGATTTCAAAATGCCCCCAGAGGCCAGGCCACTAAAAAATGTTCTGTGAATTCTAATACCACCAGGAGAGCAGAAAACCATGCCACAGAGACAAGGGATACTCCGCTGAAACGCACTCCGTGGATCACAATACTCCCAGCAGAGCAGAAACCCCTGCCACAGATAGAGGAGACTTCTAGAAATTACTACGCGGATTACGATACTCCATACAAACGGTGCCACATTTCAGGGGCCCGGTCGCCCTGCATTCCGAGGCACAATCCCTCCCTTTGATTGTGAATCTTAAACATTGTGCCTGTTCTGTACAGCTGCATAGTTGCCAACATTACCTATTCCAAACTGGAGGCGATTATCCAGTCCTGGTTTTTTCTTTGCATTCTGGGACGTGTAGTCTGAATTCTAAATGGAAAAAGTGGAACTACACGTCCCAGAATGCAAAGAAAAAAAAACAGGACTGCATAAGCAACTACGGAATGGAATGGATCGTGATGGCAACTATACTGAACATCTACCCTGTTCAGAACCTTACCATTTCTTGTGGCACTTGGGTATTTGTACTGCCACGCTCACGCACACGGCATATTTCCAAATACATTATTTTCTCCTTTTTTAGTTTGAGCATTATGGGGTGTTTGAGCCACCCAGAAGTCAAAAACGTTGCATTAGAATACAAAGAGGGAGAATTGGTACATGAGGAGGGGCACAGAACGTGTAGGTTTTGTTTGTTTATTTGCCCACCAATTGACTGCCCATGGTCATGCTACTGCCTATGGCTATTCCCACCCAGTTTTTGCCACTCCCCGCCCAGAACAACTCCTAATGGGAGCTCTTTTAGCTCGCTTTATTCAAGCCTTACCATCTAACTTTACACTCCAAGTGCTTTCCAGGTTTTTTTCAAAGCGGTCTTCTGAGAGTTAATAACTCAGTTGGAGCTGTGAACGTGCTTCTGGTGTAATATAAATGTCTAAAGCAGGTCTTCCCTCAGCCACTATGCATGCACCGCACTTCAATCCTGTTAAAAACAAGCATTGGCAAAGCCAACAGTTTTGGGTTGTGTATAAATATTAGGCATTTGCCAGGCACTGCTATTAGATGCCCAGGCATTCACACCATATTGCACCTGCTACCATCAATGGCCAGTTACTACCACTAGGGCAGCACCTTTGCCATGCCTACACAAAGGACCAAACTGTTGGCATTGTCAATCCTTGTTTTCGTAAGTTGGCAACCTTAGGCGATTTAGGTGGCTGGCGCCTGAAGACTGCAGAGCTGAAACAGCCTGGCCCTCATCAGCAGGCCGAGCCATCAAGGACAGCCAGGCTCTTCTGTTAAAAATGAACATAACGTCCAACCATTAACAAGAACGTCCACACAGCATGCAAGACGACACGGTTCACTGCAGGTGCAGGCCTGTGGCGAAAGAAACAGCAGTGCTGGGCTGGCAAATGAGAGGCTGGTCACTGGAACGAGGGCTATGGCAGGAAAAGATGTGTTCAGGGGGCGGAGAGAGCGGAAGAGGGCGCCAGGGAGAGAGAGGGCGCCAGGGACAGAGATGAAAGGTGCATCAGGCACAGTGCAGAGGGGTGTGGCAGGGACAAGGTGTGCTCAAGAGACAGAGTGGAGGGGTATGCCACGGACAGAGCAGAAGGGTGTGGCAGGGACAGAGCAGAAAGGTGTGGCAGGGACAGATGAGAAGGGGGTGGCAGGGACAGAGCAGAAGGGGGTGGCAGGGACAGAGCAGAAGGGTGTGGCAGGGACAGAGCAGAAGGGCGTGGCAGGGACAGAGCAGAAAGGGTGGCAGGGACAGAGCAGAAAGGGTGGCAGGGACAGAGCAGAAAGGGTGGCAGGGACAGAGCAGAAAGGGGGTGGCAGGGACATGGTGTGCGCAAGAGACAGAGTGGAGGGGTATGCCAGGGACAGAGCAGAAGGATGTGGCAGGGACAGAGCAGAAAGGTGTGGCAGGGACAGATGAGAAGGGGGTGGCAGGGACAGAGCAGAAGGGGGTGGCAGGGACAGATGAGAAGGAGGTGGCAGGGACAGAGCAGAAGGGTGTGGCAGGGACAGAGCAGAAGGGTGTGGCAGGGACAGAGCAGAAAGGGTGGCAGGGACAGAGCAGAAAGGGTGGCAGGGACAGAGCAGAAGGGGGTGGCAGGGACATGGTGTGCGCAAGAGACAGAGTGGAGGGGTATGCCAGGGACAGAGCAGAAGGATGTGGCATGGACAGAGCAGAAAGGTGTGGCAGGGACAGATGAGAAGGGGGTGGCAGGGACAGAGCAGAAGGGAGTGGCAGGGACAGAGCAGAAGGGTGTGGCAGGGACAGAGCAGAAAGGTGTGGCAGGGACAGAGCAGAAAGGTGTGGCAGGGACAGATGAGAAGGGGGTGGCAGGGACAGAGCAGAAGGGAGTGGCAGGGACAGATGAGAAGGGTGTGGCAGGGACAGAGCAGAAGGGTGTGGCAGGGACAGAGCAGAAGGGTGTGGCAGGGACAGAGCAGAAAGGGTGGCAGGGACAGAGCAGAAGGGGGTGGCAGGGACAGAGCAGAAGGGGGTGGCAGGGACAGAGCAGAAGGGTGTGGCAGGGACAGAGCAGAAGGGTGTGGCAGGAGGGTGTGGCAGGGACAGAGCAGAAGGGGGTGGCAGGGACAGAGCAGAAGGGGGTGGCAGGGACAGAGCAGAAGGGGGTGGCAGGGACAGAGCAGAAGGAAGTGTTATGGGAAGAGTGGAAGAAAGGGTTGGGGACAATGGAGGGCTTTTACCCCTCCCCTGTGGCCCTCTGTATCCTACCCCCGCTGTATATCTGTTCTGTTGTTTACCTCTGTAAAGCGCTCCGTATGCATCTGCATTGTTGTACACTCGAAGCTAGGTCCGCGCTCAATAAATACAATAATAATAATAATATTAATAGAGGGAAGATGGGGGGGTTGCTTTAAGAAGGAGGCTGTTGACTCAGGGTAGTGGGTTGTGTTTGGGGCACGGGGCAAGATGACACAGGGAGGATTATGCTACGTACAGAGAATTGGGTGGCGAAAGTGACAGAGGGGAGAGCAGTGTCCGGGACAGACATGGTGGCTGCGTTCGGGACAAAAAAGGGGGAGTTAAGAAGAACAGGAGATGGCAGCGGCAGGGAAAGAAGCGTGGGTTGCGCCGGGGACAGAAGAGGAAGTCTGAAGCCCGGGAGAGGAGAATTGTGATGGAGAAAGATGGTAGGATCATATCCATGGCAGAGGAAAATGGACGAGGGGCCGGGGCAAGGAAGGAAGTGCAATCGCTGGCACGGCTGGGCGAGGGCCAAGGGACACGGGAGGAGGTCAGCGCAGTAGAGGGGGCATTGGGGGTCGGCATTAATGAGGCTACAGACCCGCTGGAGATGAGCCAAGGGAAACGGTTAGGATAAGCCACAAATCCCTGGCATGGGGCCCAAAGAGAAGCGATCAAGAAGAAAGAGCCCTTGTCTTTGGGTGTCAAACGAAAGGCCGGAGCCAAGCAACAGCCTGTGTCGATGGCGGAACGACAAGCAACCACATCAGTGGATAGCGAATGCTTGCAAGCCCTCGCTCCACATCCTCCACATCTACAGTAGTCAGGTCCATAGAGACCGCAAGACCAATCACACCATGAGAAAACATTTCCACTGTCGGTGCTCTCGACGCAACCTGGATAAACTGTTTCAGTATAAAAGATCTAGACCCAACGTAGCCTGGGCAACCACTTTCAGTGTGAAGGCTCTAGACCCAATCGAAGCCTGGTCCAAATGTTCCCATGTCAAAATTCTAGACCCGTCATAGCTTAGCTCAGCACATCAGGTGAGGAGACTCCAAAATGGTCTGGCACACGACTCCAGTTTTAATGATCTAGATCCATCATAGTCTAGTCCATCATTTCAAGTGTCAAGTGCTAGCTGACCCAACATTTCCGTGTCAATGATCTAGATTCAACCTAGCTTGGTGAACAGTTTCAGTGTAAAGAAGGAACCGGTAGACACACTGTAGTCTCATTCAACAATTCCAGCATCAAGGCACTAAGCCGATGGTAGCCATTGACAATACTTCTAGTGTGAAGACTAACAAAGGCCAACACTTGCAGGGCTTATGCCTGGTGCTCGTTCTATCCCGGGCCAACACTTGCAGTGTTTACGCATGGTGCTCGTTCTAGCATGCGCCAACACTTGCAGTGTTTATGCCGGTGCTCGTTCTAGCCCGGGCCAACTCCCGATCGGTTTATGCCTGGTGCTCGTTCTAGCCTGGTCCAACACTTGCAGGGTTTATGCGTGGTGCTCGTTCTAGCCTGCACCAACACAGGCATAAAATGTTTATGCTTCGTGCTCGTTCTAGCCTTGGCCGCCACTTGCAATGTTTATGCCTGGTGCTCGTTCTAGCCTTGGCCGCCACTTGCAATGTTTATGCCTGGTGCTCGTTCTAGCCCGGGCCAACACCTGCAGTGTTTATGCCTGGTACTTGCTCTAGCCTGGGCCAACACCTACAGTGTTTATGCCTGGTACTTGCTCTAGCCTGGGCCAACACCTGCAGTGTTTATGCATGGTGCTCGTTCTAGCATGCGCCAACACTTGCAGTGTTTATGCCTGGTGCTCGTTCTAGCCTGTGCCAACACTTGCAGTGTTTATGCCTGGTACTTGCTCTAGCCTGGGCCAACACCTGCAGTGTTTATGCATGGTGCTCGTTCTAGCCTGCGCCAACACTTGCAGTGTTTATGCCTGGTGCTTGTTCTAGCCTGGGCCAACACCTGCAGTGTTTATGCCTGGTACTTGTTCTAGCCTAGGCCAACACTTAGCATGTTTATGCATGGTGCTCTCTCTAGCCTGGGCCAACAGTATCAGTGTTTATGCCTGGTGCTCGTTCTAGCCTGGGCCAACACTTGCAGTCTTTATGCCTGGTGCTCGTTCTAGCCTGGGCCAGCACTTGCAGCGTTTATGCCTGGTGCTCGTTCTAGCCCGGACCAACACGTGCAGTGTTTATGCCTGGTGCTCGTTCTAGCCTGGGCCAACACTTGCAGTGTTTATGCCTGGTGCTCGTTCTAGCCTGGGCCAGCACTTGCAGTGTTTATGCCTGATGCTCGTTCTAGCCTGGGCCAGCACTTGCAGTGTTTATGCCTGGTGCTCATTCTAGCCTGGGCCAGCACTTGCAGCGTTTATGCCTGGTGCTCGTTCTAGCCCGGGCCAACACTTGCAGGTTTTATGCCTGGTGCCCGTTCTAGCCCGGGCCAACACTTGCAGTGTTTATGCCTGGTGCTCGTTCTAGCCTGGGCCAACACTTGCAGTGTTTATGCCTGGTGCTCGTTGTAGCCTGGCCCAACACTTGCAGTGTCAAACCTTTAGGTAGAAGCCCTGCCCAAAACTACCAGTGTCGGAACTCTCTGAACCCATGATAGGAGGTCAACGACTCGCAATGTCGAAGCTCTGGACCTATAGTTGCCGGATCCAATATTCCCCCATGTGTGGAACCTCAGGACTCATAGCAGCCGGTGATGATAGTATCTTGCCAGAGAAATAGCCGAGATGACTGTTAATGGTGCTTCCATCTCACCCACGCTTACATTTAAATCCAATGTCATCGTTAGTGGTCGTTCAGCCATTGCATCAAAGAAGAACAGGCCATGGCGGGTAAGAATGGTGTGAAATGGATGCAAAGTGATGTTACAAAACTGCGTTGGTGGGTAGTGACCCTGACAGTGCGCTATTGCCCACTTTAAGTTATATATGTGGAAAATTAAGCTGAGCTATGCGACACATGAATTAGGCGTACCCACTAGCACCCAAGAAGTGGAATGTGGATATTGGTGGTGTGACACGCTATCCACGCTCTTCCTTATGGTTGACAAGGTTAATCATATATGTATACAATCAGATTGGTATCATCTCTAGTCTTTTATTATTGCACTGTATCAGCCGACACGTGTTTCGACAATACGTCTCCTTCAAGGCTGTTGTCTATTTAGCTTTGCAAATATAAATGCACGAAAGGTGAATTCCCATGTGGTAGAGATGAGTCTCGGTTCATTCAAGAATATTTTTCATACAAGATGTACATTAGTAGGCGATATCCAAAGTCTCTTTAAATTGATGTGACACTTATGCTGTGTTTTGCGCTAGGCATACCAATATAACGATTATCCTATTACACGGTCTTGATCCCTGACCGTAGTTCTCTCGAGAGAATGAACCGAGACTCATCTCTACCACATGGCAATTCACCTTTCGTCCATTTATATTTGCAAAGCTAAATAGACAACAGCCTTGAAGAAGACTTATAGTCGAAACACGTGTCGGCTGATACAGTGCAATAATATAAGACTAGTGATGATACCAATCTGATTGTATACATATATGATTAACCTTGTCAATCATAAGGAAGAGGGCGGATAGCGTGGATGCAAAAGGAGGTTGCCCAAATTCATGACAAAATGGAGGTAAACATGGTTAACATTTAAAACATGTCAGCAGGAAAGATAGGACTGGCGGTGACGGGAACGTAGGAAGAGCATTTCACAGGGAATTCGACTGGTTGAGGACCGAACGTCTGGGTGGCCTTCATTATTACAGAGTCTAAACAAGGAGTTATGTTTCAAATGCACTCCCCGTGTATTCTTGATGTATCTAAAAGTGATGCAAGCATTGCCCGTATTCCAGCCAGACAGTGGACTACAGAGGGACACCACATTAAATGGAATTCCAGTGGCGGCAAGGGTCAGCGGCACTCAACCACTGCACACAGAGGCTTCAGGAGGAGATGGAGAGCTGGGCCACGAAGAGACAGAGCTAGTCAGCAGCTTGCAGAATGTCCTGGAGCAAGTCATCCCATCACTGTCCTGAAATGGGCATAGACTCACGCCTCACTAGCCTCATCAGTGCCAATGGTACATCACCCAGACCCACTTTACTGACCTCAATCAAATCGATGGTCTTGCACCGGTATACATGTCACAGACTTGTGTGGAGTTTTAATACCCAAGGCCTCAACTTCTTCCACAATCATCAGTTGGGCATGCTAATGGAACCTCAAGTCATCCACCAACCTCACGCCTCAACTGGGTCTCGCTCCTGCCACTATCCATTGATGCACAAACAGTGGGTTCTCACTCTTCTGGCCACAGCGGACCCCACAAGTCCATGCATGCAGGGAACCAAATTGCTCTATAGCTCCTGCTTCTAGCCCAGGAGAACAAGGGTGGTCTGCAGCCAACAGCTAACAGGAGCTACCTTTAGTTTTCTGGCCCAAGTGGTGTCTTACAGATCATAACATGTGACGTTAACTTGGAGTATTTGAGAAGAAGAATTAGCACACAACTAGTACACATTTGAACATAATGGAGCATTGATAATGGACACAAAGTGCAAGTCTGCATCTCGAGTGGAAGTTAGGATTAGGGTGGCTGTGTCCTCGCTCCTGGTTCGCCAGTGCTAACTCCAGCTTCCTAGGTGATGGCTGACACGCAGGAGCTGGTTTTAGCTCTTGCTCATCGAATCTTAACTGTGAACCCCATAAAATCTCACTCCATGCGCCATAACAGTCTCCTGTGCCGATAAGAGTTTTACTCCCTCTCACAAGCAACATGCAGCAAAGACATCCCACTATATCCTCTGTCGCGTGCATCACGCGCCAATGCAGTCACACTCCTTCACCATCACAGGAACCCCTGCTATTTGTATTGTGGTTGTGGTTAGTGCAAGCCAAAAAAAGAAAAGGCTGCAAATATCAAACGAGAGTGGTGTTGTGAGCGAGCGAAAACACACACACACACACACACACACACACACACACACACACCCACCCCCCCTGCCCTGGCATAAGCGGTGCACTATCCTATGAAACTAAGCTTTTATGATACTAGGGGCGTGCAACTGTTGGCTCTCCAGATGATTTGGACTACAACACCCATCAGCCCTAGCCATCATACTCGATGGGGAGTATGCCAATCACCACCACAGTGGTCCTACAGCAGCAGTACCATTTAAGAGAAAGTGCCAAGGGTACCCAGATAGTAGTCTATGTAGGTAGAGAGGGGTCGGATTAGGAAAGGGACGCAGAGAACTAACAAATTGGAACAATACAATGGGGTTGCGCTAAAGGGAATGTTGTGGTATCCGTAGTGGTGGCGTTTTTACGTTACATGATACCTTTTAGGACTTCCCGTCATGTGACCTAGCAACCTTCCAGACAGTGGTCCTCTTGTTGTCTTATCAATAGGCCATCTAAAGGGCATTACGCTCGGTCTAGCCAGACCCAGTCTAAAAAGAACATTCCCAAGCCCAATGGAAACATAGTTATAATGCAGGACTGACAGTCCCACTCTTTGCTCCAAGAAAGATGTGACGAGCCTTGAAGACCCCCCGGAGCCGCAATTAACCAGGAATCATCGCCAACTAAGCGAAGACCGCAGGTGACCGAGACCGTCCCTGGTGGCACAGCTGCTGAAAGAATAATCACATCCATCCTCATGGACGACAGGCAAAAGATGGCCAGTGCCTCCTCTATGAAGCATCTCCCGCTACTTCGGCATCCCGGGCAGGGGCCGGGAGATGGAGTCATGCCGAGCCCATGATTGGCGGGCCGGCCGGCCAGCTGCTCCCGGGACAGGCAGCAGCTTGCACTGGGTTCCTCTAAATTGGTCCTCTTCCGTGTTCTATGTTTTGGTTTTCTTTCCATACTGACTGTTGTGCCAATTGTGTAGAAAACATCAGATAAAACACCAACCCTTCTCTTTGTTATCTCTTGTCACCGACCCCCGCCCCTCCAAAAAAAGTTTGCATACAAAATCCAGCCAGCGGATTAAACACTCCCCCTCCCCCCCCTCCAAACCGTCCCGTCTGCTGCAATGACTTCCTTCAGCTCCAGGGAGGGCTCTCTCATGCTCTCCTTAGGGGAAGAAACCGTAAACAGCGATTATAACGAAATACAAATAACGAAAAACGTTAATAACGGAAAATAAATAACGAAAAATGTCGAATTTTGTGTTTTAAAGTATGGGGTCTGTAGGGGGTCTGCTAAGGGATAAAAAAAAGAGTGGGGGTAATACAGCTAGGGAAATGGGGGATTGTCGGGGCACCCCCCAAATTAAAAAAAAAAATAGAACAGAAATCGAAATGTTTCCATTATTTTTTTAATTCACTACAAACGTTTCCGTTCTTAATGTATTCGTTATAAGCACATGGAACCGAGAAAACATATGGGTGAATGAAGGTGCCCAGAGGCTGCTGCAGGACACTAGGCTCTTGTCCGAAATCAGCCTTGCCTGTCGGGAGGCAGACACGTGCCTATGAAGAAGGAAGCAGGCTGGTGTATAGGCAACCCCGGAGATGCCACCCAGGGAGTAGGTGCCAGCAAGACTCTAGCAATGAGACCCGCTTCCAGGCCTTAAGAGGGGGCTCCGGCCAGGAGAACATTAGCCTTACATAAAGTAAGGATACAAGTAAACATTTGACGAGCAGCAGCTGAAAGCAGATTCTGTGCATCACCCAGTGAGCGGGAGCTACCTCTCGGGTACAAGGGGCTAGCTAGCACATGGAAGCTAGCACATAGGAACACAAAGGAGGTAGCACTTCGAAGCTAGCACATAGAAGTGCTAGAAGCACATAGAAGCTAGCACATAGAAGCTACCAAATAAAAGCTAGCACATAAAAAGTAGCGCATAGAAGCACTTAGACGCTAGCACATTGAAGATAGCACATAAAAGCTAGCACGTAGAAACAAGCACATAGTAGCAAGCACATAGAAGCACATAGAAGGCTGCGGCTGTAACTTCACGTAAGATGCAAACTATATCTTTGTCTCCATTATTTATGCCCGGTTACGCTTTAAGTATATTTTAGATGTGCCCTAATGTACCCTTGTACACACAGATGTATGGCAAATGTTCATCTTTCCACGGCAGCAGTCGGCATGTGCAGTCAACAGTAGCGGCGGGTTCCTGTTGTTGATTAGCTAACAATGGTTGCCTAGGCAACAAACTAAGAGCTAACCAGCTCCCAGCAAGTTCCAACTCAATACCTTGCATTTCCTGCTTCCAGGGCACCTCTTCCAGTCGCCGCTCACTAGACTGGATTTAACTTCCCTGCATGAACCACCACCAAAGGGCTGTCCTGTGAGAGGCGGCGACAGCAGCTCCTTGCTCACCATGCACATGTGTTGGGATTAGGCGGTTGACGATTTTTGAGCTAGACAGGTTAAGATCGAGGTTGCTAAAGCGCTAGAGGTCAGACAGATAGTCCCTATTGAATCCCGGCAGAGCTGAACAGAAGCCTCAACTCATTGGTTCTCATGTGAAAACCCAGAGTCTTTCCGCTCGGGCACTTGTGCTTAGTTCACGAGGAGAATGGTCATCTTCATGGGTCGCACTGGACAGACAGAACACAATGGGAAGGAGCGAACTCGCCGCTCTTCCCAGAACATGGTGCACAGAGGGGGGCGGCATACAATGCAAGACACCAGATGCCAGTACCATTTTGCCTCCCGATACCTTGATGAAATGGACAGAATTCCTCAACAAGGGACGATACCAAAGTATGCCATCTGGCATGCTGGTCAGATAGCACAGGGAGTTGCGCGCTCGCCCCTGATATCTGTGCGCAGCCTGCTGTGGCAGGTTTTAATCCCGTCAAAGTCAACTAAGTCTTTCATCCTGGTCAACTCAGCATTTCATCCTTCCTAGGTCGATAAATTGAGTACCTCTTTGTGGGATAATAATGGCATCTGTTATTACAGCACCCGAGACCAATGTGTGTGTAGCGCTATGTAAGAAATATTATTATTAATACACTGTCCAGTTAAATCGTGAGCGATTTGCAGAATCGAGAACTCAAGGGCAAGGGTTTTCCCACACTACCAAGTAGGCCGCTTTCTTGTTCAAGATCGGGAAAAGAAATAGAGCTGGGAAATAGGCATGGAACTAACCTAACATCACAGAGCGAAGTCCATGGGTTCTAGGTCCATGTTCTGAACCAGCTCGCAAGTGTGATACAAAGCTTCGGGGTGCTAACTCTTAATGATGCAGAAGCATAGTAATGACAGCCATCACGGCCCCTCCTGGGTGGATAGTCAGACTTCAGACGGTGTACAGCACATTTGGGTTTCACACTCCCGAAAGGTCATGCGGTGTTCTGGTCCGATCTAAGATGGCAAAGCAAGTAATGGGAAGGGTCAGCCCGCAGTCTCAATGCCACTAAACTTTAACAGAGGTCCAAACACACCAGACAACTAAATGACTAAGGAGCATGCAAGATTTTCAATCAATTCAACTCAATCTTTATTTGTATATGGTTTTAAAATGGACCTTTACAAAATTACAAATAGTACAATTATACAATATCAAATGTACACAAAGTACATCAAAAACAATTTAAAATTCTCTATACAGGTTTATATAAAAAAGACATCCACATCCTCCTAAAAGGTGGCTAAGATCAATGTGAGTTTATCTCTTAAAACATGTCCGTTAAAATCATACAATATATGTTAAAGGTATTTGTACCGCGCACCGTCACCACCGGAGTGGTCCCAAAGCGCTCTGGCGGATCTGAAAAGGAGAGAGCGAAGCCAGCAGGGAGTGTGGGGGGAGTTACTAGGGTGGAGTGGGAATAGGAAAGTAAGAGTTGTGATGTCCTGTTGGCAGCTACAGTTCGGTTTGCACTGTATGTGCTGTTGTGCCAGGTTATGTACTGTTAGTCTGTTGTAGCAATGTGCTGTAGTGCGTGCGGGTTGCTGTTCCAAGTGGTGGTTGTGTGAATTTATGTATGGGAAGTGTATGCAGAAAGTTGGGAATTGGATTTCCAAGGTTAGTCAGAACTTGATTTAGATAGCTACTCTAATCATACAATTTTTAAAACCTTATGGCCGCCAGTTTCAGGAATACCAATTTCCCATTTAAAATACTCAGCCATAACTTGTCAGTCACAACCGAGCGAAGACCAGGTATAAATTTACCAAAATGGGCAATAGGCTGATCCCTAAGGGCAGGGCAGAGGGGAAGCAGATGCAACAAGGACTGTGGCTCCTTAGTGTTGTTACACTACCTCCAGTAGGCCGCTTCCCGCGGGAGACTACTT